>NC_137930.1:27541102-27846102 GCF_963969265.1 Rhamphochromis sp. 'chilingali' | reverse complement strand
TCAAGGGTGTAACTGCTGTTGGAACATGGTAATGACGCCTTCTTAGTTTACCTGATCAAAACATTGATATGACTAAATCTGACTTTCTTTCAAGATTTTTCCTGAAAAAAAAGAACTATAGTAGACTTACAATACACTGATAACCAGCATGTTCCTTTGCCTGAGATTATATTTTTGAGGTATGTTCAATTTCTGTGAGCAGATCATGACATGGTCCTACCAAGCCTTTTTTTTTAGGTTAATAATAAAACATGTTCGGTCATTTTTATTGATTACATCTTTATTATACCAAAACTATTCTGAGAGAACAGTGGAAGTTACTGAATACAGTGAAAGCAAACTTGATACAACCAACTTCCTGCAGAGGTGTGAGGTCTAGATACGAGATAAGATTTGACGATTTGATAAGATTTGAAGTGTTTCTTAGTACAAGACTTATTCACACAAATTCCTATAAGCACCCTGTTTAATGCTTGATAGTTTTTAATGTAAAATTCACAGTCTGGTGGATGCACTGGGGGCAACTCGGGGTTCAGTGTCTTGTCAAGGTCTTGTCAAGGCATGTCTTTTGTCCTGCCTTCCTTCTCCCACCACAACTGGTCATGGCAGATGGCTGCCCTTCCCTGAGCCTGGTTTTTCCTCCCCACTGTTGCCAAAGTGCTTGGTCATAGGGGCTCATTTGGTTGTTGGGTTTTTCTCTGTATGTATTATTGTAGGGTCTGCCTTACAATATAAAGCACCTTGAGGTGACTCTTGTTGTGCTTTGGCGCTTTATAAATAAAATGGAATTGAATTGAAAATTGAAAAGGATTTTTTGACACGCATGCTAGAAGGGTCAGGGATCAAACCACTGACCTACAAAAAAGATGATGAACTCCTTCACCTCCTGAGTCACAGCCACCTAATCCACAACAAAAACACCCTAAACAAAAAATAATTAAGAAAATAAATATACGTAGGAGTATTGGCATCAACCGAAATGTTATTTTTTTGGGTTTTTTTGCATGTGTAAAAGTGTAAAAGGTATGAGCTATCCATCCTCATAAGCTGCTTTGATCTCCTTGCGTCAGTAAGACATAAAATACTTCTGTTCATACTTAATGCCTTTTAGGACTGTGACTCAATTTCAGTATTAAACGTAAAGTAATCTGAAAAATGTTGATATTATTGTAATATTTGTGAGAGGTTTTTTAAAGTTTCAGTTTTAAGTTTCAGCTTAATTTCATTGCAGTGTATTGAGTAATATCAAAGAACTGCAATGCCGTGCATGGAAAATAAGATTTTTCCCTTTCAGTGCTGAGCTATATTGTGTGAATTTGATTTCAATATAGATGGATTTTCCATACTCTACTTACACTAAGTAGCGATATCCTGTGTGTTGCAGTTAATCCCCAGGCATTATCATAAATAGATATTTTATTGCTATATGCATCTGTGCTGTATGCTCTGTAGATGTGCTCTCACAGCCAGCAAAACATATAAAGTGAAATAACAGCTGTTTATTGTCCCTAAAGACATTCATGAATGTTTAAATACAGTTTCAGATGCACATTTCATACTCTGCTGATCACATATGTGCAGCTCTACTTGCATTAATCCTGGCAGTACACTGGACCAAAGTCCGACTTTTCCCTCTTTTATTCTCCTACTGGAGCTTTCTTAGAAGCAAAAGGAGTTTAAAAACCAGGCTTGGTCCAGCAGCTTTACAAAACTGAAGCAAGAGACTGCATGAGCATGGAAAACTTTCAGAGTTTGATTGAGAAAACTAAATTGGACTTTTAGTTTAGAGACTATAACATAAGATATACATTCTGAGTTTACCTAATACTTTTCCAGCACATTGCTTTAACCTTCCCCTTCACTTTACCATTATGGTCATAGCTGTACATATATATAGATTCTCATAGCAGCCTTGGAGGAAGTGATAAGAAAATACACATCCTGCTGGAGGGGATCTGCCAGAGTCCTGCCAATCAATGTGCAAGTTCACCAAAAGTCAAACAAATATAAGAAAATTTGGTTTTGTTACTCCTGGCAGCACTGTGGGTATGAGGGAATGAGGAATGAGGGAAGAACTGATCTGACAACATACTGGGAATTCCTGACAGCAGGAACAGACAGGACAACGGAGAGGTAAACAATGTGCAGGGCAACCGAAAAGCTTCAAAACGGTGTAATATAATATTTGCCCTGTGACGGAAAAATACGTACTAACTACATGAACTGAGGTACAGTGAATGCACTGCTTCATCTTATTATAACAAGTTTACTACATTACTACATTTTTTTCAAACTTCAGCCGCGTTAAAAAACAATTTTCAGTAAAACGTCCCCACTCCATTGCAATAAAACTTTAATATATAAAATAATGACACTTTGATTTACTGGTTGAAGAATAAGGAGTAATCCAAGCGTGTCAGACGTACCGATGTTATTTGAGTGGGCGTTTACCCGGGAGACACCTGTTCCTCTGTCAACTTACAACTTCGACTTACTAATTATGTCTGAATAGGAAGAAAGCTATTAGTTATTTCTTACCTTATTTTTAGAGCGATTGGGAGGGGGGGGGGGGGGGGGCGTCCTTTTTCCTCCACGTGTTCAGATGATCACTGTTCCCGCAGTAAATTCAAATTTAATAAATTAAAAGCGCTGAAAAAAAAGATCAAAAAAGGGGGGAAGAATTTAAACCGGCAGACGAGGCAGTGCGTATGTTTGACAGGAGAGGTCTGAAGGTGAGCACCGACTCGATGCAACAGGAAAACGCTCACCCGCAGCCTCGCCTCGCTTCTCGAGTGTGTAGGCTGATTATACTGCTTAAGTTGTGGGGACATAAATCTGTTTAGTCATACTCTTTTGGGTCCCGCCTTCTTTTTGAGAGCAAAGCCAAAGCCGTTGCTATGAGCCACAAATTTTTCGAGTGTGGACTGAACTCTGGTTAAAGTCAAGAAAATGATATATTTAGGTAAGGTTTGGAGTTGGAAAGGCTTGGAAATAAATTCAGGTCGGCGCAGTGTTGTTGATGTTAGAAACACGACTGTGTGTGGGTGAGTGGCCTAGAGGAATGGAAATAACCGATCGTAGAAGAAAGAAAGTGATATTTAAAGAGCAGAACTCAATTAAAATAAATAACACACCGACTACTACTTCCATATCAATAAATAAACAGCCATAACGTGTCCTCTGAGCTCGCCAATTTATTTATTTAGTCTGAATTAGTGTGTTTGTACATTACACGTCAAATAGTACTATAAACTGTGCATATCCTGAATGATTATGCGCGGTGGAGTTCCTCTATACTGTGCTGAGTGATGATTTGTCATACACCAAACTGCGGTATGTAAAGAACCAAAGAATGCTGTATGCAAAATGTCAGTTTTTATGGCATCCTTTGAGTCATGTGACGAGTTTATTATATCAGTGGTTTGGGAGTCAGATATTAGTTCTGGTTCCTGCTTCTAATAAATTATGCATTAACTTTACATTTGAAGTAAAATAAAAAGCTGCTCTTACAGGCTATTCAGGACTTTATCAAATATGGTGCACATTAAAAAAAACACATGGGAAAAGCTCAAATCCGTACTGCATGGTGTTAATCTTTTGGATGTTCGGGCATCACTACTAAAAAAGGAAGAAAGATGGAAATCACTGTATGGGTTCAGAAAAACTTTAAATAAAACAACAACAAACAAAGTTTGTTGGTGCATCCAAGTTAAACTATGCAGGAATCTCAAAGATGCCAAAAACTGTCCCTCTAATGATCACTTGAGGCTGGTTTCAAAAGCGAGTCATTTCCCACAGAGTCATGTTAAAAATACAAAAGTTAACTATACAATCTTATAGGTATAGTTTTCCCTTAATAACGTAACCTTTGAGATACTGATAAGGGTTAAACTTAGGGAAGTGACTGCTTTGATTGTCAGATGTGGTAACAAAGGGAACTGTAACCAATACCTGTCTGTTAGTGCTCATGTCCTCTAATTCGACTCACTGACTGAAACCTTTACACTACAGTGCTTTTAGGAGCACATAATGGAGTGATCTGATTTAATATTACAGCTTGCTGTGTCTTAAGAAGCTTGAGCTTTTTTAGTTTCTGTATAGTGAAATTCAAGTATTTAGTAACTGGCTCCATGTGGTGTACACATTCACTTAGCTAGCCAAAGATTCTGTCCCAGGTGGAAACAAACATTTGGAGGTTGTATAAGGAAGGGTATCCGGTGTAAAAGTCTGCAATATCGAATGTGCTGATACCTGCTGTGGTGGTCCCTTGTAAATATAGGAGCAGCAAAAAATAGCTTACTTAGTATTAACCAGAAAATAGTTTTGTGTATAAACAAAGCTTCCTAAACTTTATTTATGGTTCCTAAAAAAAACAAATGGCGTCACTAAAACTGCTAATGTTTAACAACAGTGGATGATGTTATGGTGGCCATGTCCATTTTTTATCTACAGTCTATGGTTAACACATCACCATGTAAGGAAAAAATATTTATACACAAGATTCAGCTACCAGCTTCTGTAGGCCGAGCTCATTTAAGATGAACTGAGGAGAACAGGAAAACTGTCAGAGCCATCATCCCACGATCCCAGGAGGAGAGGGACCAACCGGCTTGTTATCAGCGCGCTCTTAAAAAGTGACTCTGAAGAGAAAGAGTCCAGGTGCTAATCTGTCAGCCATTGAAAAGATTTGATGCATTCTGAGAAAAAAAAATACAAAAACAGCTGAAACTTTTATGTTACGCAAGAATGGAATGACGTTTTTATTGATTTCCTCAGTTGCCCAAAAATGTGCAGAGTTGCCAAAACGTGACATGAATCAACACTGTGGTAACGCCGTGTCCCAACACTTTGGGGTTTCTAGAATCAAAATAAAATCTGAGAGTATTTCTCCAAAAAACAATCCATTTCAGATTTATTAGATACAAACGTCTCGTTTAAATTAAATAAATGTTTTAAATGATTTAGAAAAATGTTTATCGTGTTATTTTTGTGGAATTTCTAAATGTTTCATTAGCGTTTTTGTACACTGAGTTTTATAAATGTTGAACATCCAAAGATTCATTTTTTTCTTTCCTTTTTTTTTTTTTTTTTACAAACTATCTCAAATGATAAACATGATGCCCAGCAACATTACGATGCATATGTAGTTAATGTTTTAAACACTGTTTAGCCTCTCTAGGTTTTCTGGATAATACCACAGACTTCACAAAAAAAAAGGGGGGTGATTTTGTTTAGATACAGGAGATTTTATTTAGCATTTTGTGTACAAACATAGGCCGCAAATGCCTTCCAAACATGTTTGCCCTCAGAATACAGTATTCCTTTTTTTCATTATTCCTTTTTACAGTTCTACAAGCAGAACATTGAATATTTAACAGGAACAAGAGTTAAAAGTTGAGGAATAAAAAAAGTGTTGTTGGTCACCAAGTCTCATCCTCACCTTTACATCGTTATATGCTCAGTAACGCAAAAGAATACTTTTTGAAGGTTGGAAAAGCCTAATTTAATGGCAGCATGTTGTTGAAGAAGTGGCAATAGCAGTGTCGTGTACAGTAAATGCAAGAGATTTGGAACTTTCATATAGAAGAATATATGATCAGAGTACTCCACAGAAAAACTAAACCTTTTTTTTTTTCTCGGTTGGGACTGAGGTTGTGGAGGGAACTGTATTATGGAGGGTACATGCAGTTACGGTGACAATCAACAGACCAAAACAATGCAGATTTAGACTAATATAAGACTCTTTTCTCCTCTACCACATACTGTACTGATAGTTTGGATTTTGAAAGAGACTAGAGATGTACCGTCTCAATCCCCAACGATCAGCGGACGCCACATTAAATAAAAGAGAAACCAGATTATGCATACTCTAGTATTATACACATTATACAACTCTATGGAAAAAGCAGGAGGAGTCTGAGTTCCAGGAACTCACAGAATCTACCTTTTAAATTAAGAAGAACCTGCACTTCCTATTAGCTAGACAATCACAGTGGCCAGTCTGTTGTTCAACACAAATAACTAAATATGAACTGACAATGCAGGAACTGAGAGTTGAAAAATCACTGCAGTTCTACATAGTCGGGGCCAAATAGAGACAAACAGTTGTAATTCTAAGACGTAAGATTTTCCCAAAGAAAGCACACCAGATAAAGACAGTTTTTGAACATTAATTTAGCTTTAGATGGCAACATCTTAAATAAATAGATCCAGGCTGTGCAAAAGCATAAATAAATAAAAATAGTGGATATAAAACTTAAGAAAATAACAAAGATGGACTTGGGGAAAATGTTTTGATCCATTGCCCTAAAAAGACAGATGTTAACACAGTTTCTCTTTTAACATTATGTGCATCACAGTCAAATGAAGGTGGCAGGTAGGATAGGCATGGAGCTGAGAGTATGAGCTAAGACCACACTTAAGTTTAAGGTCCTGTCTTAGTCGTCAGTGAGATGAACGATGTGTGGCTGTCCTCAGCAAAGGCAACGGGAGAACGAATGTTTTCACAGTCAGCACTATCACTGACATTCAGAGGCCCACGGGCGCTAAACAAAAGCGTAAGTGTCGAGGCACGATAGGGTAGAGTAGAGCAGGCAATTAGGACTTGCTATAAAGGTAACAAGTGTAATAATGAATAAATGACTGGTGGTGGTGCATTCGGCCTCTCACAACCTACACGAGTACAGGCAAGAAAAATATCTTTGAGATGCTGCAAGGGCAAAGCAAGAGCAAATGCGACGTTTAGAGGGTTCACCTGTATCCGAATGCAAGAACTGTGTTTTCCATCATAATTTACTCATGTGCGCTTTTCCACTCCATCTTCATCGTGGCCACAAGCACACGTGAACCCTTATCAGATCCATTTAACTCATTCATTGGTTTTACAGCCAGTCATGATAACTAGCCTTGAATTGGCTATAAAAAGTAAGCAGTATAAGCAGTAGTGATATAAAAATCTTTAGGAAAAAAAAAGAACAAAGAAAGGATAAAGATCCCCATGAACTACATCCCACATCATGGATACAACACAGCAATAGCAGGAGCGCACAGAAATAAAATGAACAAAACATGCCTGCATGTTAAATCAATCATACTGCAAAAAAAAAAAAAAAAAAAACATTTTAAGAGCTTGTCTCTAACTTGGCCAGTGAGTTGTGGACAAATAATTAGGAGGACATTTTGCCATGTGTGCGCAAGTAAATTAATATTCCTTCATTTAAGACAAAAGATGCGCTGTTCGCTGGACATAAACGCAGAGTGCTCAGGTCACTTCAATGGTAATACAGTAGTTCTAACATTGCATTAGTGCACTTCTGCAGCTACAGATTAAATGGTTACAAAAGGAGACAACGCCATGTGTGTATGAGATGTATCATGACATTGCATAATGTCTACACTAGACAGGCAATCTCTGGATGGGAGTTGTGCTGATAAGGACCAGCTTGCAGTCATAGAACTTCAGTCTTTTCCACAGCAACATACAGTATGAACTACAAAGTGTGTGTTACCTTCATAATATTAATAATAATAACAATATCGAAATGAAGAACTGATAGAACAGCTGAGCAGTTTCTATTAGAACAAGGCTAAATCTTGCTTAATTACTGCAAGACTTGAAGTCAAGGCTAAAACCTACTACTTTCTTAAACAGAAACCTAAGTTCACATAGAAAAAAACAAACAAACCAATTTCTCCCCGACGACCCCAAAATAAATTACAGTAACAGCAACAATGATTATACTGTTAACCAAAAAGAAAAATACAACTTTAAGATTATGTACATGTACTTTATCTGTAAATACAACCGCTTACTTTTTCCTAACAAAAACCCCCCAAAAAAACATATTGATTTGGCAAGACGTCCTATGTTACAATGCGAAGGACATTTCGTCAGCAAAGATATGAACACAGACAACTCCTATGTTAGAAAATATATTGCTTCCTGTGCATTTAAGCTGAAGGTTACTTTGAGACACAACACAAATAGAGGAAACTTGCTTTTGTGGTCGGACAAACGGCAGGCAGTCAGACTGCAGTGTATTACAAATCACTGGGTTCACTTCACCAAGCCGTAGCGTTTCACTCCAACCGGGTTTGTTTACGTTGTAAACACTTTAACATACAGGTGTTGGCTTCCTGTGATACAGAAAAAAAGAAAAAGCCAGCACGACGGCGACAGCCACACGCTGACTTTCAGTTCCATCAAATGTCTGCACTTGTTTGAAAGAATGCGCTGAGATTATGTAAAACATACTTAGGATTTTCCTCAACTGGACATGAAGCAACGTTTGAGATGGAGAAACACATTTTGCAACATTTTTTCCTGCGATTGGTTAAAATAAAGACGTACAGAGAACAATGCCCAAAAGTTCGTGGAGATTCTGATTTGTTGGCGAACCAATTCCAGAAAAATCAACAATCCTGACTCGTTCTGTGCGATTTTGTTCATTCGAACTTCTCGAATTATGAACCACAACTGTGTAAAAGCTGCAAAGGTTCACCACTGAGACCAACAAAAACCAGGTGGTGGATGCATTACACTGGAGGTACATGGAATCATACTAATTATCAGGTAATGACAGATAGGAATGGCAAAGACCTCACATACTCTGTACTTAAGAGGCCCAGTGGCGCCCTCTTGTGTTCAAGCACAACAGGCATCACCGGAGACAAATCCTTCCCAGCTGCAAAAGCTGAGCGGAGTGCAGTCAGTCAAATAAAAAACACACGACAGGAGGCTCGCTCTGAGCCAGTGTCCGTCTCTTTGTTCACGCAGCGGTGGTCAGAGTCAGCGTTAGCTCTATACTTCAGTGGAGAACAGGATGCTCTGTCGTTTACTGTCTGGGGTGGGAATCGTCTCCAGCTGGAGGAAATACAGCAACACCTGGACCTGTATTGAGAAAGTTTAAAAAATGAGCAAATTAAAAATATAAGTATCGTAATGAGCCAAGCACCTTTACAGAAAATACAAACACAAAATGGCAGAGGGCAGAGATTGAAGATAAACTGTGTGGCTTACCTGTGCCATCACTTCCAGGGACCAGCTGTCCCCCATGCTGATGGGCTGTGTTGGGTTAGCGGGGATCTTGCTGTCCTTCTCAGCGGGCCTTAGTAAGGTCGGCCCGAACACCGTTGCCAAATTATGAAGAGACATCTTGTTGATACTCTCCTTCTCTGCCACCCTGAGGCAAGGCAAGGCAAGGCAAGTTTATTTGTATAGCACAATTCAACAACAAGGTGATTCAAAGTGCTTTACAGAGACATTAGAAACAAGAACAAATAAAAAGCATGATTTAAAATTGAATAAAACAAGCAAATAAACTAACTAACTAATTAACAAACAAACAAACAAACAACAGTATATAAAATCAAAACAGATAAAATCAGAACAGTAGATAAAATCAGTAGTTAAATGTAAGTTTTGAAATTTAAGCTTAAAGTGTGGATTTGGTGCTTTATTCAAATGCAGCTGAGAACAGGTGAGTCTTCAACCTGGATTTAAATAAACTGAGTGTTTCAGCTGATCTGAGGCTTTCTGGGAGTTTGTTCCAGATATAAGGAGCATAGAAGCTGAATGCAGCTTCTCCGTGTCTGGTTCTGACTCTGGGAACTGATAAAAGACCGGATCCAGATGACCTGAGGGATCTGGAAGGTTCATACTGGGTCAGGAGGTCATTGATGTATTTTGGTCCTAAACCATTCAGAGCTTTATAGGCCAGCATCAGAACTTTAAAGTCTATCCTCTGACGGACAGGCAGCCAGTGTAAAGACCTCAGAGCTGGACTGATGTGGTCCACTTTTTTGGTCTTAGTGAGGACTCGAGCAGCAGAGTTCTGAATGAGCTGTAGTTGTCTGACTGATTTTTTAGGTAGACCTGTAAAGATGCTGTTACAGTAATCAAGCCTACTAAAGATGAATGCATGGACTAGTTTTTCCAGGTCCTGTTGAGACATCAGATCTTTTATCCTTGATATATTCTTGAGGTGATAGTAAGCTGACTTTGTTATTGTCTTAATGTGTTTTTCTAAGTTTAGGTCTGCATCCATCACTACACCCAAATTTCTCGCCTGGTTTGTGGTTTTTAGATGTATAGATTGAAGTTCTCTGGTGACCTGTAATCGTTTTTCTTTGGCGCCAAAGACTATTACCTCAGTTTTGTTTTTGTTTAGCTGGAGAAAATTGTGGCACAACCAGTCATTGATTTCCTCAATGCATTTACCAAGAGCCTGTACAGGGCCTCGGTCTCCTGGTGACATTGTGATATATATTTGTGTGTCATCTGCATAGCTGTGATAGTTTATTTTGTTGTTGAGTAGAGGAGGAGAGGAAGAGTTGAGTAGATTAGTAATAAAGATGCAGAACAAGAGCGATGTTAATGTGCAGGGATGGAGATGGACTGCTCTGAGCGCAAATATGAGCAAGTTGGAGATGCTACAGTAAGTGCGGCAGAAGAGTTTATAGGATAAAACGGGATAACTGTCCACAGACACTCCATCCAAATAATAATCACAAGCTCCTCCACCTCTGACATTCCTTGTCATTTTTTACATATTTTATTTCCTTAACCTTTATTTATACAGGTAGTCCCACTGAGACTTAATGTCTCATTTACAAGAGAGACCCAATAATTAATACCGATAAAAAGATTATGAGTCTGCCCAACAATCCTGATATTCTGTTTATCATTTAAGTTGGCTGTGGAGCGACGTCTGCTAAATATGGCCTCTGCAGTGTGAGGATGTCTCTGTTTTACCTTAATTACAAGAACATGTTGTGGTTCTAAATATGCAAACAGGCATGAAACTATCCGAAAACATTCTCTTGGATATCGTAGTAACGGCCAATTTTTGGGGCTAAACGATTTATGATAACAAAACAATAACATTGTCAACCAATACTGAAAAAGCTTTGACTCTATAAAGACATTAAAAGTAAAAGTAATAAATCTCCAGTTCTATTCAGTGCACAGTCAGGCTGTTTGCAGTTGCAAGTGATTTATACCTAATAGTATAAAAGCTACATCAATACAGAAAATCACTGAGGTGAACACTGCACCATAATGATGTTCACATAACACAATAAACTGTCTCAAGTTTAAAACAATATTAACATTTAGATGTTTTGGAGACAAATGTAAAGAAAATCCATCTGAAAACACACTCGTGAGTGATCACCACCTAATGCATCAACTATAAAAATTTACGTTCTTGAATTTGGTTTGTCTTTCTTTCTGTGCACATTGGTGTGCGGTCATGTCTACTTTCTGTGCATTTATTTTTGTGTTTAGTTGTTTATACCTCTTTAAGTGATCCAAAAGGAAAAGGAATGTGACCAGGTTGGGTTCGGGCAGTGACAGCAGCAAGTTCAGCATGCAGCTCTCTTTGGCAACACTATCAGACAGGGCTGCAGAGGAGGGAAGGGAAAGATACAGCTGCTTATACATTTCTTGTAAATAAAGCAGTTCAAACTGCTTATGTGTGGGAAAACCTCAAAGTCAGTATCTTACTGATGCCGCCTGCAAAATTGGGATAGAGCTCATCGGTAAAGAGCGGTTCCGGCAGCTCTCTGAAGTACAGCTTCAAGGTCCCAGCGATGGCATTGACATCCATCTCACTCATCATCACTGACACATCTTTGTTATCTGCAGGAGAGACGAGAGCAGCCTGAAACTGGATGTTTGCCAATCATAACGCTAGGAAACACCTCAGAACAAACTGCCGTGCCTCCTAACTGTTAGCGTCGAATTAAAAGTGCAAAGTAGGATACCCAATTATTCGTTAATACATAAATTGATTCCCCTGTCAGTCTGGTTAATGATTTCAAATCATTAACCTCTTGATGTCTTCTTCATGATGTCTTTATATAGGGCCAAGTTGGTTCGGATGGCTTTTGTCCCTTAATAAATGATCATTTAAAAATGAAACATGTAAGATTGACAAATATGCAAAAATAAAACCCCCAAAACAAAAGAAGTCATCAGGTATACGGATGGCAGAGATACTTACTGGTGTCAAAGGCAGTCTTCAAGGCCTGAATGTCGGTGGCCACTCCTGACACTCTGTAGATGCCCACCTCCTCCATGCCCCTCCTTTCAATCTCCTCTAGGCACTGCCGGACAATGTAGGGCACCTTGGAGCGCTCTCGTCTGGATGAAAACAAAAAAGGAATCAAAAAGGAGGGTCTGAAATAACATTTGTTACAACTGTATATACAGTATGCTACGCCAACTGACTTCAGCCATTCACTGGCCTATTCTCTAAAACATGACAGTCTACCACAGTTTGGGATAAGACTGAGTAACCTGACACAGGGAATAATACAGATGTGATTATTCTGATTACAGAAAAATTACTGTGAGCAACTGTCCTAGCCCTAAAATGTCAGAGGAGAACACAAATAGTAATGACCTGGACATTTCACAGTGCTGGTGGGCAAATAGTCACTCTTCATTTATTTACTCACTTGGTCACTGTGGAGATCTTAACTCCAAACACACCCATGGGTTTCTCCGAGGGCATCCTCTTCAGGCTAAACTCTCTGCTGGTGAACTTCATGGACAGTTTAATCTCAATCTGATGAGAAACAGAACTCAAAGTTAAAAAACAAATCAAACCATTACACAATCTGAATCGACCTGCTTCCCATTTCTCATTAATGCATACTACTATGATCTAAATGTAAAGCTACATTAGAGCTGCTAGTGAGTGTAATACAGGAGGAAAATCTTGTTTAAGTTTTGATATCTTTATTTTGTGTGATCCACTCACCCCATTCATGGGAATAACTGTTCTCTGCCAGTCTTTGCCTTGGAGAGTCTGAGGATCAAGCTGAGTTGAGGAAACATGATAAAGAAAAAAACATAAATGCTCACACTGAAGGATACTCATACTGAACATTGAGAAAGTTTCAAATAATGAAGCAACATAAATGCAAGTAATCACCGCAAGTCAAAAATTAAAAGCTCAGGCTTCAGTCTTCTGGATCTGTATGATCTCAGTGAGAGTGGACAGAGGCCCCACCCACCAGCTTTACAAATCTTCTGTTTGTGAATGGCAGCCAACCACTCAAAGGTTGTCTTAAAGGGTTAGAACGGGGTGGGAAACTCCAGGCCTCGAGGGCCGGTGTCCTGCAGGTTTTAGATCTCACCCTGGGTCAACAGACCTGAATCAAATGATTAGTTCATTACCAGGCCTCTGGAGAACTTCAAGACATGTTGAGAAGGAAATTTAGCCATTTAAATCAGGTGTGTTGGATCAAGGACACATCTAAATCCTGCAGGACACCAGCCCTCGAGGCCTGGAGTTTCCCCACCCTTGGGTTAGAAGCTAAAATGGCTCGATTTCAGACAGTGGATGAGCTGCACCGAGGCCCAGATAAAAATATTATTTGGAAATTTGAGTCATGTGAAGATTCAGAGAGTACATTCAAACTAAAGACATGTTTCAGGATCCATTGTGCATGTTTGCTGGAAAAAAAACAAAATAAACGAACAGTAAAAGTGCTTATGATAGTCTTCTATTAGAAGTGGTAGAAAGTACAATTTTGAGAAATTTTGCTGTACTCCAGTTACGTTCTTCTTCTACTCCACCACCTTTCAAATGGAAACACTGTTCTTTAAAGACCTTTATTTGACACAAATACTCAATGGTAGATTTTTTTATATTTAGAAATTTTCCTCAGATTTTTTCTTTTACAATGAAACTATGCAACATTTATTTTGTGATCCTCTGACTGGGCATGAGACAAAGCAGGTTGCTCATGTAAAATGCTGCTTATGCATTGATGGAACATTAACAAACTAATAATATGTCAGGTATAAGGACAGCTTACTATGAAACTACTACTTTAATAAGCTGATAATATTCATGTACTTACCTAATATTAATTTTGCAGTGCATTTACATGAAACAATCTATATTATTAAACATTTTAGATCTAACCGGATCAAAAAATGATCACTTTTTTACAATTGAAAGAATAACTTCAGTATTTTGTTTGGAGCCACTGCAGCTTTATAAATTATTGATGTTTATCTGCTTTATTATGATGATCTTAAAAAGTCAAGGCTATATTTAAATACTGTTGTCCTACTTACTGTGCTGCTGTGTTATGTCAGAAAAGCAGAGCATAAAGTTATAATTGCATCAACTGTCTTACTCTGCTGTAGCAGAATGTTTTGAAATGTGATTTGCAGACACACTACACCCTTCGCTATATATTTAGAAGCACGATAAACAAATGTAATTTATTCAGAGGTACTAACTACACTCAAATCAAAGAGCCATGCCATCCTGGGCAATAAAGGCTGAGTGCGAACAAACACAACTCACAAAACGCAACAAACACGCTCATACACAGTATACGCATGCTGGGTGTGTTTACCTAGTATAAGCCCCATCTGGTTGGCTGCAAAGCTGGATCAAGTTTCTCACAACCGAATCAAACTGAAGAGATTGGAGTGCTCTTTGGTTTGAGCCATTTATCTATAAAGAATTACATTCCACTAAAAAACAGCAAAGCCATAAGAGCTGGCATCCTCGCCGGCCTAAAAGCTTTCAGACACAAACATGATGCTGTCGTCTCTGACTTTTAGTGGCTTTTTTTCCAATAATTCGACAATCTGGTCAAGTGAACGATGATAAAAGCTGGAATTTAGCCAGCATTGCAACACGAGGGTAAACAATAGTTGTCACAGCTCATTCAGATGGAGACAGGACTTTACACAATCCATGAATGCAAGGTGTGGATGCGTACGTTTAAAAATTGAAAGTATGAAACAAGAGGGATGTTTATGGTGTAGAATGAAAGGGAAAGTACTAATGATGCAGTAAAAATGGGGGAATTCAGGCTGATGATGTGACAAACTGACACCAAACTTTAGAACTTTAGTGGGCTGAGTGATTTTTACATTCTGGTTTTTTTCTACTCTCCTTGAGCACTAAAAACACTTTATACAGCTTGATTCATTCACCCATTCATACAAGCATTTTTTGGTACAAGTTCTTTTTTAACATTCATACACAATGACACTCCAATGGACACATCGTAGAGCAACTTGGGGTTCAGTACCTTGCCCAAAGATACTTGGGCAGCCAGGCATGGCACCATCAACATTGCGGTTAATAGATGAGCTGCTCTACCTCCTGAACTACAGTGACCCTTAAGTTTAGGAAAGATTATGGAAAAACAAGCAAACAAAAATGGACTGGTACTTATGTAGTGCTTTTCTACTCTAATTGAGCAAACCCAGTCACACACACAATCACACTCGTGCTTTTTATAAGCCTCATCACTTGGTCTAACATTCACACAACATTCACACTAACGCTCAGACGGATGCATCGGGGTTTAGTATCTTTCTCAAGAATACGTCAACTTGCAGACTGGAGAAGCCATGGATTGAGTCACCGATCTTCCCTTATAGCATACGTGAAATTATCATAGAAAAAGAAAACTTCATTTTTTTACTTTGATTCTAAGATAAAGAACAAACATGCAGGAAAAACTGCACTAGCTAGAATACACACCAAGGACCTGCTCAAGTGTACATCCATGTTATATGTACTCTTATTACCCATCTATCAGGTCAATCCTTAAGCACCCATGTTTTGCCTCTTATTTTGCCTCTTATGCTAGATACCAGCCAGTCTGAAAACTAAACAGTCATTTTTTTAATCTCAACATGCACCTGACTGATCAAACACTCAAAAAAGCTGCAGAGTAAAATGTAGATTCAATAAGCCACCGTGACTTTTGCTGAACACAGCAGCAACATTGCCTTGGATTTGTGAAAATCCTGCTGAGTAACCTTCCAACAGCTCTGTGAGTTTTTTCCTTTTAAAATGACATCATCTGTCAAAATAGGATCGTGTCTGAGGCTTAGAGGAGCCACTAGGTGGAGTATGTGACTGTAAGTCACAGTTTGGAAACTTATCCTAGTGTAGATAGCTTTTTCCAACCAGCATGGATGCAGAATTCTCAGAATAAATACAGCTGTCCTCCGTAATGCGTGTGTGTGCATACGGCATGAAACAACATGTACGCAATGTTGCACCAGTGTATTTGTAACAATCATTTAAAAGGTTACAGCTATTATTTTGTGGGGGTTTTTTTTAACTCCAGAGCAAATGGGCTGCTATATACATGAAGGTTAGTGTGTGTGAGTGTTTGTGGTAAACAGAGCAAAAAAAGCTTACAGCAATGTCCAATCATACTCGTGCACACACAGACGCACACTGAAGCTGACGAAGGAGTAGAAAAAGGGATTGTTTTTGGTAGCAATGGATGAAAGAAGCAACTCCTGTTTTTCACGTTTTTTATCTTTGCCTTTGTCTCTGTTAATCTTCTAGGTGACACTTTGCAGTATCCGGCGGGGTGGGGTTGCCTTCGTGATTAAATTCCTGACTACCTAAATCTGCCATCAAACTATGGTCAGTCAGATGGGTTCAGCATAATGGCAATTTTATGGGTCTGGCATTATTATGGAGAGAATACTTTATGGTACTGATTTCATATTTACTTCCTCTGTGGAGGATGACTTTGCTGCTACTCAGTACCCATTCTTCAGGGTGGTGATAAATATTTGAAACAGCTAAGCCTGGCAGGAAGCAGTGAGCACGTACAGCTTTTTACAGCTTTTATTAAACCGCTACAAAGTCACTCCACTTTTTCTTTTTTTTTTAAAATTACAGTCACCTGCAAGTGCAGACAACTTCACTGAAACCCATCTTCATTTAGCCAGCCTCTACCTATCCATCACATATTCCTCTAACAAGCTTCACTGATCATATGGTATGCGGCACCTATTGTGGCATAAATGCTTATCAGCAATGAGTCATGGTGGTCATGGCTGAGAAAAGGGTGATGTCATGTCATACCGGGATCTGTCCTTTCCCCATGATGCGGTCTGTACCGTCTCCATCCTCTTTGTTCTGCTTGGTCTTGTTGTAGCTCTTTTCGTAGCAGAGCAGCCTCAGGGTCTGAGAGCCCTCCAGCTCGATTTCAAACTCCTTCAGCGAACAAAGAGAGACAGAAAAAAAGCTATTGAGGAAAGAATAAATAAAAGCAAAGGGCGGGAAATATTTGAATACAGTGATGTCTGCAGATAAAGATCATGCAAAAGAGCCATGATAACTTCAGAGACATCACCATGGCATTGCATCTCAATACGACCAACGACAAAACGCAGCTGACCATCACTTCCTGTAATTATGTAAGAGAACGTACTGCATATGTTTTGCACATATTTTTTGAGGCCCACACTACGTTGGTTCACTTAGCTTTTGACCAGATGTGAGTCATCACCAGCAGCTCTTCATTAGTTAATATTATTTCCACTTTGCTGGGCAAAATCCTCAAAGAGTCATTGGGTCCACTATGGAGCACACCCTGTCACACATGAACTAATCCTGTGATTATGTCTCAGAGCTTTTCTTGCTTCACCCAGCTATGCCATTAATGCATTCTTGTTTGTGCACGTGTGCTTGCTTCCATGTATATATGGAGTATGTATATGTGTGTTTTGTATATTCTTGCTGAAGCTCTGGATGCTTTGGATTTGTTTAGACATCTTTTAACTGCTCGGAGATGGATGCCTAAATGATTAAAAGACCAGATGTCAGCTACATGAACTATGCTAAGACGGAAATGTGTGCAGGTATGTGTTCCTGAGTTGCACTGATATGACGGAGAGGATGGAGAGATTTGTGCAACTGAGGATTCAATGCAGGCACCAGCTGGTACATGTGGGTGAGCAATCTCTTTATAATGTCACAGAAACAACTACATGTCTACTTCATCAAATCCAGCTTTGAAGGTATGTGTATGTTGAATTGCACACGCTTTATCTCTTACCTCATTCCATTTGGGTTCACTGGTGTATCGATACACTCTCGTCTTGGCTTTATTTGAAAAGAACCCAAAGGAGTCCACCTCCAATGTGCAGTAGAGATCTGGCAGGGAGGAAACAATTTAATACAATTTACATTTATATGGCAAATCACGTCGTCTTTGTGAATGTATTACATTAGTAAAAGAATGGGCTGAATGTTTGATGCTACCCTAGGAAAATAAATCAAATCAAATGTCTACGAATTTCAGCCCGTGGATCCAATTACACACTCACGATTGAAAGTTTAAACAAAAATAACACTGTTTCCGCTGCTTATGAACAAATTAAAATTGAATTGAACTGAAAGGTTGCGTGGGTGAAGGTCAGTGACTCACTTAAGCTCTGTTTGAGGCCGGAGGCAGAGTGGATGATTACATTCAGGAACCCGTAGAGACCGGAGGAGGATTCATCCTCTGGAAAAACGGTCAGTGAGCAGACAGTAATAAAAAGTTAGGAGGCACTAGAAAAGCATGCCGATCTCTGCATGTTTTGGAACAGAGTGAGAAAAGGAAGGAAGAGGTTTAACAGACGTGCTCTGTATTAAACATCTGGGTTTAAAACCAATCCTCAATTTTCCCAGTTATTAATGATTACTTCATTCCTGGGGACATTATGGGAAAGCTCAAGGTTTCCAATAAAAGCACAGACAAACCAAGGCTGTAAATAAAACTGCCTCATAAGCACTCATGAATATCTTTAACTTAAAAGAAGTCTGTAAAAAACACAAAATTATGTTGGACAAAATAAAAACAGTCACTCTACCTTCTTTGTTAATACTAAGTGGAATGTGGTGGACAGTTTGTAGTTTTATACAAGAGCTGGTCAACATCTGCAGCTCCATGGACGTCAGGGAAACTGTTTTAAAACCTTGAGGGGAGACAGTATATTTCAATTTTAAATCACACTGTACTTTAAAAAAAAACACCACGTGCCGTACAGATATGCAAAAAAATATTGGTTTCTTAGCCTCAATCGATTGGTAGTATTTACATAAACATGCCCAAATTTTAGTATCTTGCACTTCAGATGACTGAGCCGGTCCAGCCTGACTGACACTTACACTTCTTCTGCTGCTCCTTGATTATCTCCTTCCACTCTGCACGTTCATAGTCGGATGAAATCAGGAAACTGTAGCTCTGAAAAATAAACACATGAGAGGCGTTTGAGAAAAACAGATGGTCACAAAATAACAGGAAGACCAACACGATAGCTCAATGCACGTTCATGTTCATCCTTTAAGTTTCTCCAACTCTCACAGCAGTGACCAAGTCTCACGGTTACTGTTTAATGCATTCACTGTCTATATGTCTATATTCTCTTTATGCCTGTTGTCATGTACTGACGTTGAGCCAGCATAATTGTACAAGGTGTCATGCAGAAATTGATACACACTCATAAAAAGAAAGTATGCAGTTACAACAGAAGTTAGCAACCCAAAAATTTATAAAAATAACTTTAAAAACAACAATTAAAATGAGGAGAAGGAGCAGTGAGGGGAAGCTGATGGGAAAGAGCTGTTGATAAAATAAAAGCAGAGGTAGTTTAGGATAGAAAGCATCATTACCTTTCCATTCTTGTTGTAGAATCTGAGGGGTATGCTTGGGGATGTTAACAGGAGCAAAGACTCCTGTTCAGACAGCTTCTTCCGGAGGCGATCAATGACTTTTGAACCCTTGTTTGCTCTCTGGTGGTGAAAATATTTGACTTTATTTGGAAGAGTGTGAAAAACCTATTCAACTGTGAGTAACTGCTACATTTGGACTGCTTGAAATACAAAAAAAACAAAAAAGAAATAATCTTGTTTAAGTTTCCAAACAGATATCGGTGAAACTACTGCACATATCCAACTCGAAGAAGCGTCTACTTCTGAATATCTGCATGCAGAAATCTGGATTAGAGCACATCTACGATACCTTCTCTCTCTGAATCTCGCTGCGGAGGTGTGAGATCTTGACCTTCATGGCGTCCAGCTCTTCATCGGGGACTTGAGGGATGGTAAGTGGCTCAGCCTCCTCGGGGCCCTGGAAGGTCATTTCGCTCAGGGGGATGTACCACTTACAGTCGTACTGCTGGTTTTTACTGCAGCAGGAGAAGGACAGGAAATTAAAAGGAGAGTGTTGGTTAAAAGAAAGTAAAAAAAAGGGGTACATGAAAGACGATGAGCCAGGGATAAATGAAGAAAAGTACTTATTATCTGTAAAACAAAAAAAAATATCAAGAGGGTCTTTTGGGAAAATATTTCAAATAATAGAGATTATTAAATCTGTGTCAATAACTCTGGTTGTTGTTGTGAAGCTTAGGTCCTGTTCTAACATAGATGTTAACTGTCATTACTAATTTTAGACTTGTTCGCCAGCATTGCTGCTAATCTGCTGGATGCATGTCAGTGTATCTCATCCCTGAGACTGAGAAAAATAAGCAGATTCTTCTTACCCTCCAATCTGTTTCTTCAGCTTGGCGCAGAGCAGCAGATCGGTGAAGAGGAAGACGTGCCGAAGCTTCCTGGCTCCCTCCACCAGCTCCACCATGAAACTGTCCTTCAGCAGCTGGCGGTTCTATGGCAACAAAAGACAACACTCAGGGGGTCAGTAAAAAAGACAACACTTTTATGCTGATAACTAAACAGCTCACAAAAAACAAACAAAAAGAAAAAACAGAGTCACTTGGAGAAATGTGCATCCAAACTGAATTGCTGGCAGTCTGGATAATGGGGGTAATGGAGGCGGCGGCATTTTAGGGAGCTCAGACCATTTTAAGAGTCACAGTAATAAATGTGTGAAATTCTCTGGAAAGGTCACAATCAGTTTGCAGAACCTTTTCTTAGGTGCCGCATCTAAAAGCATTATCGCTCCTTCCATTCTCCCAAATTCCTACTTCTCTTCCACAAGTGTGTGAAAGAGGACACTAGAAGGAAAGGACGGTGAAGGAGGGAAGGGAGAGAGGAGTTTAGCTTTACAGCATCAAAAATGACAAAAACCTCATTAGCTCATTGTGTGCAATCATTACTTTCCCCATCGCCCAAAAGACATTAAAAAAATTTATTTTCAAATGCTTGATCTGGCATCATCATCACGAACCATGGGATCACACAGGAAAGGATGAGTGAGGGAGGAAACGAGAGGAGGAAGAGTGATGTTTGTGACATCAGTGACCAGAGCTCTGATCACTGATGTCAGACTATATAATGAGATGTGTAATATCATCATTTGCCAAAAGAGGGCAGTGATGCCCTTTGCTAAGAAGGAGACGCGAGACTGGGCATTAAAACAAAAACAGAGAGCAAATGAAGCTCAAACCACAGCTCAGAAGGAAACAATCTGCTTTTAAATGGTCATAACCTTTGTTTTACTTGTGGTTAGAGATTAGATCCAAGTGGTTCACTGTAAAAAGGAGATGCAATTTGGAAAAAGACAACAAAATCCCTTTCACTCATTTGTGACACCACTTTTATTCTTCTGATTGACTGTACACGTGATCATTTCTACTGAATTGCTTTAAATACTTTTTTTAAATCTGTTCAAATTTATCTAGTAAAGTTTCAATTTTTCACACGCTTTATTGGATTGTATGGGTTTCCTTTGGCTAATTACCAGAAAAACTGTCCAACCAAAGAATGAGGCTTTAATGCTCCTTTTACATCTTCCACTGCAACCAAACCATATTTTTCTTCATGTAATGACCGCAGACCCCAATTTCACACCAGCACTTGACTTCCCAAATCCTGTCAGTCTAACAGGAAAACCCTGAAACATGACATCACACTTTCCAGAACCAACGACATGCCTCGTCTTCATCTTTGTGCAGTTTTTCTCCTTTCCCCTCTCCATCACAAATACACAGTTACTGTCACCGCCTGAAAACACTGAAGTGGACATGACGCTAATGAAAGAGAAGTTTATGTGCTTACAAATTCTCACTGGGCATCTGCTAACAAGGAGGAGAATCATGCTGTGTCACTCAGTGTTTAAGCCCGAGAGAATCAAAGGAGGATGACCAAGACAGAGAGGGAAAGAGATAATGGGGCATGATTTTAAAAGAAAAGTGTCAGTGATGGGGTGGGGGGGGGGGGGGGGGGGGGGGGCTCTCTGACCCAATAAAAAGGAAAGGTCTGAGAGAGGGAGAGAGGAAGGAAAGGAGAGAAGAAGCCAGAGAGAGACGTAGTAGCTCTCGACAGAACAGATGTCATGCAGCAGTTTCTAGCTGTAGATAGACGGCGAACCAAGTGACATATCACCACAGCAGCTCCACTGCAGTGATCTGTTGTCGAGGCACGCACTCGCTGCCTATCCCACAGCACATTACGATCACATTCTGATCCCTGAAATAACAATCTAATAGAAAACTAATTCCCACTGAAGGATATAATTATTCATCACGAGCTACACAATCAAGGTTGTGATCACGACCAAGTGCTGTGATAGATAGCTTCCGGATGAACTGCTTACTGTCTGTCTGACAGCCATCTCTACTGGAAACTGTCATCTACATCTGTCAGTTCAACCACAACAAGAGGATCCCTAAAAAAACAAAGAAAAACTCATTATGCCTTCTTCTCTTCTGTCCAGGTCTATTTGCCTAATCAGGATTATACTGTCCCAGCCACTGTTGAGCAGTGTACACATCTCTCAGTCTCCATGCGTTTGCATGGGGATTCAGATGTTCTGTGAAGTTGCTCCACATGTAACATTACCCCCGGAGGATACTTCCTATCTAGAAAAGAAACAACCAATCAAAAAGCTCTGTCTATGTCATACATGTGCCAGCTTACATGCTGTCAAGTCAGTTTATTTTTAGAGTGTTGCGCAGCAGTTTGAAGATTTGACACATCAGAGGGAACCAGCGCTAAAAAATATGAATCTGTACTGTAAGCATGCATATTAACAGCACGAGCACAGCATAGCATTATCTGGTCTTTACATGATCGTTAAAGCTGACGCTTCAAACACCATGTAGCCGACGGTTATGGGACAAAAGATATGTAGATGTGGCCTCTTTCTGCTACTAAAAAAACAACAATAAAATATCTAAAAAGTCATGAAAAAAAGGCTTAATTTAGATTCTTGCACTGAATATTCGTAGAGCTGTTTGGTGACTGCTTCGATGTAATGTGTAGCTACATTTCTAGGAGGTGCACATTAGTTTATGATGTATATTAAAGCGCAGGGTTTCAGACCAGTTTGTGCATCTATTACGTAGATTTAATGCAGATGCATAAATGCACTATTTCACAGCCACCATGCGGATGCAGGCAGAAATGAGAATATGGGAAGACGAGCTCATTCGTTTTATCGAGCTTCTTTGCTCTGCAACTAGGAAAGAAAAAAAAAAGACATCTTTAACAAACCAGCCGTCTGCGCACATCAGATGACATTTTTTACAGCATGAATCTTCGGAAAAAAACGCGTCTCTCTTTTTTCCTTGTAAAAACTGAGCAGAACATCAGCAGCGTAAGTGTGGAAAGAGAGCGACATCGGGCGGAGCACGCCGACGCAGAGGACGCCGATTAAATATTGACCATCTCCTGGAGGTGCCTCGCTGACAGCGCGCAAGCACTGACGTGAGTTTACAAAAGGTCTGTGTTTATATTTAGAGTAAATGCTTAGAGGGCCACACTGCGTCTGTGTGTGCATGTGTGTGTGTGGTTTTTTATCTTGTACAAAAAATTCGGGACACGTTTGTTTATTAACAGGCTGAAGGGTCTAGATGACTGTGTACATTTAGCTCCACTCACATCAGGAGCATTTTCCCCCCCAAGGAAAACAGAGCCGAGTGAGCGACATCGTTTGCATTTTAATTAAGCAGTTTGTGTTTGTGTCGCCCCCCACTCATGTGGCCAGGCCAGGACCTCTGGGGGGCACCTGTTTTGCTATGCTCCTGCATGCCTCCAGTGACTAAAAACACAGACTGCTCACAAGCAGATTTCAGGTCAGATCATAATTGAGCACTCTGACCTGTTTCCTTTTGTTCTCGCGTCCTCTCATTATGGCATAACAGCAGAAGAAAGGAAAAACATTACGACAGCTGAACTGAAATAAACTTAAATGTAAACCACTCACATCAACACTGTGACATGTATGTACAGACTGGAGTCTGTAAATTCAACAAGGAACTGAAAAAAATCAAATCAAGTCTGTCGCATGCTCCATCCATAGCGAGGCACAATATAATGAGCCTCATTGATTGTGCTGCTTTCATGAATCCATGATAAAAATTTCATGATTGTGGTATGGCGGCATGGAGATGGAAATGGGCGCCTGGAGGGACAGATGGGCACGTGTGTATGTATGTTCAAAAGCAAACAAGACCAGGAGAATGAGAAAGCATGTGAAGCTGTGTGTGTGCGTGCGTGTGAGGAAAGGGTGCGGTAATGACCTCCCGGTGAGTGAGGGAGGAGCCTTTTTGCTCGCTCCCTCCCACTCTCAATTTATGAATAATTAACTTGGAATCTGCCAGTCAGAGCGGACTGGTTGCTCATTACAAGGCATTATGTACGGCACTGTCACGCAAGCTATCAATCAAGAGGCATCCACTCATGTGCATCAAGCCATCTCCAGGGATGAGAGAGACAGCGGGGCGGGGGTGGGGGCGGCTGTGATCAACTGTGTTAGCGTTAGGGGAATTGCTCTCAACTAGACAACCCTGGTATGACCATATAAGGACATGGGCTCTGCTTTAGGCTGCAGATTGGTGCATCTGGTAGACCCCTATGGTAGCAACTTCAAGGTCATTTAGAGGGTGTACCGAACAAGCACTATGTGAGTTTTGATTTAATTTAATGTCATTTCATTTCATTTTAACAGATTCAAGTCAAAGATGTGTCCTTAATGTTACAGTTTATTAAAGTCATAGTTACAATTTCGAGACAACAGAATATACCACACCTCCTATGAGCTGCTCAAGGCAATAATTGGACCAAAGAATGACATCAGCTCAGACCTCAGCGTGACTTTTAAACCTCTGTAACACTCACCTCTCCTTTCTTGAAAGTCTGGCGACGGGACGTCGTCTCCTCATTGATGCTAGACAGAAAGTTCTGGGAGATCCGCAAGGCGTCCTGCAGAAGGGGGTGGTCCGGGTGGCTGATGGGTGTGTGTTTGAGCAAGTCCTAGCAGTACAAGGAGAAACATTGAGATGCAGAAGCATATTTTCAACTTATAAAGTTACAGTATAGCAAATCTTACTTATTACGAGTTAACTATAATCCTCTTTTCCTTTTAAGTGTTACACACACAGTCCAGGAAATGTATGGATGAGTCACACAGCTTTATGGCTCAATGTTTCTACAATAAGATTTCACAGATTCAATAAACTATAGACCCATAGAACCGTTCAGTACAATAAAACAGCTGAAAAAAAAAAAGACGGGCTGTCAGGTTTAAAAAAAAAAAAAAAAAAATTATAAGCAATTATGCTAACCAATGACAAATGAAACACAGGCTGTTCTTTGATCACCCAACGCATTCTTTCATGGTTTAATTTGTGAGAAAACATCACAATTCCCAAAATACAGTAGAACACAGTTATTAATGAGCATCGCTGGGCCTGCACGTTCTCTATTACTTACATGAAGTACCAAAGTGCTGCGTGTCACTCTGTCCACTGGTTTATAAAGCAAAGCTATAAACGAAAAAAGAGCAGATAACAGACAGATTTTTTACTGAGCCCATTTGCAACATATAGACAATAAAAATGTTTACACAGAAGGGGTGTAAAGTGTGGCACGAGCTGACCTTCTAGTGAGTTCTTGCCTGTCTCCTTACAGTCCTTGGGGCTCCTCACCTTCAGGTTCTGTTTGGGTACAAAACAAAGGTGCAAACAGTGGCTTAAAAATGTATAAAAAGACCTTTAAAAGTCTCTTCAGTGACAAAACACGATGAAGTTACTATCTTTTCATTCTTTAGCTTTAAGGTCATCTACTTCCAAATACCAGCCTCCACTCTTGACTACTGGTCCTCAGAAAACACAGACATGTGCTGATGGTGTGGCAGAAACTAACGCATGCTTGACAAAAAAGAGAAAGAAATGGCATGAGAACTAGTTTAACTCACAACTGCAGTTTTCTTCCACATAATAAAAGATCATTATTTAGGATCAATATATTTTTTTCTGTTTAATTCATACATAGCAGTTTAAAAAACACTTCTCCTCAAATCCCCCTCAAAAAATCTAAATCCTTGGCTGCCGTTCAAACAGAAATATCCCAAAATGTATGACGAGAGCTGCGATGTTGCTGGAGCTTGCACATTTCCTATCTATGTTGGACGGCCTCAGTACAACACTCTACTGGGAGACGAAGTTTAAACCGGATTTTATATCAGCTTTCAAAGCTAGATTTGAGGCCAGAGTATAATATCTTCTCAGCCCATGAAGCGTTTGGAAACTCAAGTTTCGATAAAAATACTCCAATTTATGAGACAGTTTCTACACCCTGTGCAGGAGAGCTCCTATTTTACAGGTGCTCTAATTGCAGATGAAGCCAAATAGAGGCCTTCACCAAAGAAAACTGCAGAAAACACCATCCGCTATCCTCAAACAATATTAAACGCATGGGCACACATCACATCTTGCCTCTGGCTGCATTTGCACAGAAATATTCAGCAGAGCATTAAAATTTAAATGCAAGGGAATTATAAAAGCTGTTTGGGTGAACGATGGCAGTGTGTTTTGCAAGTGCATTTAATCGGGGACAAAAATGTTAAGCAGTGACTAAACTGACTCTTTCAGAGTCTACAATACCTCTTAGGCAATGTTCATTGACTGAACACACTAATTGAACACAGCTGACGGTTAGTCATCATTTTCATTCTGCGTTGTCTCCAGCTGCACAAGCAGCTAGGTGCATTTTTGCTCTTCTTGTATAAATAGGTACAGAGCTAAGGAAAGTTTATGTTAACATCATGTAGAAATAATAGTAATTACCCCAACCCCAGCAGAGCTTTACCATCACAAACTGCTCTGTGGCTCGAGTCATGACAACAAAAATGCGATGCAGCATCAATTCATACTGCGTTCAGTTAATTTTATCACTTTGGTCTGTGATTGGATTAGTGAGCTAATGTTTTTCATCATCAGATGCTGTTATAACACCACATTAGTTGCATAAAATAAAAAGGTTAACCTAACAAAAATAAATCATGTGATGTTGCTGAATGTTATTATTCCAAAATTTTGCCTTAACCCAAATTTCTTCATATTTTCTCAATTTCAAGTTATTTTCACAGCAGGTTGAGTAAGTTCAAATCTGGAGATACTAGCCCGACATTTTGACTGCCTTTTCAGTGCTTCCAAGCTTTCATACTATTCTGAAGTGCAAAAGGAGAAGACTTCTTAAAAGGAGAACAGACACATTTTTATAGAGCTTTATGATCCTTGTAAAGCATTGCGTAGCACATCAAGGGGAAAAAAGCACAAGCTGTGACCCTCAGTTTGCTGGTAAATAGGAATCAAGTGACTTAACTGTTCTTTTTACTCGCTTTCTTACCTCAGAAATTTCAGCAAACTGCGTGTTCGCCTGGCAGCACTTCTCCGCCGTCTCCACAGCCAGCTCATAGTTGTCCACAAATGCCCGGTAAACCCCTAACTGGCTGGCCTGAGAGAGAGAGCAGGAAAAAAACTTTAATTCGCAGATCAGACATACTTAAACTTATATACAGTGCAGTTTCGCAATGCAGTGACAGTGAGCTTGAACAACTTTTAAAAAGCTTCTATGTTGGAGGATTAAATAAGGGCAAACTATCTTTCCTGAGCTTTCAGACTTTAAGTTAGAAATTCAGACACACAAAATTACCCGAAAGTCTTCTGTAGTGCCTTCCAGACAGTGCAGTTATACTTGTCTGCACTGCTATTGTAATGCCCACAGGTTAAGTAATGAGTAAGTGGGAAAAGAAATTCTAAAATTGCAGCACAGATGTCCGAAACACTGGACAAATGTGTACAAAATGCATTTGAACTGTAACACAGAGTCTGTTCAGCTGTGTGTCCCAGGGACTGTACATGAGCGGCAGACAACTGAACAAAACAACTGGCGAGAGACAGATCACAGCTACAGCGTGTAACCATGGTGGTCTCTGCGGCACATTGCCATAGCAACCAGCGAGCCCCGCACTGAGCTTGGGTGAGTAATTAATGATTGGTGTAACAGAGGCTATGAAAGCACATTTAGTGAGCTGTGTGACTGAATAAAACTCCATCGAACGTTGCCTGCCAGCGCTGCAATCCATCTCTGCCGCGAACAAAAGGACAATCAATTCTCCAGAACAAAAGCCGATGGATGCGGACGGAGTACAGTGGAGATTTGTGCCTCGAGAGTGACGCAGACTCTCACACACCTCTAAAATGATTAGCATGTATGTAAGCATGTCTTACCTGAGTGCACTGAGCAGAAATGAATGCATTTAAAGCATGAAACACCTAGCACTTTGTTGCACTTGAGACCTTTTTAGCCTGTGTGAAGCTTCAGACGTTTGGTTTAGACCTCACATCATTTACATCACTTGCAATCATAATATAGTACTTTTTGGGATTACACTTGAAGAAAAAGCCATTTGATTTTTAGTAAGATTGTGAAAAAAAAAAAAAAGACAATAGTGTTTTAAGAACTTCATCTGAAAGTAAAGAAGGTGAAGAACAGACACAAGGCATATTTACATGATCACAGCTGAGGCACATCACATCAACAATCTATGGACTGTCTCCAAGGCTTTCAATCTCACACTCGTTTTCAGATTTTATTAAAGTCTAATTCACTTCCTCTAGAACTTCAAATGGCTCTGTGCACCACAAGTTTGTTCGTGTGTCACCAGTCACACCAGATTTGATTACCTGGTCTGAGCCCGTCTGAAAAAGGGCTCAGAAAAAGACAAAAACATGAACACAATTACAGTTTCTGTGATTACATCTTTTAGTTTTGGCTGACCAGATGATGTCTCCAGTATCAGGTGTATAATGATGTGGCTAATAGTAGTTTTTGTTCTCTTTAATTTTACAAAAAAAATTTATGTTTTTAATGCACAGTACTGTGCAAAACTGTCAAGATACCC
Organism: Rhamphochromis sp. 'chilingali'; assembly: GCF_963969265.1. NCBI lineage: Eukaryota > Metazoa > Chordata > Actinopteri > Cichliformes > Cichlidae > Rhamphochromis > Rhamphochromis sp. 'chilingali'. The sequence goes on along the minus strand of NC_137930.1, from coordinate 27,817,173 downwards.
TTAATTTCTCTATATTTTGCCTCCAAAGAACCAGATTTTTCTATTTTGAAAGTTCCTCAGGCTTTCCAAAAGTCTTTTCTTTGGACATTGGCCGTGTTTTCACTCATTTTCACTTCAATCCTTCTAACTGACCATTTTTAGAGGAAGTTTTGTTTTTGGTTTTTTTTTTTTGGTTTTTTTTTTTTTTGGGGGGGGGGGGGGGGGGGGTGACCACTAATCAAGCATAAAAAGACACCACCAACTCAACTATCCACAAATATCTAGCAGCCTGTCGCCAAAACACATAATTTCTACAAAATCTAAAAACAACACATGATGGCAGGCATGAAATGGTATTTTAGCACTAACAAGTTGATTCCCAAAGACCTAAAAAGTCAGCATTCGCATGGTGTGCAGAGTGACATTTAAAATCTGAGGAAACTGAACAAGCAGAGGACAGAAGAAGTGGCAGGCCTGACAGAGTCCTGTCACAGGACCTGCGAGATGCATATAGCCCTTCAGTTCACCCATCTAATATTTGCCAAAGCCTCATCAGCATCAGTGCAAGAGTGACTTTCAAGAAATCATTCTTAACGAAGAAAACAGAGAGAAAAGGCTGAGCTACCTCAAATTACAAAAGAAATGGAGCAAAACTCGTTGGTGACAGGAGTGATGAATCCAAATTTTACATTTTTGCTTCAAATCATCATCATTTTGTCATGATAGAGGTAAAACAATGAGTGTTCACAGCCATCTGTAAAACACAGCGGAGGGTCTGTTGTGGTTTGGGACTGCTTTTCAGCCAGCGGGGTTGGGAATTTTGTTAAAATCGATGGAATTATGAATCGATGGAAATATGAAAAAGGTATCAAATCTTGATGGTACTGGAAAGTGTCTGATTGGCAGCAGCTTCATTTTTCAGCATGAAAACGATCCTAAAAACAACGACAATGTCTATGTATACATAAAACATACATTTATTTCCATGTGTGTTTGGACCTTTCAGTAAACTGGTGCACCTATTTTCCAGTCTCCAAGCAAAATATAAAGAAATATGGGGAAGGTCAAAGATTTTGCACGATCCCAATGTTTTACATGGCAAACAAGTGAGACTCCGTTTAATTTAAAGAGAATACAGGCTTTACAAGCCTCGGCATGAGGCCTGACTCTGAGCAAGGCCAGGTGATTTGTGACTGCTTTTACTTTTTAAATATAAATATATATGAGGCTTAATGTATTTTGTTGACCTAGATGTTCTTCCACTTTTCCACAATCCTTACTTAATTCAATTATTAACCTAAAACATCTCAAACTGAGCCTATTCTTCCTTTTAAATCTTTTTTTTTAATTCATGGGGTGTGAGAGCTTATTACGTCAGGAATGCAGTCACAAGTTTTCTAAACATTGTTTACACTTGTTCAAGAGTGACAGATCTCGCTTTGTGTGTCCAAAACTATTTACAGCTCTGAGGCAACATGCTACGTGCCACCTGACTGGAATTTGCACCCTATTAACTGTGTTTTTAAATCAGGTTCTCACAGATGCATTTTTAGGCAACAAAACTGTCTCAAAATGTGTTTCACATTCACGCACAGAAAGAAACAGCAAAGAGGAAGGTGAGGAGTAAAGTAGCTTTCATAGTCCTGCAATCCCCAGTCCTGCCCTGGGCCACACAATCTGCGACACAGCGGAAGCCATTCAGAGCGTGACAGTTTGACTGTGTCTGCCAGCCACTTCCACACACAACAGCACTGAGGCTTACCAAATGCAGCTACAGTATCATAGCAGAAAATGCCTTTGGGTGATGAAAAGAACTGCTTAGGTGTCTGGATTTTTCACTTCCGGATTTGTCCCTTTGTGACAGTATGTGTGTAATCCACAGTGGAAAACAACATTAAGAAAACAGCTTCATGACAGACTATGGTCATTCTATGAGGAAGCTGAATTTGCCCTCAGTTAGTTAAGCCTTCTGACACATATGAGAAAGACAAAATTAAAAAAAATCAGTGTGGTCTATGTCGACATAATAATACAAGAACAGACAGAATGAAAAAACTTTAATTTTGTTTTAAGTTTAATGAAAGAATCTAGTCCTATGGTGCTACCTCAGTGCTTTGAGTGCCAACACCAGTACACTGACATGCTCACAATGAAACCACCAATATGCCACAATATTTCAGTTTATCAAGTTAGCAGGCAACACTTGCTCATCAGATCTAAACACAAAGCGAACTGAGGCTTGCAGTGAACCAAAGTGAACCAGAGATTTTGATTTGATGGTGGCACAGAAGTTATTATACTTTTTCACACAGTGCATGCATTTGTAAAACGATTCAATTTTTGTTCTGTTTTTTCTTCATTATTTTTTCTAGGCTTCACTTAATGTCTTTGAAGTCGCTGCTTTTCAGCAATTGCTAATTGATTAAAGTCAAAATAAGTCTTGAGGTAGAAATTATGCTCCTCACTAAAGATTAATAACAATTATGACTTTTTATCAACGGGGCTGATATACTGGTCGGTAATAGCCATTTGCTGATATATCATTATCAGCATTAATAATGACCAACAAATAAAAATTAACAAAATTTAAAAAATTGCCAGGAGAAACACCCTTCAATCATGTTATGAGCGTTGTTGCAGTTCTTTGCCCACCAGAGGGCACTATACAACTTCCCTATTGACGCACAGGTTTGGAACACAATACAGCCAGCTGATGGCTGGAAGGTGGAGCTTAAACAAGTAATTTCCTGTGACAATAAAATTATATTTCTAAATTGCACTGTCATACTGTCTTAGTGAGGACTCGTAAATAACTACACGTAACAATCCATCCATCCATCCATCCATCCATCCATCCATCTTCATCCGCTTTGTCCGGGGCCGGGTCGCGGGGGCAGCAGCCTAAGCAAAGAGGCCCAGACCTCCCTCTCCCCAGCCACCTCCTCCAGCTTATCCGGGGGAATACCAAGGCGTTCCCAGGCCAGCCGAGAGATATAATCTCTCCAGCGTGTCCTGGGTCTGCCCTGGGGCCTCCTCCCGGTGGGACATGCCTGGAACACCTCACCCAGGAGGCGCCCAGGGGGCATCCTTGTCAGATGCCCGAACCACCTCAGCTGGCTCCTTTCGATGTGGAGCAGCAGCTGCTCTACTCTGAGCCCCTCCTGGATGGCCGAACTTCTCACCCTATCTCTAAGGGAGAGGCCAGCCACCCTTCGGAGGAAGCTCATTTCTGCCGCTTGTATCCGCGATCTCGTTCTTTCGGTCACTACCCACAGCTCGTGGCCATAGGTGAGGGTAGGGACGTAGATCGACCGGTAAATTGAGAGCTTCGCTTTTACACTCAGCTCCCTCTTCACCACGACGGACCGGTGCAGCGTCCGCATTACTGCAGCTGCAGCCCCAATCCGTCTGTCGATCTCCGGCTCCCTTCTCCCATCACTCGCGAACAAGACCCCGAGATACTTGAACTCCTCCACTTGTGGCAGGAACTCATCCCCGACCCGGAGTGGGCACTCCACCCTTTTCCGGCTGAGAACCATGGCCTCAGATTTGGAGGTGCTGATCCTCATTCCCGCTGCTTCACACTCGGCTGCGAACCGTTCCAGTGCGAGCTGGAGGCCTTCACCCGATGAAGCCAACAGAACCACATCATCTGCAAAAATCAGAGATGAGATTCTGAGGCCACCAAAGCGAAAGCCCTCCGCCACTTGGCTGCGCCTAGAAATCCTGTCCATAAAAATTATGAACAGAACCGGAGACAAAGGGCATCCCTGGCGAAGCCCATCACCCACCGGGAACGAGTCCGACTTATTGCCGGCAATGCGAACCAAGCTCTTGCAACGGTTGTATAGGGATCGAATGGCCCGTAGCAATGGGCCAGACACCCCATATTCCCGCAACACCTCCCACAGGACACCCCGAGGGACACGGTCGAATGCCTTCTCCAAGTCCACAAAACACATGTAGACTGGTTGGGCAAACTCCCATGCACCCTCAAGTATCCTGGAGAGGATAAAGAGCTGGTCCAGTGTTCCGCGACCAGGACGAAAACCGCATTGTTCCTCCTGTATCCGAGGTTCGACTAACGGACGAACTCTCCTTTCCAGCACCCTGGCATAGACTTTCCCAGGGAGGCTGAGGAGTGTGATCCCCCTGTAGTTGGAACACACCCTCCGGTCCCCTTTCTTAAAGATGGGGACCACCACCCCGGTCTGCCAGTCCACAGGTACTGCCCCTGATCTCCACGCAACATTGCAGAGGCGTGTCAACCAGGACAGCCCTACAATGTCCAGAGCCTTCAGGAACTCGGGGCGGGCCTCATCAACACCAGGGGCTCTGCCACCAAGGAGTTGTTTAACTGCCTCAGTGACCTCGCCCCCGGAAATTGGCGGGTCATTCCCCTCATCCCCAGACTCTGCTTCCTCCTCGGAAGACGTGTCAGTGGGATTAAGGAGGTCCTCGAAGTATTCCTTCCACCGCCTGACAATTTTCTCAGTCGACGTCAGCAGCGCTCCGCCAGCACTATACACAGTGCAGGTAGAGCACCGCTTTCCCCTCCTGAGACGTCTGACGGTTTGCCAGAATCTCTTCGAGGCAGTCCGAAAGTCTTTTTCCATGGCCTCTCCGAACTCCTCCCACACCCGAGTTTTTGCTTCAGCCACTGCCCAAGCCGCATTCCGCTTGGCCTGTCGATACCTGTCGGCTGCCTCCGGAGTCCCACAGGCTAACCAAGCCCGATAGGACTCCTTCTTCAGCCTGGTGGCTCCCTTCACCTCTGGTGTCCACCATTTGGTTCGGGGATTACCACCACGGCAGGCACCCACCACCTTGCGGCCGCAGCTCAATGCAGCAGCTTCGGCAATGGAGACTCTGAACATGGTCCATTCGGACTCAATGTCCCCAGTCTCCCTCGGAATGCTGTCGAAGCTCTGCCGGAGGTGTGCGTTGAAGATCTCGCGGACTGGGGCCTCTGCTAGACGTTCCCAGCACACCCTCACTACGCGTTTAGGTGCACCAGGTCTGTCCAGCGTCCTCCCCCGCCACCTGATCCAACTCACCACCAGGTGGTGATCAGTTGACAGCTCAGCCCCTCTCTTTACCCGAGTGTCCAGAACATATGGTCGCAGGTCTGCTGATACGATTACAAAATCGATCATCGACCTACGGCCTAGAGCGTCCTGGTGCCACGTGCACTTATGGACACTCTTATGTTCGAACAGGGTGTTCGTTATGGCCAAACTGTGGTTAGCACAGAAGTCCAATAACAGAGCACCGCTCGGGTTCAGATCAGGGAGGCCGTTCCTCCCAATCACGCCCCTCCAGGTCTCACTGTCGTTACCCACGTGAGCATTGAAGTCTCCCAGCAGGACAACAGAGTCTCCAGGTGGAGCACCCTCCAGCACCCCCCCCCCCCAGGGACTCTAAGAAGGCTGGGTACTCTGAACTGCCACTCGGCGCATAAGCGCAGATGACAGTCAGGACCCGTTCCCCGACCCTAAGGTGCAGGGAACAAACCCTCTCGTCCACCGGGAAAAACCCCAACGTACCGGCAGCAAGCCGAGGGGATATTAGGATACCCACCCCAGCCCGCCGCCTCTCACCAGGGGCAACTCCAGACTGAGACAGAGTCCAGCCCCTCTCCAGGAGACTGGTTCCAGAGCCCAAGCCATGTGTAGAGGTGAGCCCGACTATATCTAGCCGGTACCTCTCAACCTCACGCACTAACTCAGGCTCCTTCCCCACCAGTCCCCTCCTTGAATCGCTACCTTATCGTGGTGGAGGGGTTTGTGTGTCCCAGGGATCCCAGGGGCTATGTTGTCTGGGGACTTTTGCCCCCTGGTAGGGTCTCCCATGGCAAATTGGCCCTGGGTGAGGGACCAGACAAAGAGCGATTCATAAGACCCTTATGAAAAGGACACTGAGGGAACAGTTTACCCTGCCCGGGATAGGGTTACCGGGGCCCCGCCCTGGAGCCAGGCCCGGGGAGGGTGCCCGAGGGCGAGCGTCTGGTGGCCGGGCCTTAGTCCATGGGGTCCGGCCGGGCACAGCCCGAAGAGGAGACATGGGCCCATCCTCCCGCAGGCCCACCACCCGCAGGAGGCGCCATAGGGGTCGGGTGCATTGTGTGCCGGGTGGCGGCCAGGAGCGGAGGCCCTGGCGGACTGACCCCCGGCTGCCAAGACTGGCAATAGGGACACGTAACAAATGTTAGGGAAATCTGTTTCAAACCTATGGCCAATTTAGGATTGCCAATTACTCCAAAACATCCATGTCTTTGGATTGTGGGAGGAATCAAATCCAACGGCCCAGGCTGGCCATTGGATTTGAACCCAGGACCGTCTTGCTGTGAGGCACCCGTGTCTCACAGCAAGAAGTGTTTACTTTAAAAAAATACTCTTGAATTTCTTTTTTTCTTAAAATTCATGCTGAGCTTCTCCTAAAAGGCTGAACAAAATTTCACATCAATCCATCCAAAATTAAAAAATAATAATAATAATAATCAGTCTGGATCATGATGGTGGCTCTAGCATCGAACATTATCAGAGTCACAACAGTACCATGGCCGAAAGCAAAAATGTGTCATCAGGTTTTTTTTGTTTCTTCTTGAAATGCTCAGAGACAGTTTATCAGTTTGCCTGGCTGTCTTCATGGTGCAAAGCCTTAACTTTGTTGCTGTGTGTGAGGGAGCAGCAGAAACATGAGCATGATTCTGCCCTATTTTCAGTCTTCAAACACTATTCTCTGACAGTCATGCTCATAGTCTGTCACTGATGCTTTGGCACTTCCTCTTTTCTCTCCGATTCTCGCCTTCTTCCTTCTGATGTTTTACGATTCGTAAGCCTGTCTCTCCTCAAAGATTTCAGAGTCATGGCAAGACAGCTCTATCACAGTTGCAGCAGCCTAAATCTTCTTGCCTAGTCAACTCCTACCTCCTCTCAACCCTCCCTACCCCCCGGTCCTTGTCTGTATCACCTCCTCTCCTCTCAACTAATCCCCGTCCCTCCTTCTCTTTCTAATGCAGACTGTCATCCAACATTTTCTCCCTTTCCCCCCCTCTTCAAGGCTCAGCATGGTCACCTTTTGACTTTTATTAACTATAGTCTGGAGAAGGGAAGTGTATGAGGTAGTAAATGTATAAGCATGAGAGCATCAATCTAAAGATGTCTATTTACAGTTACAGTGTTAGTAACAATAGTTACTGTAGCTACACCAGACTGTCAAGGTGGGGAAAGAAAGAAAAAACACAAAATGAAAACGAGTGACGTAATTGCTGAGCCAGACAAAGAAGCTCTCTAAATATATGGGCAAACTAGCACCAGTCTATGGAAATACTAGCTACACCTTCCAATTTAAGTTCAAATGAAATCTAATATAGTCAAAAATGAAGTTCTTAATTGACATAATCCTCTGGGGGGCCCCAGAGGTCAAATTTGCCCTTCATTCAACCTTGCTCGGCAACCAGTGAAGAAGTCATTATTCTACTGGTGCCTCTTTGTGTCTTGTAGGATGCCAGTCTGCCAGATTTAACATGCAGCGTTCCTTTCAAACACATCTCACAGCTAACAATCGCTCTGCTCAATAATTAACATCAGAACCATGTCATCTCTTTAATGTTAGAGGTGACCGTGAAGCAGTTTTATTAGATAGAAGTTCAGTGTGAACAAGGAGGATGGATACAACAATTTGATGGACTGGATTTTCATGTTTGCTTATTTGACATGAAGACAAAACCAATTAAATTCTTATTTCTTAGCCAAGCCACAAGGGGCGCCTCCCAAGATAAGTTAATGAGAATAAGATGGAGGGAGGGAGAGAGAGAGAGAGTGTATGTGTGTGTGTGTTTCTGAGAAAGAGAGAGAGGCTCCTATTTATAGCAGCTTCTTCTAGACGTGAAACACACAGTGCTGTGATGGTCTCAGCTGCCTGAGGCAGAAAGGCGGCATTGTGAAAGACGCTTGCACCTCCCTCAGTGTGTGTGTGTGTGTGTGTGTGTGTGTGTGTGTGTGTGTGTGTGTGTGTGTGTGTGTGTGTGTGTGTGTGTGTGTCCAAGCACAAGTGAGTCAGAGGGGGAGAGGGATAGAGAGAGACAGAGCAATGGAGGGAGACACGAGTGGGAAAGGAGCAGTATTTCTAAGAGAATTAACAAATGATTCATTGTGGGTTAATTGACCCATTGTGAAAATGATTGAACAGACCCAGTGTAGATTTGGCCCTGACATCCTGGGAAGGACAAAAACGGCTGTTTAGGCGGAAATGTGGGGGGGGGGGAGATGATTCAGAATCAGTTTGTTTGGAATTTAATATGATAATAAGAGCTTTACTCCAAAAATCAAATTACTTTTACTATTGGTTTAAGAAATTCAGCTTTTCATGGAAGCCTTCCGATGGAAGAAATAACATTACTCTGAGTAATGGAGCCCTAGGGCCTGTTCTTCGTACCTCGCTAAGTGAGTTAGCTGGATGAGATTGTTGACGATTTCGCGTGATCCTGGATCGTTCGGTTCCCCGAAGCCCATCCGGGACTTGCTGTCATAGCAACAGAGCCGTAAGCGTAAACCTGCTGGGGAGCAGGTTCACTTTATGTAAACAGGATTAGATCGTGGCCACGCAGGTATGTCCGCGTCATTCATACGAAAGCAACAGCGATATTCCACCACTGTTTCACCATAAATAAATAACATCAATGTAACTAAAGATAATGCAGCACTTGATCCTTTTATTGATTTCACACAGATACATACAGGTCATTCCCTAAAAAAGGGAAATGTACTATTAACATTCTATTACATGTATGTGATTATTACAGATGTAATTCATATTTCAGAGTAGTAATTGTAAATTACTTCATGTAATCAAGATGAGAGACCACGGCTATAAAAGCGAAGGTGGATTTGGGAAGTCTGTCGCAGTCATGTCCTGTCTGTTTACGCGAGCAACCCATTGCGGAAGGTGCAAGATTGATAAGGAGAGTCCTCAGAATTCAGCGTATATTGCGGGACAGACAGGATCCTTTAGCTCAGCGCGACAGTGTGCTCATAGAGAGATATCGATTTTCCCGTGAGGGTATTATTCACTTAACCAACTTGTTGACGAGGGGGTGCAGGACCACCACCTGTCTTTTTTTTTGCTCTGCCCTTTTCTTGGTTGCTGTTATGAACAAACAAACAGATTATTTCAGGCTCTCTTTCCAAGAGACGACAAGCAATATAAGTGATAGATATTACCATTCTGTAGAATATTCTTATATTTCACTTTTACTTGTTCCCATGTTCTAGTGGGTCCTGTTGTGGCTCTAATGTGAAAGGGGATATAATATAACATATTATAATATAATATAATGTAATATAATATTGGATAATATGGTGTGATATGATAAATCTACCCTACCGCCTACTGGTGTTGGCCAGAGGGGCCGATGGCGCAATATGGCAGCCTGGCTTCTGTCAGTCTGCCCCAGGGCAGCTGTGGCTACACCTGTAGCTGCCTCCACCAGTGTGTGAATGTGAGAGTGAATGAATAGTGGCATTGTAAAGCGCTTTGGGTGCCTTGAAAAGCGCTATATAAATCCACTCCATTATTATTGTTATTATTGAATTACTTACGAGTTTGATTTGTCAGCAACTTTCTGCCAGCCCTGTCTCCTTGCTTTTGCAGCCTTTGAAGTGTTCCCTTGCGTTTTAATTAAACTCTGAAACTCCTGAAATCCCTCACTCAAGAGTTCTTGCTCTGCTGCCGAAAAATACCGAGCGCGCTCCTTCGACATTTTCGCCGACCAATCAAAGGGTTGCCGATCAATGTTTCTACTATCGATGCGTAGCCCCTGTTGGGCCACCCAGTGATCTCACATTACTTCATCCAGCTATACTAATCGTCAACAACAGGTGTGTTCGGGGAACCGGAATAGCGAGCTCAGAGTTAGCGCGATGATTTGGTCTTGGATGTTTCATTTGATCTTGGATGTAGTAAGCGACGTACGAAGCACAGGGCCCTAGTGAACCCTGTTGGTTTGTTTGGGGTCAGAAATGCAGCTGTAGCTGTTCTTATCAGTGCTGTCAAGTTTTTTTGGGTGGCCCATATTGTCAAGTTTTATTAGGGGTAATGTCAAGCAGTTACACAGAGGGACATTTCTGCTGTCAAGGGTACACACTCTAACAAACACCCTACAACCCCCCACCCTTTGACTCATTTCTCTCTCTGGCTATGAGCTCTAAAGGCGCACTAAAGGTAACTACGCTCCAGCCTTACTAGTTTCTGGAAGAGGTCCCCGACTCTCTGATGGTGGCTCCACTGCTGGACACGAGGCAAAAGTCCATCGTAGAACTCTTTGTGGATCTCGTAGAGCTCAGGCACTTTGAAGAAGATGGTTTCTATCTGGGCCACGGTAAGCACTGGTTGGGATGTTGTAGCAGCAGCCTTCAGAGGCTTCATGGGCTGAGGAGGACCAAGAGAGCAGATATAAATTTACTTTATTGTGTTTATTATGTTAGAAGCATTCTATAGATCTTATAGAAAAAAAAAAAATATGACTAGATTAAGTGACTGTTATATTGCACTACTATAATGTATGAACTAATTCAGATTTAAAGTAAACAGTAAAAGACTTTTACAGGTTACACTTTGGTATCACATATTCTACACCAAGGTGTCTTTTGTTTCAAGTATGGTACATTTTTCTTTGTCATACTCATCAGTATTAAAACAGCAACAAGGAGGCTTTACAGGTTTTACTGCTACCTTACCTGCCTTATCTGATCTGGGATAACCAGTAACATGTACGGTATTGTTAGGATACAATTACCGACCACTGTATTAGGCACACCTTTTCAAATCCTTTTATGCCTGAAACAAACATTTAGGCATGTAGACACACTTAGGATGACCTGCTGAAGTCCAAACAGAGCACCAGAATAGAGAAGAAAGATGATTTTATGACGCTGAATGGTTGTCGGTCCCAGAAGAGCTGGTGTGAGAGTTTCAGACGCTGCTGATCTGTTGATCTGATCTTAGATTTTCTCACACAACCGTCTCTATTGTTCACAGACAATGGCCCAAAAGAAGAGAGCTGCAGTTCTCTGTGTGAAAATGTCTCGTTGATGTCAAAGGTCAGAGGAAAATGACTGCTTTGAGCTGATAGGAATAGCAACAGTAACTCAAATGACTACTTGTTACAATCAAGGTAACAGAATAGCCGTTCTGAAACTTTGAAGCAGATGGGCTACAGAAGCAGAAAACCTCACCGGGCGCCACTTCTGTGAGCTAAGAACAGGAAGCTGAGGGTACAATTTACACAGGCTCACCAAAATTGGACTACAGATGCCTGCTGTGATGAATCTGCCACATTGCCACAAATGCCAGAAAATTCCTGTAAGGAAATCGACGATACTATCGGAACGGATATGAGGGAATGTACAAAGAAGTGGAAAAACTAGAGGGACAAATATTTCTGCCCCTGAAAAAAATCTTACCCCAACAAAGAGCAGAGACCCAGGAAATAAAATAAAATCAAACAACGTTGTTTGTACTTGCTGGCACTGCATATAAAACACCAGGACACAACCACACGCTTAATTAACACATGCGTGGTGCATAAGGATAAATGCCGGCAAAGACATAAACCACTGGAGTAGGTTACGTCACAGACTTCACAAAGATTCCCTGCAGAAGTCTAAACCAGAGCTTAGTACCTACTCAGCAGTATTTAAATGCCTCAGTGTGTTTATCTTCTTACTGGTATTTCTAGCAGCTTTACTGCACCATGTCACAAAGCTCAAATCATCACTTGTTTCTTGAATATGACAGCTCACTGTACTCAAATGGCCTCGACAGTCACCAGATCTCAATCTAATAGAGCACCTCTGGGATGTGGTGGACAGAAGATTGATGAGCAGCTGACAAATGCTGCCATGTCAATATGGACCAAAAGAATGTTTCCTTGTTGAGTCTTCGCCACAAAGAATTAAGTCAGTTTGGAGGGCAAACCTACTACTACTAACACTAACTTGGTGTACCTAATAAAGTGGCCAGTGAGAGTACTGTTTAAGCATCTATAAGTTAGGGGGACGTTAATGTTAGCTGCCCCTTCAGTAGACCAGCAAAGGGACAAATAGTATTTCTAAACAATCTACTAAACATTTGAAAAGCTTCTGTATATCTAAAGCTTTCACTCTGATACTCAAAAACCAATCATTTCCATTGTAAACACTCATATTTCCTGAGCAGTTGGTAGATTGATTATATACTGGACATTATGAGGACATTAAAAGTGATGTGTGTTCTCACCAGAAGCAGTGCCTCCAGATGACTGAGATATGTTTCCTCGGTGGCCAAGATCCCAGACAGGACCCACTTCCTCATCTCCAAACCTTTTTCTAGGTCACACTCGGTCTGTAACAAACACACAGAGAATAACGTTTCAAGAACACCCAGTAACGCAATGTGATGTACAACTGTTTGCTTAGCCTAACTTATTCTTTTGCTTATTTAAAATATTTTAGGAACTATTTTCACACTGCAAGCCCTTTGCTTCTTTTGTGACTATGTTACAACATCAAAACATAACATCCTATTATTTATATGTATATATTTGGTAAAGGACCTTTCATGCTGCTTCTGTGCGCCTGAGTCCAGGAAAATTAAACACCTTCCGAAAATCATCCCTGGTTGCCTCTCCGTTCCCTTCAGCTGAGTCAAAGCTCGCTGAAGGGCATAGATATGAAAAAATAAAAGATAAACTCCCCGGGTTGCCTTGATTAACCACCAAATCTGAAATAACTCAAACGGGCAGGGTCACCAAGGACAAGAAAAAAACGGCTGCGGTATAAATATGTGTATGTATGAGTGTGTTTGTGTGTTATGGGAGAGGCAAAAGCATGTGAGAAGATGCAGAAAAATAATTTACAAAGCCAGATGCAGACAGAGATGTGTGTATACATTAGGTTTTTTGTTTACACATCTTTACACTGAGACACACAAACCTTTTTCCTGGTAGTTGTGACTGCATGAGCTTGGGATTAAACCAGTGAAACAGCCCTGGATCATCATTAAACGCATTTGGATGCAGCATGAATGATGACCATAATTAGTGGAAATTAGTGGATGAATATCAGCTGAACAGGTAAAATTGCATTAAGTAATAACATCTTCTTTTTATTACTCTTCTTTAATCATTTTTTCTTGCTGTTTTTACCTGTAACTACCTTAACAGTAAAAACAGCATTAAAAAAACAGCATAAAAAAAACAACAGTATTAAATACAATATTCATAAAAGCTGTTTTTGTTTTATATTGATTTGTTACTAAATACAGTTATGTTATTTTGAAAATTATATAAATGCTTGTCAGGAACGTTTATGTCTGCCTGTGCACCATGCATGATGCTCGTGTGAACTGCTTTTACATGCATACATGACTACTTGGATGTGTGTGGGCATACATGCATTTATTTAAATGAAGGGGTAAATGGGTCCGAAACCTGTTTCCATGGCCACTGCATAAGCAGATGCTTACACAGATCTCAGGGGACTGTTACAAGCCAGAAGATTATGAAATGCTCCAGGATTTTTATGGACTCCATTACACAGGTGTCCATTACCACCATAGTTTCTGCCGGGCTCAATATGCTTTTATATGTCGTCAGTTTGATTCAGTAGCCTGCTACAAACACGTTCTCAACTCTTCACGTTTATTTTACATCAGCAAATTGACTGAATGAACGAAAAAAAAAGATTAAACAGAACTATTAACAACCGGTCGTTTGGACAGGTATGAAGATATATGTGTAGTCTTTGCTCTTCCTTGTGTAATATATTTAATATTTTGTAGATCTATTTACTGAGAGCAAAAAGAAAATTGTGCTGGGTAGACCAGGGCGTGTAATCCAATGTAATTGGATGTTAAAAAAATGTATGGCTGTCCAGGTTTTGAATACAATATTTTACTCTCTGCTGTAATTTCTTAGCATCTTAGTTAATGATGTCCAAGTTATTATTGGAATGAGGCAAAAAGTAGATCCTAAGATGCAACTCAAGGATTTCTATAATTTAATATTCTGCTATTATCCCGATTTCTCATTTGCTCCAAAAATATTGGATCTTCATCCAACTGTCTTGTACTCACAGTTTCTACTGCACAGTATACTACACTGTTTCTCACCTTATCATTTCTGTGGTAGACATGTAACATGCATCACGCAGAGCCTTCTAGGTATCTGGACTGAATGTAAGAACATTAGGTTCCCACGAAAGCCGATAATGAAGTATATTATGTGTAGATACTAACACAGTCAAAAGAGGTAAATGTTTGTCTTTACAAACAAAAGTGCATCGTAAGATGAGATGTGTATTTATGATATATACTTATCATTTTCAGTTAAAATTTCAGAAGACTAAAGAAGTGTCTGTGTGCATGTTTGGTTATGAAATAAGTAAAAAAAGAAAACATATTCTCCCTGCAGTGTACATAAGAAGCAATAAAAATAATATTTGACACTTAAATCTACACTTAAACCTCTTCAGCCCCAGCATCACTTAGCTGGAGTTCAGCCTGGCATGTTTTTAAGAATTCTGATGTACACTGGGTTTGTTTAGCAACATGTTTCTTTTTATTTCTTTTTATTTAGTGGACTCACAGATGGGACGGACAACAGTGACTGCGATAACAACAACCCCACATTTTATCAACCCTTTTCAATTTTCATTTTCTAATCTGTGTAGCATCCTGTTCTGCTATCCCTGGCTTTTTGAAAAGCCTAACGCGATTGGCTCCTAGCGCCACATCGGCTATGTAGTGGAGGTGTAGGTCTTCAGTCAGATAAGACACACACTGATGGTGCACATGCTGCTCATTTAGAGTATTTCTGCTGATCGAGCAGAAAATAAAGCTTACTGCACACCTTAAGTGTGGGCCATAAGAGAGAGGAGTTAGTTGTTTTAATATACAGGGGCTCATGAACTAGGATGATCCACGGGGAGGTCAAAGCACAAGCAATTACCTGCAACATCTTCAATTTAAATCTGGCAGCAGGCCCCAGCATGATACTGCGGAGGTGCTACACATTGCTCACCAGACCCACGCGTATGTGCTGACGCTGTGTCGCGCAACTTGAATAGAAATATGTGGTTAACGGAGCTACTCTTGTTCATGTTTGCGCTGGTGTCAGTCACTTAGCCTGGCCCCAGTTGTGAAGAAGACCCAAATCATTATCGTGCATGACCGACGGCTTCCCTGGATAACTGTAGCCTGAGGGCTCTGCAAACAAACACAGGACTATGAATCCAGCTGGAAGTCTACGTGGCTCTGTCGCACTACAGTAAAAATATGGAAACTTCCTTACAACTAGGAAAAATCTGGGTTTGCCTGGGGACTGCACTGATTTTCTTTTTTTTCCCCTGTCAGCAACTAACTGTAAGACTAATTGGCCATCCAGAGGTTGAGTGTCTATCACCCACAACCTCTGGGTGACTCATTTTCAATGAAAAGATGACTGCATAGATCAGCTGGTGGGAAGCTGATCTATGCAGACAGAAACTGATTTATGATTTGTGCAGATTTATCACAGTTAATTGACAGTTAGTTGCCAGTTTGACCCCATTCAATCACAGACTGGTCATTTTATCACCGTCATGAAGCAGTAAAGCTACTTTAAAGATGGCAGCTGACTGCAAAAGGTCGCAGTCTTGGTCTCGAGCAACAAGATTGCAAGTTCATTGTACGTGGTCACAGTAATTTTGGTCATGCTGCAATCTCCAAACAGTTTTGTGACCGCAGCATAAGTCTCTTGAAATTTCTCCTATTAAATACAGACATAATAACGCATCATTACCACAAACTTGATGGGAAATTAAGCAGAGTGAACTCTGTAGGTTCACTCTGTAGATGTCATAAAGTACACTATGATCATGCAGAAACACAGATAGCACACGTGGTCAGTGTTTTTGGTAAAACAGTTTAAGGATGTTATTGAATTTTCAGCAAACTTCTGATCAGTGACCCTCTTTTCCCTTTCAAGTGCTGGGCAGAGCCAGATTGTGAGTGAACAAGAGCCCAGAGCACTCTTAAATTAAATCAGCAGAATTACTGAAAGTGATGACTCATGACAGTGACATCACTAAACCATCAGTTCCCCCTGAGCCAATCAGAGCTTGCCTGGACTCTGACTCATCAATTAGAAAAGCAGAGTGGGGTGACGTTTGAAGACAGATTGTTCAAGGGCAAATCAAGGATGATGGTAACTCCATTTTGAGAACATTGATTGTAAGCCTGTGGGGAATTTGTTGATGGATATTTGCCACAGTGCATAATGTATTTATCCAGCCATCAGACGATGCATCTACAGGCTCTAAGCATGTAGTGTTGAATTTCTTTTTTCCATACAAACAGAAGGATTGTATGTGTCCAAATGCAAGCTAAGTATGTGTGCGCAAATTAAAACCACCGGGTGTTAAACCTCACAGGTCAAAGGTCGGTGCAGTCAAGGGGCACGTTTATTGACATTTTCAAGCCATCAATCAGTCTGACAGTCGCTTGCTCACCAGTACAGACAGTGAGCAAAGATTGAAGGGGCAGAGTAACCGATACAGCTTCATGACCACTGATGCAATTACTTCCTCCAAGGGCACAGGGGGTAGAGGCAGCATTAGCTTATTATATTTTCCCAAGATACCCCTCTATTGTAATTGAACCTATGGCTACAACATGTTTATCTGGTATATACTAGCATTTGGTACACAAAGTCCTTTGCTTCCACTGAGGACTGCATCATAGAACATATATAAATAACATAGAATAAATACAGATGACAAGAAAAACAGGTTGTGAGTCTGTGTCTGTGTGCGCACACATGTATCCTCTCCCTTATAACCTTTGAAGAGCAGACGTCACAGATCACTGGTTTTCACTGCAGACGAGGAAGGAGGTCGCGTAAGAGGATGAAGGCAGCGATGTGGTGATTGAGGTGATAGGTAATTCTGCCTAATACACTAGACGAAAAAAACCCTGACTCTTAAGGCGGATGGGTTTCTTCACTGGATGACTGCTTCGGGAGCTATGAGGCAGGAGATATGTCCCTTATCAATCTCCTTTAAACAGCAGATATGGTTTTTCAATTGAAGACTTTTAGACAGAATGGGATTGTTCTAAGAATAGATTAGCCCAATTCCTGCTCTGCAATGGGAAAAAAATAATGTATGCAAGAATGAGCACAGTTTACCAGCGAGATTTGTTTTTGCTCTGTCTGCAGCTAAGTTGCTGAATCACTTGAGGAGACGTGAGAAAGCTTGGCATTTGGATTAGATGTGAGCATCAAAGTCTGCTTTGTCAACAACAGGACACGCCCAGATGTCATACTGACCGATTTGGAGGACTCCAGCGATCCGGAGGACAGAGTGTCCCGGCTGCTACGGCTCTTGGAGCTGAGGTGAGGAGATGACGACGGCGAGTCATCGATGTACGGCAGGATGTCGTGGTGCCTTCGCTGCTCCTCTGCTCGGTCTGCGTCGTAACCGTATGTGGGAGGGGTCCCGGTGAAGTGACCATCTGTGATGGGAGAAATTCAAACTTTAAGTTAGTGTTGTGTTGTGTTAGTGTTGAATTTTCTTGAGATTTTTGTGATTTGTGATGTTTTTAATTTCTGTGCTGCAGTTCCTTGTAATGTACTTTAAGCTGGCTGATTACTGGATTACTAATAAACCGCAGATTAAATGATGTCTGACTGCTGTACTTAAGCATGTCACTGACAGTTGTGACTGCTGAAACAACAGTTAAATAAAATGTAGAGTGTACAGTTAACAGCCTCTTCCCTTTAAACTCAATTGAAGCCATCTTTTTAAGACATTTTTTTGCTCTTCTAATCACTAAATTCATACCACTACAAATAAGTGTTCTGCTTGGTACTTAAGTATCACGACAAAAGTCGCTAGATGTGCCTGGCAGGGTCACTAATTAATGCAATTCTGGAAAGTGAGGCAGACAAAACGAATTCCCCCCTCCTGCGTCTTTCTTCACATATATTCGCACAAAAACCTAAAGCTTGGAGAGAAAACACTTGAAAAGGCCAACTATAAACTGGGTCAAGGTGCAAATAATTTGAACACCGAGTGCAGCATCTCGAGGGAAATTTTAATAACCTCCCCTTGACCTGCTTCTACAGCGGGTGCTATCACTCTGCAGGAATAAATGCCTCTGCCACAAAGTGCTTTTGCCTGTGATCATGAGTGTTGGCCTTTGCAAAGAGGAGTGGGAGAGGCAGAATTAACAAGAAACAAAGGTCAGAACGTTGGATGCAAACAAACTGACCCATTTTATAAAGCCTCTAAGTGAGAAAATACATGCGCAGTTCAGGTTGTAGATTCCATTTATCAAAGTTCTTCCAGGATGAAGAGGTACAGTCAGCCCTTCGGGGAATGTGGTGTGCAACAGCTGAAGGGAAGACATCATGCATCTCCTGAGTGTCACAGAAGAGCTTTTTACTCATCTCCTCCCACTCCTACTGTACATTCAACAGAGCTGCACTTCTCACAGAGCTAGCTGTGCCTCCTCACACAGTGCTGACTCACACCAAAAACATGCTGCTCCACTGTGCAGTGTCACAAACATGCACACATATCCTTCAGTCATATCAGTTATATCGCTTTAAAACACGTTCAGCTAACATCTGATCGAGTATTTACTGTCTGATATCTCCGATGCACCTACTCTCTCTTTTCATAGCATTCTGTGAATCGTATACCAGCACACAGGGCAGTGAACAATGGCAGTGTGTCCATAGCCCGTATGACCTTCAGCCCACCCACCATTTGCTCCAAGTACTCGCTGCTGCTTGTGGGTTAGCACTGCCCACTGGGCCTGCTTTGTCCAGTGGCACTGAGCCAGGCAAAGACCAACATAAAGGTTTCATGTTTGTGTCTGGTGAAAATAGTTTCTTCGCCCCAAATGCCAAATCCTTCAGAAACCCAAACCTAGTAGAGTAATAAGCATTTTTCATTCACATACAGCTTTTAAATACACTGTGGCTGTTATTTTTGCAGCACTTGCATGTATCTTGTTGGAAATACTGTATTTCTTAACTTCCACTGACTCCAGCTAAAAATGCTGCGCTGTTCACAATTACGACAACTCGTTAGAGTCCTTTATCTTTTCAGACAGCTTTGCACAGTAAAAACCTTTATAAAAGCATGTTTTTAGAACTGATTCATTGTTTGTCTAAAAATACAGGGTGCGGATATGAAAACACCGAGTGGGAAATGAGTGAGTACCATCCTGCTGTGACTTCTTCTGTGTTTTTTCTAGCCCCACCTCTGTTGATTCATGTTAGGAGGCCTAACATCACAAGCTGACATTTACACAAAATCATTCTTCCAGCTGGTTCTTGCAGAACACTTGCAGAACTGTGAGAGTTTTCTGTTTTTGATACCTCATTTTGGGTTAATGCGTTTACTAGAAGCATGCAGAGTGTGTCTATTCATGTGAATGCCTTTAGCACCCACACACAGCCCTGAGGGCAGCTGAGCATCCAAACAAAACTTTCAGGCTACAAACCACTTCCTGGTTAGAAAAGGAGCACAGACACAGACCACGGTCATAAACAATTTAGATCAAATAAAGCTATATGGAAGCGTATGACTCACTGTAACTCTGACTCTGACTAGACAGAAGGCCAGCATACGTCTTTAAGGATTAAAAAAAAAAATCAAGAATTGGTGCACAGGTTTAAATTTGTTTTGAGTTGTTTTTCTTTTAATCCACAAAAAGGTCAAAAGTATACATACAGTCTCAAATTACAAATGAAGAAAAACATGTGATAGAGCAGTTGCTGATGAACAGATTCAACCTTTTAAAATGAGAAGTGAAATCAGAGAATGCCGCTTCATGTTTTTTTTGTAGCTCGTTCCATTTACATGCACCGATGAATTTAAATCGAGATTTTACAAGTTCAGTGTGAGCATCAATCTTAAAATGTCCTGCGACCATTGTAAGTACAGCACTGTGCTTAAAGTCAGTCAAAGACAGGAGGTATAGAGGTGATATTTGCTGCAGAGCCTCTTAGATAAATACTTTAATTTGCTAGGAGGGCACGATCGCTCTTTTTTTTATATAAGATACAATAATGAGTAAGAAACTACTCAAGTTATTTAACATCTATACGTTTAAAAATATATATAGATGAAATATGTCATGAATCTCAATTCTTTTAATTTTCCTATGTATATATCATGTTCATTTGTATCCTTGTAAATGTGATGTTACTTTCTCACTGTGTCTTTCATTCGTGTCTCACCTTCAGCATGTGTCACCCACACGGAATTTAAAATTTGTATCCGCAGTTGAATTTTGTTCGACTTACCGCTAAATACAACATGAAGAGTTTTTTTAAAAAGTGCTGACAAAAACGAAATAGCTCTATTTTTTAAACAGATTTTTTTTTTTACAAATACACCAAGACAATCCAGAAAATGTGCAATTGTCTTTTAAAAAAGGTGTAAGATTAATAATATAGTGAAAAAAAACTACTAACACATTTGATTTATTAGACAATTACTAGCCTACTCTCAGGCTCGCCTACTCTAATGTTCCTGGACCTTTGAACAATCTTAACACTTTATCATATTTAACGGCAATCTGCACATGTGTGTTTATGTGCATGAGCTGCAGTTTCCACTGGGGGAGGGACTGTGTTTTTACAAGTCTGTTAATGGGACACTATAGCCTGTGGTATTCAAACACCACTTCTCTTTGCCCACGTCTGACCTGATCTTAGCCAAGACGCTGCTTCTAACATTGCCTTGAGTCACTTTCTGTTTGGCTGCATCTCTCACACTGTGGGTTTTTTTTGTCTTGTGTTTTTGTGAACTGATAGCTAGTGTTTTGTTTTGTTGTGCAGCCCCCACAGCTACCCTCTTCATCCTAATGCTGCTCACAGATTAGCACCCTCGTCTTCTTGCTCTGAGCTCCTACACTTTCCCCTCCTCTCTTGTAATCATCCCCAACGGGACAGAAGTAACACTGAAAATACGACAGAGAGCACCGATGCTTAAAGAGCACAAACACACACACACACACACACACACAAACTGCCTTCTATATATTTTTTGCCAAAAAACAATCCATTGATTTCTACCTGGAGCTTTAGGCACAACAGAACAACCAAACTTCAGCTTTGAACCACAGAAATGGAACGCACACACATGCTCACATGAACACACATTCCTGCAAAATGTTTACATGGAAACAGTGTTTGGGAGGGGAACAGGTCTTTTTCCTGCTGCAGGTGGAAAACTACAATCGTACTGGGAATAACTGGTGCTAGGCTGCCATGGGAACACAGCGGCCTTTCCAAAACAACATCACAGGCAGGGGTATGAGGGTGTCATGTGATATATCTGTTGATGCGATGTGCTGTATAACAGAATACTGTATATCGGAGCTGTTCGCAGCTATTAAGTCGATATAGCTCCTGTGTGGTGTATATGATGGATTCTTTTTTGTTTTGTTTTTGGATCATGCATCCAGCTTTAATTCTGTGAAAATCCTAAATGGCATCAGGAAGCAAAGGTCATTATTATTTGTCACTAATTTTAAAAGATTCAATAATCCTTTGATTAAAAAATGCACCTGCAGTTTAACTTACTCAATACTTATTTAGACTAAAACTAGCTTTTCCTACTGCAGGAAGTAGTAGGTGTTAAGACAAAACCTGCTTTTCGCTGATATTTTTAGGCTGGAAAATGAAAAATACCTCCGAACAGCCTTGAAAAACTCTGGTCACTCATATCAGTTAAATTTGGAAAAACCGCAAAAACCCAAGAGCTACATCTCAGACTGTACAGGCCTTGGTTACCATGTTAAATGTTAAACTTCATGACAGCAACATTAGAAAAAGACTGAACAAGTATGGCTGGTTTGGAAAGGTTGCCGAGGCAAAGGCGTCTTCTCTCTGAAAAAAACAAAAACATGACAGCACTGCTTGGGTTTGCAAACATGCATATGAACAAACCACATGACTTTTGGAACAACTTCCTTTTGACAGACGACACCGAAGTGGAGATGTTTGGTCATAATGCAGCGCCGGACGTATGGTACACCACACACAACATATCAGCACAAACATCTCCCTCTGCCATGCACAGTGCTGGAGGGGTGTTGATTTGGGCTTTCCCTGCAGCCACAGAACCTGGGCACTTGCACTCATTGAGTCAAACTCCTCTGTATACCAAAGTATATTAGAGCCAAATGTGAGCCCATTTTCCAAAAAGCTAAAGCAAGTCCAAAAGGTATTGCTCCTCAAAGTGGTAAATACTAAGCCACTGAAAAATGGGGTGTACTTAGTTACATAGACAGCTAAAACCTTACACTTGACAGAGGGTGTGCTTAGTTTATGCTACACATCTCAGTGTTTCTTCTTTCTGCACTATCATTAACATCATCATTAGTCTCAGCTATATTGTACTGTATACAACATTTAGTCATACTGTCGGAGCATAAACACAAGCTAGCCATTTATTTGCCCCAGTCAGTCTCACACATACAAGGAATTAAAAGGCTTGGCTGAGTAATAAAGAGAGCTGTGGCTGACAGACAAAGGAAACATTTGTTGCCTAAAGCCCTGCAAAGGAGGGGCGAGAGTAAAGAAAACAAAGGGGGAAAAAACAAGACCACAGTTAAGGCAAAAATAGATCTAAAAATTACACAAAAAGAAAGGAGATTTTAAAAAAAGATGAAGACAGGGGGTAGAGACAATACAGCACTCTGAGAGCCATGAAATTAAAGAGAGAAAGGGAGGGACTCTCAAAGGAGGCATAAGATATCCTCGATAGTGAGCTGCCTTTCCATCCCCCATCCCGCTTTTCACTCAGGAAGGCAGTTATAAATCTGCACAGGCTGCTGTCGCCTTTATTGGACCTGGGGACGAGGTCTGTCATCCTATAACTACCATTATACCTCCACTTCTGGTTCAACACACACACACACAGACACCTTTAAGCTCCACCCGGCCCCACAGGATGCTAATGTTACGCTACAAGACTCAGAGCCTTTTTTCTTTACCCAGCTATTTGATCAAAGCAGAGAATGCAATCAAAGGTCGAAGGGTGTGTCTCATGCCCCCACCCAAAGCTCCCCAATCCAAATGTGATTCATATACAGAGCGCTATTAGGGCAGGGTGCATTTGGGAGGACTAAGCTTATTGAATAGGCCAAATCTGGATACTGGAGATAAATAAGATGCATCCCAGTCTCTTGGATAATGCTGCAATTCTCATTACAGTCAAATATGTATACAGTGTATATGTAATATTGTAAAGAAGAATATTAAAAGGGAGGAAAAGAAACATGGAGGGCAACCCTTCCCCTGAGTTCTTCCATCCCCTTAATATCCAATTTAGAGACAATTTAGCACAGAAGTGAGGGGGGGGGCTGGTAGACGAGTAAAAGTGGCAAGCTGTGGAAATTAAAGTGAAGCCTCGGTTACAGCAGAGCCGGAGGGGACAGACATGCCGTCAAATGAACTTGAACACAGCGTTTCTACCGTAATCCTCCCACAACTGCACAGCCGCTTGACGGAAGTTAATTTGATAAATGTCAGTATCTCGTCATTAGAGGAGAGACTTTAGTGTCATAAATTGCACACAGCTGGATTCTACTCCTGAATATGTCCAATTCAGACAAATAACCAGGATGTTCGGTTCCTTTTAGCTACTCGGGAGATGCGGGAGAGTGAGCACTTTGCTCACATCTAAAAGAACTGCTGAAAAAAGAGACGACTGTCTCGGCTGCCATGTAAAAACCAAAGTAGACACAATATTTGGCTGCAGAATTCATTCCCGTGGAGACAATGTGTCCCAGGAAACTCTTTTGATGATTCATTTATTTTTGTATTTCAGATTGCCAAGTATAAAGACACGACTTTCCCCTTTTATTCTTTTTTTTTCAATTCCTTATAAAGATGATTTCCCCAAATGAACCAGCAATCACGGCCGTCTGATGCATATCCGCTGGTGAATTTCTTGTTTCCTGCTTCCTGGCAGTATTAACATATTCTAGTCAAGAAATTATAACAAACCAAGTTTGCTTGCTGGAGGTAATCTTTTTGACTCACCATTGATAATCTCTGTGGAAACCACCCAGCAGCAGCAGCAGCAGCCGGTTCCAGTTATAAAACTGGTGCTATTGCCAAGCCAGAGACACAGCTCCTTTAAAAAAAACTAACAGCACCGCCTGCAGTGATGTAATCATCCCTTTGTTTCAGAACAGAGGGATAAAAGACAAAATTGTGATGCAAAAAAATGTTTACAGAGGAAAAGTGGGGCCTGACATCACACCAGTGGATGAAGGGATACCAGAAGATGAGTAGAGGAACAAAGATATCTGTATATACAGTATGTCTGCATGAAGTGGGGCCTTGTGTGCTGAGCGGCTTCACAATGCTACAGTTTGTGCTATGTGGTTTGTGTATTTTCCTAAACTACGCATGGAAACAGATGCAAATGTTTTTCCAAATCCCTGCCACAGAGACGAAATGCCAGATTGCTATCATTCACCAGTTAGTCCGCTGCCTCCACGGAGGTACGGTTTCCCTGCTGTTTGCCTGTTTGTTTGTCTGTGGGATTACGCACGGTGAGCAAGCGGAATTTTATGAAACTTGGTCAAGAGACGAATCGTGATTTAGGAAAGAGGCCCCAAAATTTGGGAGTGGATTCTGTCACTTTTTACAAAATTAAAAAATGCAAAAAACCCTGCAGCAATCCTTCAAGCTGCATCACAGACAGCCTATGCAAAACAGCAACCTGAGGAATAAAACAGAAAGCATGAGGATTTCCCTTTTTTACTGAACGACTGCTGGCAAACTCCATGGAAAACGAGGCTATTTTGAGAAGCACCTTACCTTCCACAATGAAAACTTATTCAGTTACTGTTACGTACTCGTTAGTGTTCCTCAGGGACCACAGTCTGTCTGATACTGTAAAATTTTGATGATTCTTCAATGCAAAAAATATTCAGTTGCAAGATACTGACTTTTTGAAGTCCAAGCTGTTGTCCTTAGTCTCTTACCCAAAGTTTATTTTTTGGCTTTTTATGGTTATAATCTCAGTTGATGTTTTGAGTACTCGGTTTAGAAGCTTCTGGATCTTCTCGTTTCTTAGCCTTCGAGCCCAATTTTAGTTCTTTTGTTTTCCGGGTTTTGAGGCGACTGCTTATTTTGCTTCTTGGAGTTTCAGTTTATTCTCTGTTGGTGTAAAATGCCCCACATTATTTAATTCCTGTTTTATTTTGATAGTGTCTTATCTCATGTGCCTTCTATTGAGTTTAACTTCCCTTGTCTCCTTACCCCTGATTTGTTCCTGCTGTGTTTCCCACCAGTTTTCCTCTAGCTTCATTACTTAGTACATTTGTTATCTGAGCCTCACCTTGTCCTTTGTTATTCTGTCACTTTGCTGTTCTCCCTTGCTGCGTTTATCATAAAACCATATTTCCTAGTATTTTGTTTTCCTGGCCATGTTTTCTTGTGCGTATTTCTGAACGTTGTTTGTTAACACTGTTTTGCCTGCCACACGGTACATCGTGAAACCAACAGGTGGGCCTTTTTTTTTTTTTTTTACTAACCATTCAAAAAAATTATAAGGCATTTTAAAATCTGTTGCTTTTTTCTTGAATCAATACCTGAAACCTGACCAATCCCTGAGGCAGCAAAGCAGCTCAAAACGTTTTGTGCTTCACAGTCGGTAGTTCCTGCTCCTGAAAAGCTGTCTGCTGTTACTGCAGCAAAGCAGCTCTGTCTCTGTCTCCCCAGAAGACATTACTCCTGAGGTCCACGACTATTTGTTTCTTGGGCAAACTGGGCCCCTGCTGGAGTAGCTAGTTCAGGACTAACCGGGAGTCCTTGAAAGCTACCTCCCTTACAGATAATGATTTATAATTAAAAAAAATATTTTCAAATTCATTCCCAGACTCATGGGCATGCACAATCTTTTTTTCTTGACGGCCTTAGAGAGTTCTTTGGCCCTTGGATTGATAACACCATACACTACAACAAGAATGAGAAAACCAGACCCAAGCAGTAACACAGTAGCACAACACCACAGTTTTAAGGTAGAATAAATGTAAGCCAGCACTTACACTATCTTTGTTACTGACTTGTGTTTACATGTAGATCATTTTGTAACACATGACTTTCCCAGTGCTCACTTTGAGACCGTTTTCTTCTTCTGATATCCTTAAACTGATCATCTCATGCACATAGTTCAGGCTGTGAGCACAGCAGCTCCACCCACCTGCTGTTCAAACCTTCTGTTTGCAGAATCTGACAGCAGTGTGCACATTTATCTGCTGACAGGAGTAAGGTTTGTGATTTTGTGGCATCGCAGATACATTGGTGTTATGGCGCAGCATGAACCAGGCACAGGCGCGATGTAAAAAGTGGAATCTCCAACAAAACAATGTCAGAAAGGGGTTTTTTTTTTACTCTATTATGCCTTAAATTGTGTCTAAAGTGGCTCTAGAAAGTAAAAAAAGAAATATTTTACTGAATATTCTCCAACCATCCATTTTTTGCCACTTAGCCAATTCAGGTTGGCAGGGTGGTTGAGAGCGGTAACTACGGCACCACCACTGAAAGTTTACCATGAACAGAACAGTAACACACACACACCACAACACACAGTATAGTTTTAAAACAGACATCACACTGATGAAAATGTTTTATTATAGCTTTATTAAGCCAGTGTTTTTATTTTCTATGATTAATTTCTTTTAAATTGTATCACATTTGCCACATCCAGCTCATTTTTTCAATTTATTGCCTAAAAAAAAAAGAACTGTGTAATTTGTTTATTTGTTTGTTTTTAAAGTACCCATCAGTATATTGACTAACTTCAGGATGCTTTGAATGAATGCTTTGTTTCACAAGCCTCGTGCTTGGATGGATGCTGCATCACTGCCCCAAACAGGGAGACAAGCAATACAATAGAAAATTATGTGATAAGAAGACAGGAAGATGAAAAGAGACAGACAAGTTGACAAGTAGGCGGGTTGAAGATATATAGTGTACGGAAAGAAATGACCTAAACACAAAAATAAACAGAATCACAACAAAAGAGATCACATACACAAATAAAACCGCACCACCAATCATGCAGAGTCAGTCGCAGAGTCTGTCATGTCTCGTTAGTTTTGTCATCTTCCCCTCGGTGCTGTGGGTTTTTACATCTCCTCTGTACCCGCCAGCTTTCTAATTCTCTTTCTCCTTCCTGCCTCCACTTCCTTTCATCACACAGTACTTCAGAGCAGAGCGCGCTCCTGTCTCGGTGGACACGCGCTCAGAACACACCGCTCTTACCCTTAATTCTGCCAGACAAACCTTTGATTCCATAAGCGCCTGTCGCGTCCTTCTCGTCAACCGCTAAAGTCATTAGGAAAGAGACTCATTACTCCGACCCCCGAAGCGTTATGGGGGAAATAAGTGTTCAAATTGCTGCAAAAATCACACAGAGACTCTGATGAATAATACAGCATGTTAAATTACTTTCTCCACTCTGGAATATGGACGGTGCTCATTAGAAAGTGGTTTCTACTGGCAAAGACGGTCTGGCTTTAGGTTGTTAAGGGAAAGGGAACACTAAGGAAATTTTAAGGTAGAGCTAATTTATTTGTATTTCCATGTGTTATTATAACAAGTCCATATTCTTAATCTTTAGTTGAGGCTTTACGCTACATACCATCTTTCCTCACAATCTCTTGATTTGTGCGTTTGTCTGCTTCCTTTCATTTCCTTTCCAAGTTGGCCTTTGCAGGAGCCAGCCTGCGATCTCGCCACAGCGTTAAATCTTGAGGGCAGACCTTAGCTCTCTGACAATCTCTTTAATGCATCATGAGCACCGTGGTGATTGCGTGTGTTTCCATGTGGGCGGAGAGCAGCCTCATTAATTTGTCTACAGCAAAGCTGGCACTCTCCACTGATATCCAAAAATCACTCTGCGGCCCGCCATAAGTAATGTGCGTGTTTAAAATGCTCTAAAGTCTCTTAGGGGTGTTAAGCTTGGGGTGCTTGCATCATTAAACCAAGATGTGAAGATTTCATCAAATAAGTAATAGTTTCACGAAAATATTCAATATAAAATCTCAATAAAAGCTGCTTTCACACACAGCAGCTGCAGAGGAAGCGAAAACGATGCCATACAGAGGTTGAAAATGAACCAGAAAGTGCCTTGCATAAGAAAAACTGATCTCAGCCTGACTGTTACTGAAAGTGCACCAATACTGTTACATCTGAGGTAACTTACAGGTCTGGCGGATGAGCAAATGCAGCCTGTCAGCTGATTTCTTTCACTTTAGCTTGAACTAATAGAACCATGAGTAAACACACTAGCAGCTCACTGAGGGTACACTTATGCACATGCTGCACATGTGTTCAGCTAAATGCTAATTTTAGCGCATTACACACATCCATGTAACATTTCACAAGGATATCAAGCTGTTAGCAGTGTGTTAACATTGTGCTTTTTATGTAAGCCACTGCAGATCAGTGTCAGAGCATGCTGTTTGCTAATTAGCGCTGAGTATAAAGTACTGAGGGTAACAGTGACATCATTAATTTTGTTGATCAACTCATCCAAAGAGCCACGTAACCAGTGTAGCAATTACAAGTACAACATATCTATATGTATACTGGGAACACAGGTGTTTCTGTGTATCTGTTGCTGGAAGCTGAAGGCAAAGGTTAAAGGTTACCGCAGTAGGAGAATGGGGACAAAGGTCGCCTGTTTTTCTTTTCTTTTCTTTTTTTTTACTGCGTGTTTCTGTGCGTATGCCTCGAGGGAAAAAAGCTGAAAACCAATTACCAAAAAATATTACTTTTCCAATCAATAAAACCACCAGCTAGAAAGCTCACAATGGACTTTATCAGCTATTGGACCTCACTCATTTCATGAAATAATGAAAGCACTGAATGTGGTGTTGCAGACAGTCTTTAAAGAGAAATATGCTCCTATAATGCTGAGCAGATCTGTTGTCCAGGTGTGACATTTTTGCAACAGGAGTATATAAAAAAGCTAAAAAAATAAATAAATAAATAAAAAAAGGTCAGCTACTCCTCTGTAATTGACATTTTTTAAGTTGCTGTCCATACACAACATTTTCTAAAGCTCATCACTCTATTGATTTCACCCTGAAGCCTCAAGCTTTATGTCAGTGTAAGAAATCCCCCCCGTTAACGTTGCTTTGTTTAAGCCCAGACTGAAGGGAATCTGAGGAAAGATTTGTTGTACTTCGTCCACTGTAAACAAATTTTAATGCTTAAAATACGTACCACATGATTTCTCCACTCTGACTTTCACTAGATTTTTGAAATAACACACTATGCTGACAGTTAGCAGAAAATGAATGAACAATAATCTATCAACGACAGGGCACAAATGAAGATAGATAACACGTCTGACAAGCAGATGCTTAGCAGACATCTCATTATTTTTCAGAGTAACAGCATAACAGTGCAATGGCTGATCAGACTAACAGATTAATACTATAACACTAAAAATGGTATGTTAGTATCCTACAAGCAGTCTGAATTGATTGTGATTTTTATAATGGGATTATGGTATGCACTGTTTAATGAGAATCTCAGTGTAGAAGCAGAGCAGATACCACAAAAGCTTCAGCCAGCTGTAGCAGATGACACTTGCTGATTTTCTGAATGTAAAGCGATGTAAACACATAAATTATTTGTTGGTTCAATTATGCAGGGAAAGCTATATATAGGACAGAAAAGCGCCAAAAAACACCACTCAATTGAAGTTGAGTAAGTTTCAGTTTATATTAACAGCATCCAAGCTGTTATCCTCTTATGTGATCCTGAAATCCATGTACCTGTTTTGGTGGTGCCGTTGAGAAATCAGCTTTGTCCCATAGCCTAAAATGTTTCCAATAGCTAACATTAAATTCTTATATTAACATAATGTAACAGCAGTCTACTCAGCAACCATCCTAACACTTCATTCTGTGTCTTAACATTTTAAATAAATGACCCGCAGTCATGTCGGCGTTTTAAAATGTCTTTTCAATAAAGAAGTTTATGTTTAAGTACATGGGATGATTATTTTGTTTTGGTGTTGAAGTGGATATTGAGAATAGTGTAATTCCACCAGTATTGTGACATCCCAACCTCAGAGATATTCCATGATCAGGGTAAGTGTTATTATTGCAAAGGGAAAGTGTTTAGGAACCAAAGCAACTCAACCATGAGTGCTCTAACCAAATGCTGAGGCACATACTGTAAAAAGGTCACCAGTGCTCTGGACTGAGCTCCACACCTCCTTGCCATTAACATCAGCACCAAAAACCTGTGCCAGGAGCTTCATGGCATGGGTTTCCATGGCTGAGCAGCTTCTATAGGTGTAATGTATAGGTTCATCAGTACTTTTTTCCATGTGAAATATCTGGGAATGCCACTTTTACAAATTAGGAGTGTGGCTAAAATGTTTGTCCAGCCATTCTACTTCACTTTGCACACATTTCACAGAGCAAGTCCACATTCAGTGAATGCTGTATGTTTACATCTCTTTGTCATGTCATTCACATCATTACAATTCCCAGAGTCCTGTAACAGAGGTGGTGTTATCCTCCTGCTGCTGCTGTGATTGTCTCTAAGAAACCAAATCAGCTCCTCACATCAGGCGTGCGTGCCAGACAACTGCACTTCTGCAACTCAGCAGTTAGCGCCATATAGCCAATGCAACGCCCTTAGAGCCAGTCATTTTAATAATTAAACATGACATCTGACCATTATACATATTGTGAACAACAAAATCTCTAGCCCAATATATTTCCTGTCTAATCACACAGTTTGATGGGTTGGTGATTACCCCCCCCATCACACTGTAGTAAGGGGAAAATCATTAATTAATAATATATGTTTATTATCTCCAACCTAAGACCAACCCACAAGGGCTAACACTCAGTTTACTTCAACCCTGGTCCCTGTCCCTCAGCTTCTGACTCAAACAATAGGGCCTGCAGCGGAGCTTATCATCGGCAAACAGCAGAACGAACACAAAAGGCTCCAGTCTTCCTAATCTCTGGTCAAACACAAGCCGCAGCAACATCACCGCTTGGGGCAATAAATGCTGCTTTATGCCAGAGCTGTTCTGGGGGACATGCGTTAGAACTTTCTAAACAGACCACAGAGATTTGCCAAAGCCTGTCTCCAGGGGAACTGTTGCCTGGGTTACCACAGCTAACAGGAAGGGAATTTCATTTGTGATTATGTAATCTGTCAGGATGCACAAGAGGCTTTTATTCATACTACTTACAAAATATTATAGCTAAATATTTTTTTTCTAATCCTATTATAACAGACAGTGGCTCAGGGACATTTTTTTTCTTACTCACACATGGATCTAACACACCCCAATCTATCAAATAAGTCTTATTTCCACAAAGAGGAGGAAAAAGACGGCAACGCGCCACATGGTTAGCTGTCATTTTACATCCATTAACAGTGTTTCTCACCTAACCTAGTTGCAACTAAATTTCCGTGGCCTGTATCAGTTCTGCTCTAATCTTCTCCTCCACCCCCTTTACTATCCTTCCCCCCTCTTTACATTGGCACTGCACCCGTCTGACTGTCTGCCAGATTCAAGCGTCCCAGCATTAATTACCTGAATCCAACACACACACACACACACACACACACACACACACACACACACACACACACACACACACACACACACACACACACACACACACACACACACACAATGCCCTTTCAAACACACACCCATTTGATAGTGGAGCATAAACACACTTTCTAAAACCCACAGTAGACTCAGTCTAAGACTTTTTTTTTTCGTGTGAACATACGAGTGCTCATTTTCACAAAATGAGGACAGTGAATAATAAGGGAGATAAAAGAAAGTCTATACAGAAAGTCATTTCAATTATCTGTGTTGCTCCGGCTGTCTGGCGGCTGCTATCTCTTGAAAGTTAGGGGCTTAGCTCACCACTGTGTCCTAAGGGACTCAGTGATGAGTAACCAGTTTGCTATTTGATTCCCCTCCATACATCTCGGGGCTAGAGCTCATCAATAACCTAAAGGACTACAGAATCTTCCCTATCAGGACAAAGCGATGATTGTCTTCTAAAGCTTAAAAACACTTCAATGATAGCTAACAGCATTAAACATGTCTCTTCAGATCTAATAAAGGATGTTTTGTTAAATTTCCCCAGATACATTTGATGCTAACACCAACAACAGCAAGCCTGCCCTGCCAACTGTATTGCATTTTATTGTATATTCATGGCTGCACTGTGATATGATGAACAGGCAGGCTGAACCAAAGCAAACCTCCTGACTTTAACGCATAAATTCTACCATACATTTACCCCAAATGCTCAGCCTTGACCCTTTACTGCTGACAACAAGACGAAGAGTGGCACAGGAAAATCTGGACAGGCCTGTGTAAGTCTTCGTGTGCTTCTATTCCTGCTTTCCAGAGGTGAAATTAACCCCTGTGTGGCCACACAGGGGTTAAGGACAGTGCCTTCCACTATTCTCCCACAGGAACATAACTTTAATATACTGACAGTATTCATAAACTCATCCAAAAGCATGAGCAAATATAGGAAATATCCTCAAAATAGGGAAGCCAGGGCACATGTATGCATTAAATATTGCTTTGTGCAATATTTAATATTTTAAAACATAAAGGCCAAGCACGTGCATTCAGCATGAATGTCTTGATGCTCAATCATCCAGGTAAGTAAATCCCAAAGGGTTGATTCTGTTCATCTGGATGTACCGAGTGGGAGAAACGTTTCGTCACTCATCCAAGTGACTTCTTCAGTCCTGAAGACCAATCAATTATTTTGCTGTTAGTATGTTCTGCTTACTAAAAGTGGTTAGCGTTACATAGCGAACAAGTCCAACACAAACTGTCTCCACAGAAATGATCACAAGCATTAGGCTTGTCACAAACTGGGAACACAACTCCACTGAAAAATTCAAAGGAGGAAAAAACAGCGAGAAGAGATGAGAAGAGCCTCTGAAAAGCATCATCTACTTTGTGAGACAGCGAGCGAGGCAGTAAGAATTAGAGTCTTTATTCTCTGGCGCCTCGAGGGAGGAATGATATATTAAATTTGGGTTAAAAGAATGCGATAGGAAAGGAAAAACTCAGATGGGCATGGAGTGCATGCAAGACACGGATCTGAGGCGTTGAAGGCTTTTCTGTGTTTCAATGCTAGATGGAAATTAGAAGCTTTTACAAAGCCAGATCAAGGCTACAAGCCGTCAGTGAAACATGACTACAAGAGCAGCTGAGTGTCACTCAAAACTGTATAAGTCTGTATCTTCACCTGACCTACTGATTCTTCACCAGCTTCACTCTCTTCGCTCACTCATCTACCTTTTCAGCCACATCCCTTTATTTCTCAGCCCTCTTCCCCTCATGTCTAAAACTTTCTACTAATCTTTTCATTGCTCTCCTCCCCTTTCATCTCGCCCTTCTCTCTCTGGGGTAATGACTGATATTGAGGTGCCAGTTACACGGCCTGCTGGGGTAACATTAGCCTGCTTATGTAACACAACACTACAAGCAGGGGAGAGCAAGGCACTGCAGATTGTAGTGCCTCATATGTATGCACGGGTGTACACCCACGGGTGTCATTTAACTTCAGTACATTATGAGACAGCAAAGAAGCATATAAGCACTTTTGAAGCATCAGGTCCAACAGGCAGCTGAGCGAATGTTGGTTTTGCTGGACTTTTGACTCAAATAAGCAGGGACCTTGTTAAAAATCTGCATTAACACATGACAGGGAAGCATAGACTACATATGAAGCATGTTTTCTGAAGCATCAACATGAGCATTTCACATTTCATGTTGATTTTACAGAGTCAGAAATGACGATATTTGAATGTTTGAATGAGAAGGTGGATTGCTAAGTCATCAGCTAGGCAGTAAGTGTAATTAGCTTGCTATCTAGCTTGCTAAATGAATACATTACACAGAAAGTGTGAAGTTTGGTGCAAACACAAACACACTACAGTTTCAGTCTGAGAGTTGGAGCACAGACTTCTTGGACTTACAGTTAGTACAGTTAATGACACAGCAGGCAGTATTATTAATAATAACACACCCTAAAAAAGAAACTACAGTACATTGTCACATATTCGCTGAGGTGAATAACGCATAGGTTCCAATTCCTTCTTTTGTACCACGCTGCTTATTGGTGACTGTTTCTTTTCCATCCCAGAGGCCAGGGTTTGGTGAAAGGTCGTTCACACCACAGCAATGGACACATCTTATTGAAGCTGCAGTTTCGTAAATGGTAATTTGACGTATGTCAAATGACTATTTCCAGTGACAGAGCTGCAGAGTATGTTAAGTCAGTTTGGCTGCCTAAGATATCACGAGTTACCTTTTCTTGCTAAAAGTGCTGCTTCTTTGTGCTTAGGGTTAATAGAGGCAAGCCAATAAGTCCGCATTTACACCATGAGACAGACCACAATCCACAGAAAAACTGCAGCAGGTTTCCTAAATGTTTGGATCCTAACTGTCAGGTGTACCCAGTAGAAATGCTCTATTTTTGGGGGGCCTTTTTCATCTTTATTTGACAGACACAGTTAAGACAGAACAGGAAAGCGGGGGCAGAGAGAGAAGGGGGAAGACATGAAGCAAAGGGCCAAGGGCCAGTCTCAGCCGTATGGCATGTAGTTGCCTGCTCAACGCACTGAGCTAAGCCAGCACCCAGAAATGCTCCAGTTTTGAAGATCAGTGGTAGTCACACTAAACAGATTTGATACAGACTTTGTGTTTACTTTGTGCTTTACTTTTGAAACAATTCTAACTTTAGCTTTAGGGCCTAAAGCATGGAGACATAAGATGATGACATAATAAAAGCACAGCAGGTTCTTGTACTCATTCAGACAAAGAAAATTTCCCCATGGAGTGTCGGTGTCCTCAAATTCTGTGGAAACGACCTCTTCTTGTGTGTGTGTGTGTGTGTGTGTGTGTGTGTGTGTGTGTGTGTGTGTGTGTGTGTGTGTGTGTGAGACTGGGAGGGCAAAGCAGGTGGGGGGTGGGGCTGCTGTGGGTTGAAATGGTGCACATCAGCACTGTAATGTTTCTCAACCACCAGACAGATGTGCAAAGATCTGCTGTCGACATGCCTATTACACACCAAGGGCATGGCAAGGGAGCCACACACACACACATGCCTGGGCAAACATGACCTCATATAGAGCAGAATACACCGCAAGGACACATGAATGCCATCTATCAACACTGAAGCATATTTTCACGCAACTGTAGTATGTACACATCAGCCCAGATGTGCGTGTTTTCTACCACAACATTAAACTCTATATGACCAAAAAAGGAAAGCAGTCAGCGATGGAAAAAGAGACAGCGAGTGTGTCGCTACAGTAGACGAACAAAGGAGTCATTTTTGTCACCATTGCTTGGAGGTGTAACGATGAATCAAGCCTGTCTCGCCATTTTGGGAGCGTATGTGAGATAAGCGCAGCTACAGGCCCTCGAAATGTGCAGCACAGCAAACTGTAAACAGCTTCCTAAAACAAAAGCCCCAAAATGTCCTGTTGCCCTTGAATTTAAACATTTCCTGTCTGAAAACCCTTGATTTAGCTTTAGCACCATTTAGCTTACAAAAAGTTGTGCGACAGAAGAAAAACAGTTAAGTATACATAGCAAAGGGTATATTTAGTGCTGATGTGTAAAGCAGAAATACACTTGAGTAAATTTACCAGTCATACACACCCAGTAACACGCACGTGCACACACTTACAAACACA
Organism: Rhamphochromis sp. 'chilingali'; assembly: GCF_963969265.1. NCBI lineage: Eukaryota > Metazoa > Chordata > Actinopteri > Cichliformes > Cichlidae > Rhamphochromis > Rhamphochromis sp. 'chilingali'. Next base: position 27,781,397 of record NC_137930.1, on the reverse strand, counting down.
GAGAGGCTTATTTCTGGGTGAATGAGGCTGAGATCTCGTTCAAACCAGCTCTGAAGGTGGTCTGGCAAATCTGGTCGCACTCCAACGCTCCAACAGCCCTACATGAAATTATAGCTTGCTATCCTGGGTCTCCTATTTTCACGATACAGATTTCATTTCAATGACTTTTGTCTTTTAAACAACTTTTCATCATTACCATGAGATATGTTTTTCTTTCAATCTCACTTTTTCACTATAAATTTTTACTTTTTGGCCTTTTTAATAACAGCAAGTAATTAATTCCCGACTGAAACTCCTGTAAAAATATCAATGTGACACTACGTTTGATCAAATCCTCTAGTGGTGCTTCTAGGTTGCAGTAATTCAGTCAGAAGCTATTTTTTAACAAGTAATAAACAAGGAAAACAAAAGCAGAATGCACTACTGACTAGCAGGCATCAAACAGAGAAAGATTAAGGTAATGTACTTAAAGGAGAAACCTGCAAAGCCAAAGATAACTGCAGCTATCAAAAAGTTCTGGTTGTAACTCCTTTAGAAAATAAGGGAAAAGGGAGGTAAAGCTAGCATGTCACAAATCTACCACAACTACATGAGTTCTTGTCAGATCAGTGTGTGGTGGGGCAATCTTCAAAGAAAAGGTGAATAGTTCCCAGTGGAAATTGGATAGTATAGGCCCAGTCACAGTGACCTCATGAGCTTTGGTTGATAATGCACTGAAAATCAGTGATGTCTACCACTTTCTCATGCTGTCAATCCCAATACTGACATCATTTCTCTAGTCCAATTATCTTCACGACCACTTTCGTTAAGCCAATCGGCCTCCACTCCGCATGGTTTAAATCTGTGTTCGCTGTCATTCTCCCTTTCAGACTCTCGTGCCACCCACCTCCTCCCCATCTCCACCTCAGACACCTCAGCCAGAGCTCTACTCAAGCCTCAGTCTTCATCTTCACCACCTCCGGAGTCTAGACTCTGGGGGGGGGGGGGGGGGGGGGGGGGGGGTGTCCTTCCCTAATCCTATCACCGTTGGGGTTCCATTCTACCATGATGGGTCATCAGAGTATAATCGCCAAATACATTAATTTCTCTATCTCAATAATCATGTTCATTTCTCCATGTGATCTCTCATTATTAATTCTGTCCAACTATCTGTTGTTTGGATAATCTATGATGCTGTGCAACCTTGCATATGATTCTGGTTCAAAATTTATTAACAGATGGGAAATACTCCCTGAACTCTTCTTGTAAATTCTGAATCACTGAATACTTTGGTTAAAGAAGAGATTCCTTGAAGCTCCAGTCACATATGCCTGCAAAGCAATGGGCGGCCCCCTTGCAACCCCTGCTTGCCAGGGAAAAATGTGGTGAGAGGCTGTTTAAGGCTGCTGCATAGGTACGGTCACGCAGGGTCGCCTGTAGCTTGCATGGAAGATGGTGACTTTGGCAACTGCTAGTTGAGTGTCAGTGAAACTGTGAAAAGTGCAACACACGCTAGCATCATATTTAATTTACTGGTCAGTGTTTTATAAGACAATGTCTTCTATGCAAACCGCAGGTGACTGAGGCAATCTGCTATCAAAGCAATCAAAAGGAGGTTTTTGTACTGCAACACCCTCTTTCCAACCAATTTCACCTGGCAACAGCCAGAAACTTTTAGCAATTACTCACTATCCTTTCTAGGAAGACCCATCCTTAGTGACCATACAACGTTTTCTGATTCCTATAAATCAGTTATTTTATTCCAGATGACCTTTTATTCAGGTTACTGCAACTCAAAGTGCTTGACAAGCTATTGACAATACTCCTTATGATCCAAACACACAGACTCACATTTAAACTGCATGACACGTAGGCACGATAACCACACATGGATACAGGCTGATGCACAAGGTTAACAAACAAAATCCACAAACACTCTGGGGAACAGTGCAGAGTGGGGGAGAGAAGAGGACACAACACCATTGGAGTATTTTTGGCCTCTTTTCTCATGAGGCTGGAGCTATAAAAACAAATCTCTTGTCTGATTTGTAACAGTTGCAGTTTGTTTAATGTGTAATTAAAATAATATAATCAGATATCACTTTACAGCAACAGAGGAAGAGTAGATTTATTGTTATTACACGACACTCTGTCTTTGGTTGCACTCTCACTCAGCTTTGTCCTTCGGGTTCAAAACTGCTCTCATGGTTCACCTGCAGATGGTAAAAACAAGTAAAACAAGTCTCATGTTTGTCACATTTTTCATTTGACAAATGATCCATTGGATCTGCACAAACTTGTATAAAGATACTAATGCACTCCACCTGCAAACCAGCTATATTATTCTGTAGTGCATGGAAGAAATATAAAAAATTTTGTCTGTTTGCTCAGCTCAGCAAGTCCAAGCCAAAAATTGTATGCATCCCCCCCCCCCCCCCCAAAAAAAAGTTGGAAATTGGCTCAAAATAGAGCTGTGACCTCAAGAACAAAAATCAAATTAAAACTCGAGTCTCCCAGAGGTTCTCCTCTGCAGAGCTACAAATGCAACAATTCCCATAAGGGCATCTGCGCGCTTCACTAATCTGCCCAGCAAAGCGTCAGAATGGTGGAAAGAAAGAGGAGAAGAAGTTAGATGACAGAAGCGGGTGCAATCTTGTCTTCAAATATATGTGAAGCCATCTGTGAGTGTCACATTTAACATGTGCATGCTTTTTTTGTTTGTTTATAGGATTTATCCTCTGACTTACTAACCGCAGTTAGCTTTGTTCATTTTAATGAGTGTTCATGCTGCTTAAACAAACATTGTCAGCACATGTACGCACACACACACACACACACACACACACACACACACACACACACACACACACACACACACACGAGGCTCACTGCAGCCAGGCAGTCAGGCAGCAGAGAGTCCCCAGACAATATAGTGCTGACTGCAAGTCCTTTTGCTTTGTTTGTTAAGGAGAATTCAAACACATGTTTAGTTTTCATGAAAACCTATTTAAATTAGTACACTACTATATATTTTCATATAGTTTTTTTTATATTGTAGGAGTTTAATATGCAGTAAATGCCACACTTACTTATACAAAGTAAGTCTGAAGTCAGAGCATGTTGATCCTTTTTCTGAGCAAGAATCCTGATATTCCTTCGTTGTCCAAATGTGTTTAACTTTTTTTTTGGCAGCAATAAACATGACAGTTTACTTATTTTAATTTAAGAAATGTTTTATTTTAATTAAGTTTAAAACTTTTTTATTTAATGTAAAATTATATTTTGTTTTAATTTACTTTCAAATTCTTCAGTTGCTGAAGGGGCTGCATAGTTTTCATAAATTGCATAGTTCAGAATAGCTATAATTGTACCAGATGGTTGCATTCAGTTAAGTTGGAGTGTGAGACTTTGATATTAGATAAAATGAATATTGATAAAGTTTACCTTTATGTAGAGAATCTGAATATCGCAAAATATTTTTAAAAAATTGCAATAATATCGTATCGTGCGTTAAGTATTGTGATAATATCGTACCGAGGGATGTATGGTGATTCCCACCTCTACCAGAGAAGGTGCCACACCATAGTCCCACACTGTAGATTTAATATTATCTGTTAATATTAATTTTATCCACATCACAGAGCTCCATAACTGGGTATACAATGTTTTTACAGCCAGAAAGATAAATCCTCACCAGACAGATAGAATGAGTCATAAGATTTGCAGTGTCTGAGTTAATAGTACTCCTACACACAGAAAATCCAACAAACAAGAACCACAACTGCAGCCACAAAAACAGATTTAATCTCTTAACTTTCTGGGTGTTGAAATGTTTAAGAGAGAGTAATTGTTTTCATGTTTCGTGAAGCTCTTGACAACTTTCTGTCTTTGTTGCTACAAGATCAAGTCATGTCTATGAGTCTTTCTAGTTCAGGATGATTTGTTTGATGTGCACATCAACCAAGAAAAGCTCCAAAAATCAACAATTTATTTCATAAAAATGAAGCTAACACAAAAGCATTCCTAGCAGCACAACAGGAGCTGAAGATATGCTAAAAAAAAAGACAACATTTAGATCCTTAGACTGCATTTCTGTTTACAGCAGAACTCAAATATCTCAAATTCTACGCTAGTAAGGCACTACACTCCTATACATTAAAATGACTTGAACTGAAACACAAATATCATCTGTTACAATTAGTGTCTTTAAAGACTAGAACGATAATATGGAAACTATTACCGTTGTTACCTCCCTGCAAATGAATGCAAAGTCAAACAACACAAAGTGACCACTTTTGCTCTGTTGTGTGAATGTGAATGATTTGCAAACCTGTTTCTAATTATGCATAATAGACCAGTCAAACACCAGGCGACTGAAATCCTTGTCGAAATGATCCAATGAAGAACAACAAAAGCTTAAACATAGACTGAGCACAGACAGGAGGATTAGACAAAGAGAGACACACAAAGACTGCTGACAGCACTGTCACAAACTCTCTATATCAAACCGACTGAGGTGGCAAATAGGGCCACACATAAATACAGACAGACATAAAACACAAATTACCTCTGTGAAACCCCCCCAAAAAGAACTTAGTGATGATGTTTGTGTTAAGTTTTGTTTAAATGAAAGCAATGATTACATCTAAAACTAAACCATATACGCTGCCTATTGTGTTCCAATATGGGCCAAAATTCTAACCTTCTTATAGCACTAAAGGAGGCTTATCCGCTGACACTAAGCAGAGATGTCACTAAGCTACTGTTAGGATATCAGTGGGCTACAGAGGCCAGGACCCCTCACACTCACACCTCCTGTCCCACCCTCCTACTCAGACATTGTGCAGGATTTGGGTCAGGCACAAATTCTCACACAAAGGCGTGCGTGTGTGCGTGCGTGCGTGCGTGTGTGTGTGTGTGTGTGTGTGTGTGTGTGTGTGTCATTACACTTGTCAGAGAGGCTCTGCAAAGGCTCTGCACATGTAGGGAAGCAAGAGAGAGCATGGAAACAATTAACCTAAATTAGTTACAGAACTGCAAGGACAAGTAGTATTTATACTTGTGGTTTTTCTGAGTAACACTTCAATCTCAAAGAGGTAGTTTCCACTACAGCAGTACACAGCAGGACAGAAAAATAAATAAATTAAAAGCATAACAAATCATCATGAAGGATTTCTTCAGATCAGCCGTGTAGACAGCCATCAATTTTATTTTGTTTAACTGAAAAGTTCCAAAACAGTGTATGAGAGTAGCAAAGTAACATTTATCTGTTTAACCCACCATATTTGTATTTTCTTTATCCCTCCAAGCTGGTTAAACCAGTTGCTGTATTATGTTTTACAATGAATGTGGTCTCTGCTAGGAATAATGACAAAATATGCAAATGCATTCAAATGTAAAAACAAAAAAAAACACCCCTTTTTGTTTTTCACCTTTAAAGTAAAAGTTTCCTCTTTTCAAAATGGCTGCACCGCTGAGGCACAACTTTTATTTTGAAGGCAAAAGTCCTCTGTTTCCATTTCACGTCACACTTTTTCCTATTTTAGTACCACCCTGTGAGGTGCAGTCAATGTGAGGTAGAGGCCTTTTTTTTAAATACAACATTTCTTCCAGCAACTAGCAACGTCCAGGAACCAGCCAGGACATTTTGGTGTATTATGCTCTAAAGCAGAACTCAAAGCTTCAAAACTGCTATCCACAAAATAAGGAGCCCATCTTTTATATACAGTCTATGGCTTAGGCACACAATTATGAGGCAGCTACCTAGTTTCTTATATTTTATATCTAGGTTATAATTAAATGTATTTATTAACAGTATTGGCTGGCTTTGTCCAAAAAGTAATATTACATTTTGTAAATCTCCTTTAAAACTTTATTAATGTTATAGAAAAAAACTGATGTGACACTAGCTAAACTACTTTGTATACCATTATATGCTGTTTATATGGATAGGTGTGGGATAAGTGTCCTAAAGTAAGCACATAAATTAACATGAAACAGAGTCTCAGAACTATATTTAAGCACAATCTTCAAGCAAATTAAGTAAATGGAGGTTTTTGTGTCGATTAGGAAAACATTCACTCTTCAAAATCATGGCAGCAAATCTGAAATATAAACACACAAGTAAACAGACAGTCTCACGCGAGTTAACACACTGTTGTAAGAGCACTCAGCTTAACATTTGAATGATCTCACATAATCACCGGCTGCACTGGGCAGAGTAAGTAGCCTTTTAGCACAACGTCATGAGCCTTTGGCAACCCCGAGTCAACTTGAAGAAAGGTTGAAGAAAGGATTGAAGAGAGAGAGAGAGACCATTATTCACTGATGAGTGGGACAAAGGGCAGCGGGGCCTCACCACACTCCAGTGACAACAAGTAATAGTAAACCAAAAGATGGGAAAAGACCTTCGAGTGACCCAGTTTAACCATTAGCACTGTCTAAGAAGTGGAGTTGGGATATCACAGGTCCAGTAATATTCCAAGTGCACACCAAAAGAATCAACAAGTTTGTGAGGCTGTGTGTGTGCACGAGTGAGAGCATGAGAAAGAGAAAGTGGAGAGAAAGATGCGTTTGTGTGTCAGGAGAGATCACAGCGAGGGGTGTGGGAAAGCAGCATGTGCTGCAGTTTATCTTGATATGTGTCCTTCTTTGACACTTTGCTGTCTCCTTTCCCCATTTCTTTGTTTCTGTTATACCTTGGCTATAGTTTGAAAATGAACTACAACTACTGTTTAGTGTTTTAATTGATTTTGTCTACAAAAATGAAGTAAAAAAATAGAAAACACAGAGTTAAGCTCAAATCACGATGAACCAAGCTGAGAGAAATCCCGACTGCTTTTTCTTCTGTGAACTAAATTAAAAGCCACATTGTAGCATAATAACCTTACTGCTTTATGTTTTTGGCCTCTAGGGCCAAAAAACATCAGTCCTTTTGGCCAAATTCAGTCTGGTTGGTTTTCTGCCTGCTCAGCAACATATTTATCTGAGCACCCGGAGAGCTACCTGAGAGCTTTGTAACCCATGAGAAAAAGCTGCTGGGAGAAATAATAAGCAGGTATGGCAAGTTGAGAGCGCCTTCTTGGGGAGATTCAGTCTCTAATTGAAGCCATCAATAACTCGGACACACAGGTCCCACTGTGATAATAGGGAGCTGACAACCTGTCTCGGGCCACAAATTCTATTTTACCACACATGTGAATTAGGGTTGCAAAATTCCCGGAATTTTCAAAGATGGAAACTTTCCATGGGAATTAACGGGAATTAACGGGAATTTATGGGAATAAACTGGGAATTTTCAAAATTGAAGGTTGGCTCTTCTTAGGGAACTTAAATATAGTTGAGCAAAGTATATTTTAGCATAATATTGACAAAAACAAACAAATGCAATTCAAATACACTTGAATATCCATGCCATTCCTTAATCACGTGTACAGAGCACATGCTTGCTGCATGGCTATTGAGACCACTGGCACTGTGCATGCCTCCATCACATGTACACATGGACCACACTTTTGAGCCTGAAGGACAAAGTGTATTGAAGGCACACATTTGAGCCTGTGGACTTAACAAGTGAGGTAAGTTTTGATGATATTATGGGAAAATATATTTATTAAATGTTTAAATTGTGAATATCACATAAAATGTATTAATCTGGTAGATAGCAATTTGATAAGATGCTAAATAAAATGCTAGCATCTATTAGATGCTAAATAAAATGCTAGCATCTGTTAGATGCTAAATAAGCCATAGCTAGTATAACATAAAGAAGATGCTAGCTTCCTCATTTGGCTGTTTTGTTTTGAAGATCATTCCAGTTGTTTAGCTAGCCTTACTATTTATATCTGTTTATTATCATATTGCAATTGTATTATTACGATCTCTTGCATTGCATTAGCATTTTTACAAGCTCTTGTTTTATTTTACAGAAAAATGCCATGTGCGCTATCTGATGTGTGGAGACATTTTACACCAGCTAATGTACAAGGGAAATCTGTATATATTAGGGGTGCAACGATACACAAAATTCACGGTTCGGTTCGGTTCGATACTTTTGTGTCACGGTTCGATATTTTTTCGATACAAAAAAATGTTCATGCATTTTTAATTTGTCATTTATTAAAATTATAAATATATATTTTAACTCAAAAGTACAGTTTTTAAATTTAACCCTAACCCTTGTGCGTGTTTTTTATTTTGACAGCGAATGCGCACCTGCGGACCACTTATGTGCACCCCTGGTTATTTAGCTCGTCATATTGCAGCCACAGAAATTCTTTTGTCCATGAAACCATAAAGCTGCACTTTCTTTTTGCCTTATAGTCTGATTTGTCATAACTTCTCCGTTTTGTGGTAAGCTTTTCTTTGGCTGTCACTTCTTCACCCCGACCTGTCTTATTTGGCTCAGCAGAACTGAAATGCTTTTACACACGGACTCACATAAGCTCAGCGATTCTCTGCGCGATCAACCTCTCACATGTTTAAGCTGCGGGAGATTTCACTTGTCATGTTTGCATAGTAAGCTAACGATTAATAAGACGATGTCAGAGGAATTGGTGCGCAAATTATCATCACTTACAGATCAGTGCTGTCGCTCTCTATACACAGTTCGCACGATTGCAAAGTGAAAGCAAAAAAACAAGCGCAAATTCAAACGCGACTTCAATATGTCACATATTGACAGTGGCTCACCGATGCCAATGACATAATTACCCAGCTACATTTCTGAAAGAATGCAAAAGCATTGACATATATTTTTCCTACAATAGCCCGACGGGCAGGGAAGAGTGTCATGGTCCTGGGTCTTTTGACCCAGTGTTTTAAGTTTGAGTTTATTTTGTTCATTAGGTTATCTAAGTTCATTTGGTTATTAGACTCCTTGTGTTTTCTTGTATTTAAGCTTCCCCTCACCCTTCGTGTTTCATGCTGCGTGTCTTATGTTATCAAGTTTGTATTATCATGCCTAAGTGTTTCTAGTTCTTATTATTTCCCCCTCCGTTTCCAACCATGTTAAATCTCCCCTGCTCTTCATGCGTTTCATGTCTGTGTCTTACGTTGTCAAGTTCTGGTTGTCGTGTCTACGTCTGCATGTTTCCTGTTTTATTTTGAAAAGGGGTCTTGTGTTCTGTGCTCATGCGGTTAGTTTTACTCTTGCCTGTGCATCATTATGTTTATCCTAGTCAGCTGTTTCCTCATGTGTCTCCACTTCCCCTAATCACCTCCTGTGTATTTAAGTCCTCTGTTTTCAGTGTGTGATTGTCAGGTCGTCTGTTGTCCACGCCATGCCATGCTTCCAATTTCCTTGTCTAGGTTTTTCTTATTGTTTGTTTAGATTCCCCAGTTTAGGTTTGTGTTAATTTTGCTTCAGTTTGCCTTGCCCTTTGTTTGTACCTTTTCTACCAGCCATATTAAACGGCTCGCCTTTGTTAACATTTCAAGTTCTGTTCCCTGTTCCTTGGAGTCTGCGTTTTGGGTCCTTTTCTCAATTCATACAGTCTGCCCTCGCCAGACTGTGACAAAGAGATAGATTTTGGTAGCCCGACTGAAAAAATCGCTAGCTCCGGGACGTCGGGCTAGCGATATTGCAAGCCCTGTATCTGATTGAGGAATCACTCATCTTTGGAAAAGAGAGTTTATTACAGAGAAATGGCTCTTTCCAAAATAAAAGCTATACTACCCGCTTCTTCTGGGCTATATGCTCAGCAGCATATTAAACATATAAGGAGAATCATGTGCTAACAGCTGTCTAAATGACTCGGCTAAAGTTAGTAGCATGCTTGCTTTTTTTTGTCTGCTTCCACTTGTCTTTGCACTAGGATGATGTCGGTGTAAATGTGCAGTCATATTCGTTGTGTTCCCACTAGTGCTTTCAGGTTAATCTCGTTGAAATGACCTTAACGCCACAACACGGCAAATCTCCGTTAACGAGCTACCGCCGATCGCTCCGTGCATGGGGCTAGACGGCCAACACGTTAACGAGCTAACTGCGCTAACACACTAGTTCACACCAATGTAATTGAGCATTGCATGGCACATCCAACATACTGTTTTACTTTAGTCCATGACTCGCTTACCTTCAGGGTCATACGTCACATGAAAACCAAAATAATTCCAAACGCCAGATCTGAATGAGGTTCAATTTGCCTGTTGCAAGGAGAGCTTAACTTCTGTCTCGCTAGCTTGCCCTGCGCTCTTCCTTCTGACTATGCTGTCTGTGTTGAGCGCTCAGTGGATCTGCGCTCGACAGTGCAGCCTAGGCGGAGTAGTCGAACACAGATTCACTGAGCGCTCAACACAGACAGCATCGTCAGAAGGAAAATTGATAAAATAAATTACAAGTGTTGTATTGTTCGATACATATGCGTACCGAACCGAAAGCACTGTATCGAACGGTTCAATATCGATACGAATATCGTTGCACCCCTAGTATATATGTGTAAGTATTGTGATAAAACGTACGTGAAGAATGCCACAAAAATGCAGCAGCACATTGCAAAGTGCAAAAAAATTCTTCAAGACCCAATACATGCAGCAGCCAGGAGTTCCACTCAAGGGGAAAATGAATCTGTTTCAGCTGTATCAGAATCTCATCAGCTCCTGGTCCCTCTGGCATCAGAGGATTCTTTGATTTTATGGATGACACTAGCCAGAAAAACGCAGATGAGTGTTTCGCTCGTGCAATCTATGGCTCACCCCTGATGCTGACATCCAATGTGTACTGGAAGAGATTTTTGAATGTTCTCCGACCAGCATACATTCCCCCAACCAGACATGCATTGTCTACTCATCTACTGGATGAAGAGTTCAGTCGAGTTCAAGCAAAGGTGAAACAGACCATTGACCAAGCTGACTGTATTTCAGTCATCTCTGATGGATGGTCCAATATCAGGGGACAAGGAATTATTAACTACATAATCACCACTCCTCAGCCTGTGTTCTACAAGAGTGTAGACACAAAGGAAAACAGACACACAGGCCAATACATTGCAGATGAGCTAAAAGTGATCATCAATGACCTTGGACCAGATAAGGTTTTTGCACTGGTCACTGACAACGCAGCCAACATGAAGGTTGCCTGGGCACATGTGGAGGAGACCTACCCTCATGTAACTACTATTGGCTGTGCTGCCCATACACTAAACCTTCTCCTAAAAGACATAATGGCACTAAAAACAATGGACACTCTGAATAAGAGAGCGAAGCAAGTTCTGAAATATGTTAAAGGCAAACAAGTAACTTCCGCTACATTTCTGTCAAAGCAAAAGGAAAAGAACAAGAGTACTACACTGAAGCTTCCCAGCATAACGCGATGGGGTGGTGTTGTTATCATGTTTGACAGCCTTCTGGAGGGAAAGGAGTCTCTGCAAGAGATGGCCATATCCCAGTCTGTAGGCATCGACAGTGACATCAAGAAGGTCATCTTGGATGATGTGTTCTGGGAAAGAGTATCTAGCAGTCAGAAAATCCTCAAACCTATTGCAGCAGCAATAGCGAAGATAGAGGGGGATGGTGCCATCTTGTCAGATGTCCAGTGCCTTTTTGCAGAGCTCAAAGAAGAAATCCAGACAATTCTGCCCACTTCCCTACTACTGAAAGCAGAGGAAACGGCTGTGGTCAAGTCATTGGAACAGCGGAGGGAGTTCTGCATGAAGCCAGTGCATGCAGCAGCATACATGCTGGACCCCAAATATGACAAGGGCATACTTTCTGGGGAAGAGATCAACGGTGCCTATGCGGTCATTACAGCCATGTCTGACCACCTGGGTCTCGATAAAGGCAAAGTTCTAGGCAGTTTGGCAAAGCAAGGCCTTTGGAAAGGGGATGGAATATGGCAGTCATGCCAGCACATATCTACAGCCACCTGGTGGAAGGGACTATGTGAATCTGAGGCCCTTGCACCTGTAGCCTCCATCCTCCTCCAAATCCCACCATCATCAGCCGCCTCTGAGCGCAACTGGTCACTGTTTGGGAACACCCACACAAAGGTTCGCAACAGGCTCACAAATGTGAGAGTGGAAAAGCTGGTTGGCATTCGGGCAAACCTACGGCTCTTTGAGCCTGACACAGAGCCATCCTCAACAAGGCTGGAAAGTGACACTGAAGAGGAAGACTCAGAGTTGGATGCTGAGGAAGTGGACATGTTGTTGGATGATGATGAGGTCCAGGAAGAGTCTATTGACTGAGCAAAAATGAGAAAAGAGGATTGCTTGAAGGAAGATTTGCATGTTTAATGGGACGTTTTGGAGGATAAGTGGCATTTTTCATTTAACCTTTTGGATGGGACTTTGTGGAGATTTTTGGACAGGGGGCATTTTTGAATGAGCGGGGTTAGGGGATGGTAATATTGAACTCAACATTTCTGTTTTTATTCATCCATGAAACAAGTTATTGAAACGTGTTCTATTCTACTGTACTTACTAATAAATCTGTTGAAATATCTGTTGAAAACATTTTGCATGGAGGTTTTCTTATGATTTCTGTTTATATTTATGCTTGGAAATAATATATTCCCAGTTAGTTCTCCTAAATTCCCATTAATTTCCATAATTCCCATTATTTCCATGGAAAGTTTCCAGTATGGAATATTTCCAAAATTCCCAAGCTTAACTTACCATGGAAATTTACCGGAAACTTTTTGGAAATTTACCGGAAATTTTCCGCCCCTTTGCAACCCTAATGTGAATACACCCACGCGTACAGACACACACTATTGTGGAGCTCTGCAAAATTTACAGCTTTCTCCATTTTTGTTGCTGTAACACATCCACTGTCATTAGCGGAGGCTCAGTTTAAATCCGCTACAATGCTAACGTAATTTAGCACTGTTGTTAGAAAGTAAACCAACTACAGTGATTTATCATTGTAAAAGGCGTTACACACCGAGCGCGTTACCAAAAAGGCACACAAAATTAAACATTTTCCTGATCCAAACGTTATTGTATATTAACACAGAGCAAGTCAAAAAACTGAAATCGAATGATTCTTTTTGATACACCCTGTATTTTACAATTCCTCAGCTAGCAAGGAGTGCAGAAAGATGAAGACATCCATCTGATCTGACCTGATTTATCTTATTAAATAGTGGAGAATAGTGGAGGAAGATGTTTTTATAATCTGGTAGGGTAGCATTCACAACAGACATTTAATACAGTATCTTTATTAGATTTTTTTTTCTAGGAATTTTATTGTGTTTCTTCCTAATAAATCTGACAAATGTAGTCAGTAGACAGACACAGTGGATCTCTCAACCCTGAAAATGTATAGTTTTAACAGAAAATCCAATACAACAGAGTTTTTTAAACAGATGAGTCAGGCTTTCGCTATTAACAAATAGAAAAAGTCCCACCAATACACTGCAGCAGATGTTACTGAGATCTAAATTAGTACCTGCATTACCCAGATTGTTTCTTTAGCAGCCATATGGGACCGAGGTTTGTTTTATTTGACTCAACAAAAGGTACATGTCTTAAATATGCTATAACAAGCTTTGCCTCCTGAGCAAAATTAATTGTGCTTATGCTGTGTACTAGTCTGAAACGGCTTCACAGCACTTGCTCATGTCATAATCACTCTGCTGGTTGTAGTTCTTTTCCTCGCAGACCTTTTCTTCCTTACTTGTCTGATGAATTTATTTAAAAACCCTTTTTCACCTTCTTTTTCCTCTTTGCAGAGTTGATGTTCCCCACCTTGGCTTGACATTACAGCACCAGATTAAAAATAGAATAATTCTCATTCAAGCAAACAACGAGGACATGACTAAACACACTCACACTTTAATATGCGACGTCCCACCCATGCTGTCCCTTAAAATGTTCCGCCTGAGGTCCATGAATCAGTCTCACATAGGCAAGACGAGTGACATCAGTGTCAAAAAATAGCAGCGCTGCCTGCTGCTGCTTCCATCCAGACCCAAGTACAAATACACCCACATAGCATAAATCCATAATAATGTAACAGTAAATATTAGCCAGACAGTAGTTGTTAGATTTCTCCACAACACAGAAGGTATTTCCAGAATCATTAAATGGGTAGTATACGGTGGGTAGTATACCAGACGTACCCAGTACAGGAAGAGGGATGGTTTGGTCATAATTTCCTGTATGGTATAAAATTTAAATATCAGCATGTCCTTGAACAGACAAATGCACGCTGCGGCTATTCTAAGTGGTTCTTCTCACTCATGGCTCTAATCATTATTTTTTAAAAATCGTATTACAATACAGGAAATCTACTTCTGTCTGTCCATCTGTGGGTTTCTTTGTCCACAAATAACACCTACACGATCAGGGCCTAAGCAACCAAACTTGGCCCCTGAAGGATCTGATCTTTATCAGATACATTGACATCATCATGTTGCCTGGCAGCCACCTAACAACATGCTAAAAATGGCACATTTTTATACACCTTTAAACACATTGTCTCTTTTTATTTTGCAACAATAATATTGAATTTGTATCCACGAAAGCTGAGAACCAACTAGTGAAAATGACATTCTCCACTCACAGTTAAAATCTTCCAGCCTCCAGCTCTGCCTCCTACATTTTCATCAGTGCCACTGTCTCCAAACCATACATCATTACAGGTCTTACTACCATCTTGTGTAAACCTTCCCTTTCACTCTTGCTGCTACCCTCCTTCTATTGCAAATTGCCCCCGAAACTCGTCTCCACCCACTCCACCCTACCCACATTCTCTTCATCACCTCTCTTGTGCACCGTTTGTCGCTTTTGATGGTTGACCCAGGTATTTAAACTCATCCACGCTCACCATCTCTGCTCCTTGCATCTTTATTCTGATTTGTATATTAGTTTAATTTGCCGACACCCCAAACAGGACAAACAACACAGTGCATGGGCATTTAAAACTAATGTAAAACTAATGGACCATATATACCATCCTGGCTGTGGTTAAACTGCCTCTTTGTTAGACTTTCACTCCTAGCAGGGCTCAAGCAGCTCATCCACACATAGTAAGAACCAAGAGGCAAAGATAACGTTCTACTTAAGGCTAACAGACGTTTAGATATAGCATCATTTTTATATGCATTAAGTAAAATTGTCTGTTTTCAATGAAAGTAAACAGAAAATGTACTCTGTATCAAATGGCAGACACATACTGTAAGCAACTAGCTGGTGAAAACTGAGCATTAAACAGTTAGTGTCAGATATTTCTGAAAAGAGCTGGTAGAGACTAAAACCAAAGCCATAAATGCCATGAACGATAGGGTGCTTACAAACAAGGTGACCAATCAAATAAGTTATCTGCCAACACATTGATAGGTTCCTTCAGAATCACATCAAAAAGTAAGATAATTAGTCCCCTTGTTCAGAGCTGAGACCCCTTTTTCCTGCATACATGCTTCCGAGTTCTTAGTAGCTACATGTTTCACATAGCATTGAAAAAAGAGATCTAGATAATTAACATTCCAAATGACAATCTATACTTGACATTTCTACCTAAATCTCACCTCGGTTTCCCTTAAAGTGAACTCAAAAATCAATCTGAGCAGTGAAACATCCATTTATGTTTTGCAGAGGGACACAGGGGATATTTGCCTCACTGGCAGATAGCTTCTATTTCTCAAGAGAACAGGCCTTGTGACTAAAATGGCAACAGAAAGCCTACAGTCAATACCAGTTTATCCACCAGAACAGAATAACCTCCTAAAACCTGGATATACACACTTTCAAATTTAGCCTCAGATGTTCTATAATACATAAGTTGGTACTGCTGCACAGACCTCGTTAACTTTTTTAGAGGGGAACCAAACCATAAAAAAATACAAGTCTAAAAAATATAAATATATTAGATAAATTATCATCTGTGAACTCTGCATTCTCAAACAATGATCTCAAAATGACGGCTGAGGGTTATCACTAAATGATTAAAGTATGTGGGCACCATAACCATATGAGTTAACAGCTCATATCAAGGCTGCTAAGAGATTCATAATGAGAGCACCAGAGACAAACACAAAAAGATGTGGTAATAAAGCTTTGCAAATTCATTACAAACTTCATGTTTAAACCCTTTCCCTTGGCTGGAAAGCAAAAGCAAGCTATTTTCTGATCTCTAACACAGCAAATCAAAAATTAATCGCTTCACTGCTAGCTAATTCACTTACATAAGAGCCTAAGCTGAGAAAGGAATTTCAGAAACACAGCAACAGAGGAAATACAGAGTAGAAAACAGTTTGCTATAAGCCTGTGGATTTCAGCTAAAAAGGTCCAGCACACTTACAGAACATGAAACATAGCTATAATTAGTTTTAAAATGTACTTTGCGTCAGGAGTGGCTTTTTTAAAATATGTATCACTGTAAATTTCTCAGACACCTTGTTAAAAATTTTCCTACAAATCATCTTGAAGTCATAGTCTTTAGCACACAAAAGCAGTTTTGTGGAGATTTAGCAACCATGGTCAACACTCCAAGCAACACAGATGGGATGTAATTCTCTTTCAGTGTTTTTGGAAACTCGCCACTTAAGTTTTATTCGTGACTCGTGACAGACTGTTTTGCACTTCCTCTTTATATGAACAGCTTTTTTCCTTCCCTGTGTGGATCTTAATCCAGTCTTCACAAATAACTGGCAGTCAATGTGATACAGATTCTGTCCTATGACCAGGGCAACTGCCATCGACTGGAGAATGTAGATGCAAGCCTCTGAAGTGCTCCTTCGGTCTCTTCTAAAACATGCTCGCAGTGCATGTTCTACACTTGTTTGTTTGAGACCAACAGCAATTTAAGGGGGCAGTTTGAGACCACAGTGTGTCTGTAATTTACAACATGTAACCAAGGAAACAATGGAGCTGTGAGAGGCATCTGTAAGTGGCAATTACACAATTATCAATCACAAGGCTCCTGTGTTCACCGAGTGAGCGAGACAGGAAGAGATATTTATGGATTCAGCTGTGTATCCAACATAGAGGGTAATGCAACTCTTGGATGGTCACACTGTGGGTAAAACACACACTTAAACAGACAAAGATAAACACACACACACAGATAGAGGTTTGGATCCAAAAACGTGCTTGAGCACTCACCCAAACACACACACACACTTTCATAACATTAACACATCTGTTTCCCTCACTGGAGCAACGGAGGCCTTGAAGCCAGATGCCACAATGTGTCTGCCAGAGGTGAATCTCTTTCTGTCTGTTCTGTTTTTCACTATAATCATTGCTACCTCGGCAGGCTAAATCAATTCATTAAAGCTCGTTTTTACTGTGTAAAACACTGGAAGTTTCCACAGTGGAGAGAGAACTCATACAATGACAAAAGTGCTGTTGTCAACACATGCCACTTTGGATGTTGCGTAACTGCGTGATTACATTATGTGCTCTGCCGTTATGCTTCATTATATAAACCAAAATGCAGCTACTCTATATGCAAAATACTGCATGTAAGAAGAGGAGCTGACAGGAGTTACAGAGTAACAACGGCAACTTCACAAAACACAAATGCAAATTCCATAAATCCAAAGTTGTGTGCACGTTTGCTTCAGTAAAGTGGCTGCACCTGTATGTCCAGTGCACTCCAGCCGGCTATCTCACTGAAAATGTGAGGTGGTGTAGCTACTGAATGCATCTGTGATGAGCTTGCCAGAGTATCAATGTGCTTTTCTTTGTTTTACACCAAATTAGTTCATATTATTAGATTATGACCGCTAAGAGTGATAAGCATCAGTATCAAAGAACAGTAAGAGCGCTCTGTTACCTATCAGATAATTGGCTTTAATGATAATGGTACTTTTCTGCATTTATGATTCTAATAATTTGACAAGATCCCCAACACCACTGGCTGAAATGTAAATCCAAAACATAACACAGCCTCCACCGTGTTCTACCTGCTCCGTGCATAACAATGACAGTTTGAACAAAAAAAAAAATGACTCCATTAGATCTGTTGCCACTGATATTCAGTCCAGCTCTTGTGTAATGTGGCATACCTCAGCCTCTTTTACCCATTTCCCTTCCTGAAGGAAGGCTTCTTTACCACCACACTTCTATTTAGACCATTTCTGATGAGGCTTTGGCAAACAGTAAATGGATCAACCAGTCAGAGGCATCTCTTAAGGCCTGTGTCAAGACTTTCCTGAATATTTTCCTTTTTCTTAAAGCACCACTTTCAAATACTGTTCATCTGCTGTACATAGCTTTTAGGCCTTTCACTTCATTTTTTTTATGCCACGCTTGTTGAAATTATTTTGATTTTATTAAGGACACACTGCACACCGTGTAATGTGACAATGTATTAAAAAAGCAGCCAATGTCCAAATAAAAGGGTGAAGGACCTTCACAAAGCAAGAAAGTTTTTGCTCCTTGGAATAAAACTACCTAAGGAATTAAGGGTAGCTCAAGACTGTATAAAGTACTGCAGATGTAATATCTTTAAGAGACAACTTCAGGAAAGAGAAGCATTGTCAAAATTAAGGATAATTTCAGCCAACACCAGGAAATACACCTAACCACCACCATATCACCTTTCTCAGATGAGGCCATTCATCTTTCAGCCAACTGCTAAAAGATGCACAAAGGTATTCTGATGGGACACTGACTCATTTAAGTAATCAATAGAGTTAAAAATATCTCAAGGCACGATACATTAGTAATAGAATTATTCTACCTTCCTCTGGTCTGAAGAGCAGACTTTGGGCACCACAGACAGATCATTTCTGTTTTTAATGCAAAGTCACTCTCAAGGCAAAAGCACAAACATTTACACAGTAAATACAGAAACATATTTGCGCTCGCGCATCAACATCAGGGAGTGGCATCGCTCTCTGGATAAATGCACAATACACATGAATAAGAAGTCTTCAGAGAACCAGAAGCATTGGTTCCCCTGAGTGACAGATATATAGTGATATTTACAGATAGTGATATTTACATAAAGTGTGCTTGCATCAGGACAGGCGCCTGGTAAACGCAGTCTTCCTTAAGACACACTCATGACAAAGCCTAAAGAAAGTGGCAGTGTGTGCCTTTAGTAAATAGTGATATAGGTGTGAGGGTTTCTGCTGGGTGTTTATCTTTGCATGTGTTTTTTTGGGGGTTTTTTGAGTTCCTTGGTTCAACTGTGTTCTTTCGCCTTTTCCATCCACTACTACTACCAGTAACACTACTCAAATACTGGACCCAGTGCACATGTGGCATTCTTCTCTCAAACTTAATTTAAAATCTCAAAAATTATGACCACAATAATAATGGTCACGGAGTTAAAAAAAAAAAACTAAACAAAAACCAAACCAAAAGCATTACAATTCAAAAAGAAATCACGTGAAAGCACATGCACATAGCACTGCTCTTAACTGCATGCTAATTTGTTACTCAGTGCAGTTATAACTATATTTATATACTTTACAATCAGCTGTAGTGCTAAATGTCCAGTTCTGTAACTACAACAGAATTAGCAAGATTTTATCATTTTGTGTTATTAGGGTTTAATAAATCGTTTCCATAACAAATTTTGGAGGAAAGAAATTTTCAAACAAACACAAAAACATTATAATACTTGGTATTTTTAGCTTTACTGGTGTTCAGTCAAAGCTTGTAAAACTTCTGTGTGTCGCATGTTGTTTTTAACATGTTCTGAACTGCAGTTGAAAATACAGAATAAAAAATGGTGAACATGAAAATTCTAACTGTGAAGGAGACTCTGACCCAAACTTGGTGTCACAAAACTATTTTACAAAATAAAACGTACATCATATTTATGTAATCTACAAGTCATCACTTCTAATGCTGTCAGAAACTCTCAGAGAGCAGACGATAAGTAAGTATGATGATTGTGCATTTAAAAAGAAGGTCAATGCTTTTTAAAATCAGCTACTTCATTTTCAATCCCTGGGATGGGCTAGCTTCCACTCCTCTTGTCTTACGATAGCTTGGAAAGACTTCATCCTCCCTGCAACCTTAAACAGGATAAGTGGTTAAGAAAATTGACAAATGGATGGCTAATTCATTTTTCTAGTTAAAAGGACAAATATTCTCTGGTTTCACCTTCTCAGTGTGATGACTCACTTCCTTTATCTTTCACTTTAAACACTTACTTAAAATCTTCGGCTTGTGGCGTGCCGGTTTGCAAACCGAACACATCACTGCAGCGTGTTAAGACAATTTTTTTTCACAATTCTATAAAAGTATGTTTGTTTTATTTCTGTGAATTAGAATAGGCGGACATACTAGGTTGAGTACTGGGTGGGTGGGTGGGTGGGTGGGTGGAGATGAGTAATATGACACCCTGTGTTACAATAGTCAGTTTCTAGTTTTTCAGCAAAGGGGCCCCAACCATCAATAATGGATGAAAAGAGAGTGGTGCATGCATGCAAGCAAACACACCCTTTTGTCAAAAGTCAAGAGTGGGATTATTGGATATGCAGCTATAAATGTGAACAACACAGATCTGTATAGTGCACAGAGATGGTTAGAAAGGTTTACTTTAAGAAGCGTCTACAACCAACTCACATAAACACTGTACAAATTCAGCAAGCCACAGTATGTCAGTGCTACAGATGCTGCTGAGAAAAGACTTCTTGAGTAGTCACTATGAGCCAGTCACAGCCACTTTACTCTGAGTATTCGTGGGTCTATAAAGTGGGCCAGATGAGAAAGAGCTGCGATGAAAATGACACAGTGTGGTATGTAAAACTGGAGCACTCGGAGAGAGAAAAGGAAACAAAGAGAAAGAAAGAAAGACCCAAGACATGATAAAGAATGGCAGGGGGGAAAAAAGCTAAACACACAACAGGGTTTAGCTTTGACCATGTGGACTCCATGTGGACATAACAGAGGAAGCTCAGAATCCCACAACAAAGCAGCGCATGCAGAATAGCTTCATAATCCATTCCTCCTGCATCCAAATTCAGTTTCTGTAAACCATCAGTAAGATCAATGTCAGATAAGCTATTTGGCAAGTTTGCTCTGCTTAACCTGACATTTTAGAGAGGTCTTTTTAATTTCCTGGTTTTGTTTTTTAGATGTACTTATGTTTGATTCAAATTGGCTCCTTGACTTTTATAGTAAGTGGGACAAGGTATCAGCCCAGTGCAAACATCACACGCCTTCACTGTGACTTTGTTTTCTTGCCATCAGGATTATTTGCACAAGGTTTCTGTTGAAGACTTAAAGATATCACGCATTACGACTGAAGTGCTGTGAGGGAAATTACCCAGACTTGTCGTAGAGCTATGTACAGGTAAAACAGAAAAAGCTGGACAGTTGGACTTCTTATATCCACATATACGAAGTCTTGGATTGGATTGTGTTGCCTGTCAGAAAAAAATAAGACTAACATTGGATTGGAGCAGAAATGTAGAAAAGAAAAAATGCTGATGCAGATAAAAGGTTTTTAAAATTTGAACAATTAATAAGAGATTTTTGAAGACACACTTCACATTCTAACCTGCTCAGGATAACACTCAGATTTCTCTTACTTGCTGTTATGGGACACTTTTGAAAACATCATGTTTGCACTTCGAGGTAACAAATTAAAATTGTAAAAACAGCATTTGCCACTATCCGTAGTTATGTGTTCTGTATTCTTGCAGACAAGTGCCGTCTCCCCACAGCTGAAAATCAGCTGTCATGGCCAAATTGGGCTTAAAAATCAGCATTTGTACTGTCTAGTGCGCTCCAGGCTGAACAGCACTGAATGAGAGAGGCAGCCGGAGAGAGCAAAATGGTCAGGGGGATGGATAAAGGGATATTGAGTGACATAAAAGAGATTTCACAGAAGGAAAGATGTTACCGAAGGGCATTCAGGGAAGAGATGGATGAAGGGGAGGGGGATCGCAACATGAAATCTGATCTTCCCCAGGAGCCTACAGTTATCCAGTCCCTCTGCAACTAGCAGCTCAACGAATAACAGACAATAAAGGGAGCTAGAGTGAGAGACAGCATAATGGGATTTCAAACATCTCTTCACATCTGCCGAAAGGTTGCTTTTTGACATTTAACACATGTCTGTTAAACTGGGCAGATCCTCATCCTCTCAAAACTGACAAAGTCACATTGCAGTCAGTTTCACATATATTTTGCTCTTTGTGCCTAATAAAGTGTCTCTGAAGATGTGGACATTATCCTAAGTTTTAATTTTTCTTTGTCCTAAAATGACACTGAAATGCATAAAAACTGGAGAAATACAGTAATGCACAAGAGTATCAGGTATGAACAGCTTTATTCCTGACACAGCCTGAACTCTTTTAGGCAAACCTAATTTCTTTAACGAGTCTTCAGGAATAATTCTCAGTGCATCCTGAAGGACATTCAAAGCTCTGCATTAGAAGTGCATTTGGGGTCATTACACTACTGAAAAATGAAGCCACTGTCAATCAGATGCTTTCCAGATGGTATTCCATGACGGATGAAAATCGGACAGTACACTTCTGCATTTATAATTCTATATTCTTGACAAGATCCCCAACACCGCTGGCTGAAATGAAACTCAAATCATGACAGAGCCTCCACAAGGTTTTACAGATGGTTTGACCAAAAAATTTCAAATTTGGATTCATCACTCCATAAGACCTGGTGCCACTGATTTTCAGTCCAGTTTTTATTTAATCTGGGACACCTCAGCTTTTCCTCCCCGTTTCCTGTTACTTGGATCAATGGCTTCTTGATAGCCACACTTCCACTGAGACCATTTCTGATGAGGCTTTGGTGAACAGTAGACAAATCAACTGAAAGACCAGAGGCATCTCTCGGGTTTATCCATTTTTGTCCATTTTTTGAGGACATGCTACACATTTGCCAAGATATACCAAGTTTTCAGCTGATTCTTTTTAGGAAATCACCTTGTTGGGGAAAATGCTATTTTATGTCTGTGAAACTGTGTGGCTTTGGTATTTTTTTATTACACTCCTCTAAGGAAATAAGAACTAATTTAGTTTTTATAACAAAATGCATAAAGATACAAAATAAAATTGGTTCTTTGGTTGCCTGCTATGTTTTAAACACAATGCTGGTTCATGCCTTGAGTTAATTGTATTTTTTATGCTGGAATGACTCACAGGTCCTTGTTAAGTGGCTTAGTAAACAAAAAACTGGCCAGATTCATGGACTAGACTGAAAATGAGAGAAAAAGCAACCAAAGTCCAAAAGGAACCTTTGAAAGAACTGCAGTCAAATCCTTTGCCACTGCCTATACCCAGATACCTTTTTTAAATAGATCTCTAAAACACAACTTGTCTTCATAAATACTTTCCCTTTCACTCTGACAGTTAAAAAAAAAAGGATGGACTGAAAAATGTGGTTAAGTCATTTCTGCTCGTTCGCTCTGGTCTGTAAACATCTGGGTCAGGAGTCCAACTCGAATCAGTTTGATGAGGTGGTATTTTTAGTTTTAATCTCTCCACCTCCTACTTTCACAGAATGTTGGCACCACAAAATAGAGCCTCGCTGATATAATCATCTGATATGCTGCTTAATACACACCAGCATGACATCCTTGTTACAGGACATGATGCTGGTAAAAATGTGTTTGCTTTATTTACAAAGGTTTGTCATAGTTTCTGGAGTTTCCGGTTTTTTTTAGTTTTTTCTTAGTAACTACATTTTGTTATAATCCTGCTGTGTGCTGACATTCAATGAAGCATTTGTATAAGTAATACTAGCCAGAATATCCACACAGGAATATTTTAATCATTAAATCTAAAAAATAAAAAATAAAATGCATACACACACCTACACCTTGCCTGGCCAGTACTTTACAACAACTATTGACTAAACAAACTCGTCTTGCTACTTAGGTTAAACACAGTCTTATAGAGCCTAAGAGAAGGGGGGAAAAAACAAAACAGACACACAAGTACATGCATACACACAAAGAAACAGAGCAAGCCAGCTGACAGGTTCAAAGTATGCAGAAAGCCCGCAGTGTAACAGGACAAGCAGAGGGAATGGCTGGCTGTAATGAGCTCTTTGTTTTCTTTTATGTGTCATTCCAACCGAGGGCTGGGGGTTGGGTTTGGATCAATTGTTCCAATTTGGAATCATTTCAGACTGACAAAAACACCTGGACTGACTTGTATGTTCAAGCATTTCTATCAGAGGACAATGTGGAACTCTTGAGAAAGTAGGATACTGGATTTTATTCAGCACAGTTTACCAGTAGACTGCCTATAGCCTACTGGTATAGTCCATAGTCCCTGCTCATAGTCTACTTCTTTATGTCATTGAAGATAACCAATATTGCTCAAACACTGTACACGAACTGCTATTGTGAAAGAAGAAACAGCGCTCTATGAGTGAGCTTTGTACAGAGCACAGAGCAGTCAGCCTTATCTACTAAAAGCCATCCTGGTGAGCTCATTCTGTCAATTTTAGCAGTATGCATCTGCCTCAGCTGTAAGATGGTATATAGATGGAAATTGGCTTCAAATAGAAAGAAATTAGAAGCAGCACTTTATATGGTGCTCAGATGAAGTGAATGAGGCAGGCAAGGAAAAGGCAAATGGGAAAAGGCCGGGGGTGATGAGATAAAGAGGATGAATAAAGTGCAAGAGAAGACCTTTAGGGAAACAGGCGCATGATGTCATTTGTTGCTCATTTTCTTTTTTCAGGTTATTCTTACATGTTGTGAATGTCAATGAGGCTCGAAGCCTGTTTTGTCAGATTTCATACTGAATTGAGATTAAATGCAGCTGAAAACAAACCGAGCAACACGTCTGCTGTGAGATAATGATGTCTTCCTCCATGCGTGTTTGATAGAAGCACAGTCTGAGGGAAAACATGGGAATGTGGAGGGGAAGACGGCTCTTAATCATCTGCAGCCACAGAAAGCTTGGAATGCCTGAAGAGTTTCCTCTCTCCGTTTCACCCTTTAAGATTCACAATTTCAAAATTTTCATGAATTTTTAGACTTTTCTGCACCTTCTCTCCCATATGGAAAAGATATATATTAATCTTATAAAGTTTGTATCTGTCTCGTGTGGAACTTGTATGAAAAGCATACAAGAGTGAAAACAGACATAAGATCCCTTGAAAAATTATATAAATGAAACTTGTATGTTTTGGATACTTCCTAAAACAATATATGAAAGTAATAAGAAAGTGGCCACTTTCATGAGTAAATCATATAAGCCTTATATGATTCACTATATGAAGCAAGCCAAATCTGATGCAAGTCTTTTATAAGTTTTCTCTATTTCTTTTCCATATGGGCTGTTTCTTTTGCTGAATCCGAGGTAACATCAAGAACCAACCACATGTAATAGTTCACTCTGAAAACAACATGTCCTTCACTTTTTTCTTTTTGCAATATTAGACAAAAGACAGCATGATATTGAGGGCATTCAGGGAGCCGAGGACAGGGGATATTACAACCTATTTAGAGCTTAACCCTCTTTAGTTCTGATGGAGGACTGTGGTTAACACTATGAATGTAACTAAAGCCATTTTCTGAAGAACTATAAGCCTTTAAGGGTATAGCTGCAGGAGGTGGTAGGAGTGCATCTTACACTGGTACACTGAAAAAAAAAAAAACTCCACATACACACAGTGCATGTATGGAAACATAGCTGGAGGAAAAGTCAGATGCAGGTGCACGGGAAGAGTTTTTTTCTGCTTTGTAACAAGAACGCCTGCTGCTAACAGCTGGCACTGATTGTGTTGTTTTACAGAGATTTCGTCAGGTAAACCCCTATTCAACAATTACACACAGAGGCCTCACTGTGAGGGGTGTCCTGACTTTGATGTCTCTCTGCTTTTCCCCTTGCTTGGTGGAAAACCAGGAAGAATAAAGACAGAGAAGTGAAGTGCCACTAAAGGGTTCCAAGCAAAGGAAACCAGAAGCAGATGTTTTAATGAAGCATTGCTGGAAAGAACAAAACAAAGACAGTATAAGAAATGGCAAAGAAGGGAAAATGGTCATATAAATGTATTAAATCTGTAACCACTGTAGGTCAGGGGTAACCGATCTAAAAATCTTGGGCTAAAGCCCACCAATAACACACGATTCACTGTGGGACGTTTCTGTATGACTTTTAAACGTGAATACATGTCAATCCTAAGTGTAGCATATAGGACATGATGCATTGGTGCTGTAATGCTTTAATATGAGCTGTGTTAAGTGAGGAAAAGTAAAAATGTTAGGCAATTTTTAATACCCTGACTGAAGAGTGGCGATTAAGGCTTACAGATTTCAATCACTAGAGAGGTTTCTGTTGCTCTTTAAGCAACACTGTTTGGCTTCCAGTTATTACATGTGCGTGAAAATGCATCACAGCACTATAGGCTTATCTGCCTCACATTGTTAATAAAGCAGCTCTCACTGAGATCAAAATGTGGCTTTATATTGGTCACAGTGTCAAACTATCTCCTGGAAGTAGACACGGAATATGAGGCCTCACTCACACAGGTCTAAAGTCCTGCCAGCGACCATCTGGCAGCCACCGGCTAAAAGAGAAAAATGTGTATGCTCTGACCGGTTATGAGTGGTTGTTGGAGGAAGTCAGCAGCCAATCGTGTGAAATTGGTTACAAAGAGGTTTACATTGCCGAATTATTTTCACCTGACAAGAGACAGCAAGCTAGACCCCTCTGCTTAGTTCACATAAGCTTTCTCTCAGGAAATCATATGTATTAATACTATGTCACTGTAAATTTGTGTTTGCGTTTCCATGTCTTACAAACATGATGGTCACTGTTTCACTTCACATGTTTTTAGTTATTTAGTAATTTTCTTATTCTCTAAACTGAGATATTTAATTATATAGCGAGCTCTGTGACTAGTAACACAACCTTGACATAAATAGGTGGCATGCTCCTTTATGTCTAGACAAAAGTAAATGAGTGTAAACAAATCAGTACGGAGCCTTGTGGTCTCAACCACCTTAACCTGGCCCCTTAGAGACCTGGCTGTGATTAATAACCCATGCAGCTAACCGAAGATATGCAAAACACCAGAAAACACACAACAGCATGCACTTATACTGCAAGTACAAAGCTCTGTGGTAAGTGGTGAGCTGTGCACGCTAACTAGTACAGTTTCCATGCAGTGTGGCCAATCAAAATTATAACCTGAGTGACTGGGACAGCACGGGCTGTGTTAGGGGAAGCCAAGATGGCCACTGTTCAAAAGTAAGGGGAGTTTTTAAAAAAAATAAAGGGGGGGGGGGGGGGGGGTCAAGTCACCAAAGTTTATGACAGGGATTTTCCAAGTGCCGTCAGCGGCCGAGAAAAGATTGCGGCTGGATGCTTGACATAGGAAATACACAAGCAAATACAAAAAGAAGAATTAAGTGAAGCAGGGAAAAGTAATTACCCTGTGGAGGGATATGAGTGTGTGCTGTTTATGTGTGTTTGACTTTGCATGTCTGTCTGCAGTTTTCAGTTATGATCATCCAATCTGCTTCCCTTCACCCTAAGGTTGGTTTGAATGTCCAAAACTGTCCCCAAGCCTGCAAAACATGGACAGCGGACACACACACACACACACGCGAGTGCACACGGACACACACAACCTCAAACAACAATACACACAGGAGGCTCCAGGCTCACAAACCAAGCCAGGCAGTTTGACTTTCTTTGGGGAGATGCTGGACTTGCTCCACCCTGCTGTCCAGTGCCAACCAAGCAATTCTAGGCCAGCCTCTGTGCCAGACTGGACTCTTACATCAGAAACACAGCAATGCAACATCATCACTGAACACTACAAGGAAACTCTACCTCTATCCGCATTATATATTTGAATGCATATGAATCAATTAGCGGTGATCTGTGGCATGCATGCGGTGGTTTGGGGACATATTTTGGTAAGAATTTGTGGTGTAAAGTTATTTTGTATACAGAATATTGTTTGGATCTGGTGGGGTTTTTTATGTAATCTCTTAAAAGCTGTAATTTATATTGGTTAAGATGTTACTGGAAGCTTTTATTTCTGTAAGCACCTCATAACAAAAAAAGGGATAAATTTTTATGTCCACTGTGGCACAAATAAAATATAAAAATACATCATTTGTAATATGAAAGTTGTTTCAACAATCTACATACCTACATATCTTTGCGCATCAGTAAATACTTATTATTTGGCTTTTGGGGTTTTTTTCTAGCAAAGAAGATTTCTTCTTCCAAAACTGATCTCGCCAAGGGAACAAAGGGTGCAGCCAGGCCTTTCATTGGCCTGGTGCAGCCAGGCCAATGAAAGGCTGAGTTGAGCACCCAGCTGGCAAGAAAGGCAGATTGGCTTCCCCTCCTTCAGCCTCCAACCTCTTCTCCTTATCCTCTCATACTTCTTTCCACTACTCCTTCAACCACTCAAGGCCTGACTGTAAGCCTGCAGCCTGCTTTCACTCCCCAGTTCACTCAACTACACATGCTAAATGCATCTTTTTTATAGTCACTGCCATCCCCGTGTGAAAAAGGGGGTCATTGTGCTACACAAGGATACTATAAAACATTCCTTTCCATTTTCTCTCCCCCTTCTGTACATATGTGAAATACATGCTGAATCATATGATGCAAAACATACAGCCCCTCTCAGATCCTCTCTGGCTTCCCTCTCACAATGCTCACTCCACTGATCACTAGTTTGTTACAGTATTTAAAGATGCTGAGCAATATTTGCGACAGCCAAACAGGCAACACACTTAACTCTGATTTCACGGGGAGGATCTTGTGTGTATGCATTTCACATTATGGTGTTTCAGGTGACAAATATATTAGAATTATATCCAGAAATGCACGCAGACAGACACTGATGACATAATCAGATTTTTTGCCCTCAGGAATGGTTTTTCTATATGACTGTTTTTTTGTCTTCTCCTACACATGTTTTAATACGTATTTGCAATGACAAAAGTTTTGCTATTACATTGGTGCTCAAACTTGCTAATACTCAGTTATTCAAGTGCATTTGATTAGCAGCATCTTGTTGTCATTTACCCTCTTAATTCCTCTGGATTCCAAAGGGTGCGTTTAGTTTTTCACAGGACTGCACAGAGTCAAAGGAAAACTTTTTTCACATGACTGTATATCTACCACAGGTTTCTTAATACGACTGGTTGCCTGTGTAAAATTTAGCACCATCCTAATGCAGATTTTAAAAAAGGTATTAACCTATTCATTTCTATAATAGAGAGTTTAAGAAATGCAATTACTTTAAAATGGTTAGTTTGTGATAATCCCTGCACATAAAGCATGCAGTACTTATAAATAGGACAGATACAGTGGGTGAAGTTTTCTTAGGTTTGTCCTTTGCTATCCCTGCTATCCCACACGGATCTCTTGACCCAACATCAGGCATTCTCACTTTCTTCCCAGTAACGATCACTAGAGTTCGTCAGCGGTTCTGAACCAGGATAGGTAGTCCCTGAATGTGGGTTGTTGTGGGTTCAGGAAAGATTACTGGAAAGATTTTTCTGGTAACAGGTTGTTGTGTTGTTGCATTCCCGCACCTTATCAAGTTAGCACGTCAACTGAGCTTGTGTTTATATAGCCATTTGCTGGCTGTCAAAGTTGAGCATTAGTAGTTATGGCAACCACTGGATCTGTCCAGGGAACACTGGTGGCAGCAAAGTAAGGGACATCATAACCTGGACTTGCCAAAATGTTTGTGGGTTGATGAACTCGGTGAAAACCCTCCATCCCCTTTGCATCGCATGTATGGGCGTCAAACATGCACAAGCGTTGCTGGCAAACACCAACTTCTGAAAACAATGCTATACAGGTAGAATCCCTGAGCAGCGTTTGCAAGTGTTGGTGATCTCAAAGATTGATCCCCACTATTTTGACACCAAGGCAAAACCCAGCAATAAACCCAGCTAGCACTTGCATGGGCAAATGTAAGAAAATCCTGCCTGGTATAGCGCAAGGGGCAATTTTAAAGTGGTGATGGGGGACTCCGTATTCTTGAAATGATTTATCTCAGACAGACATGGTGGTAGCGGCGCTTCCGTGACTGGTCATGCCAGAAGGCGCTTCCCCCATAGTGATATATCTCACTCAGTTTTCAGAGAACCTGGGTTACGCTAGAAACAAAACATTTCGTCAGACTTTCCTTCAGATTAATTCATGGAAACAATGTATGAAGACACTAACCATTTTTTGGGCAGCACAAGAATCATTGCACTTTCTCTAATGAACTGACCTCTAAAAACTTTGAGTGGGTGAGATGTGTGGGTGGGGCTGGGCTGGGGAGCAAAACCTGAGTAGGGACACTTTCCTGCTACCGCTAAAAAATGTGAGTTTTATCAGTTAATCCCCATCAGTAGGTTTACCATACATAAACCAAATGACCTCCAAGAGTCCCCATATTTTTGTGTAGCTTTTTTTCATTTTTACTGTATTAAATTCGATTTTCTGTACTCGCTGTAAAAGCAAATTAGAAAACTCAAAGTCAAAATGTAAAAGAAATGTGTCAGTCTAAGTCAGGATGAATGATTAAATGTTTGAGGGTATACTGCTGAGCTCATATTTGTTCAATCAAGTTCAAAAATGAAAAGCAGCCGAAGGGGTGGGGGGGAGGGGTAACCTGCCAATCTTCCCTGCTTTTGCCATTATCTTTCACTCGGTCATATCCTCAAAAGATCTGGTTGTTATATTTGTGAGAAGAGAAGAGAAGAGAAGAGAAGAGAAGAGAAGAGAAGAGAAGAGAAGAGAAGAGAAGAGAAGACAATGACCTGGCCAGTCGGCATTATCTCACAATACAACAATGGATCAAATAGTGGACGTTTACACCTACTTCTAAAAGCACTCCAACTTTAAGGTATAAGAGTGGGCATCAAGCATGTCTCTCTTTGTGTGCGAGCCTGGGTGTGTGTTTCTGTTACACAACGGGAGAGTTCTTCCCATCTGTGCCTCTTTCCAGCCCCCGCATCCCTGACCAATGAAGCGAGAAACGACAGCTCTGCCTTGCACTCTGCCTCCCTCAGTCTTCCTCACAACACCATCCCGCTCTTCATTATAATCAGCCGGCCACTAAAAACACATTCACTTCCTTTACTATCCCTTTACCTGCCTGTCAAAAAAAACAAAAACAAAACATACACACTAAGGGCCCAAACATGATGCAACATTCACTGTTATCAACATCATATGTATCTGCCCTCAGCTTAAACCCCAACTAGAAAACAAGACATCCCCGCAGGGTGTCTAACCATCATTTTTTATCTTTTGCTCAAATTCCAGATTATCCCACTAAATGTATCACCCCCATCCTGCATTTCCATCCCTGCTTTTCCGGCTCGCCTAATTTCCCGCAGGGCTCATTGTTGTGGAAAAGATGCTAAAACAAAGAGGGCAGACAGTGGAGTGATAATCCTAAACATACCAGCTGGAGATAACATAGCCATTTGCTGTGGACTAGCTATCTGGGTTTTGCTGCTAAATGAAAACATCTTAACATCTTAATTGCTAGAGCCAATAGCTTAGCATTGCTCTAAACTGCTACTTGCTATTTTAAAACAAAAAGTATTTTCCTTTCACTACAAGTATTTCTGGCGTGGTTGTTGAAACAGGATGCAATCACGCACCTTGACGATCGCATCCGGCCTGGAAAAGCATTTTAGCTGATCCCACCAGGACCACTGTGTCAGTGGTTCAATTCAAATAAATGAATTATAGATGCAAAGAGGCCTGTTCAACATTCAGGATATTAAGACAAATAGCAGTACTGGTATACACACAATAATGCTTTCGAGAATGAAGGTAGACAGAAATGTTACTTAGATTAGCTACATTTTTGCGTACTTGTACAGCTGTTAACACTGTTCCTAAACTTTCCTTGCTTTCACACTTTCTCTTTAACTTTCAATTCTTCTGGTCCCCCTGTATAATACTGCTTGTGTTTCTTTCCCTTTTTACCATCTATCAGACTACCTCCTCCTGTCTTTCCAGTTCATCCTGGCACTGGAGCACGTGTGTGATGCCAGCATCCTGCTGCCTGTCTGGTCAAGCAGGATGCCAGTCCTAAATCTGTTACAAGTGAGTGCTAAAACACTCCTCACTTCCATTGCAGAAAACCAGTGAGACAACACTCCAAAATGAGCGGACGTGCAGCTAACCACACCTTGGTAAACAACAATCTATATCTGAAAAATATACATATATATCAAATATTTGAACTACCCAAGCAGTGTTTGGCTTTTCCTTCTTGTGACCTGGCCCAGCCTCTGAAATGGAAACTTTACTGCGCAATTACAGTAAACTGTGCCCTCCTAATGTGCTTTTCCTCAAAGCAACACACTTCACTCCTGCTGGGCTTCAGCATGACAGCTCAGTAAGCCAGTACCCATGATTTCAGCTCCAGGCTGCACATCTCTCTGCTAGCGGTTTCTATTACAGGTGCCATAGCTGGAAGGCTGCACTTTAGCTGTTAGGTATATGGCAGATAATTGTAGATAATTGTTTGGAAAGATAAGACTGGATTTCTTTTGTTCTGCCGGTGAAGAGTTTCAGGCTGTGGTTCAGGGACAGTTTTCGAAATTCTGAAAGAAAGAAAGACAGGCAGGAAGACAGACAGTTGTTCGAATTCCATACTAACAGCCGCAAGAGTTATCTGGGAAAGGCTAGACCTGCCGTTTCAACGCAGACTGACCACATTTACTGTTCACCCAGCCGACACACATTCCAGAAATAAGCAGAGGTGGATCTTTCATCTTTCTCCCACGCAAGGCTGTCCAGAGGACACACAGTCCAGAGTGTTTGCATGCACGCACAAAATTGTGCTAACAGTATCTCTCACGAAAACGTTTGGCTGCTTTGTGGCTTGAAGAGGAAATACAAATTACATGAAGAAGGGTCTAAAAATGCATAAGAAAAATGAAAACATACCAACATAATTCCAGCATGACTAAATAATACTCATTCACTCAAGCTTTCACTCTTTTCCCCCCTCCCTCCTCACAGAAAGATGTCCTACAATGTCCTTCGCCCTCCAGCCCACCTGACCGCTAACAAAACATATATTACAGACAGCAGCCACCACTCACCTATGTGATCTCCATGGAAACTGTTGTCATGGGATGTTCTACAGTGAGGCATGAGGTCATGATGGGCAGCAGGTGGCCAGATTTGACCAGTCTTGCGAACACTCACAATAGTAGCCTCAGACATGACCACATGGCCTCCCTGCTGCCGGTGGTGACGCTTCTGGGACTGTGGCGTTGGAGGGCTGCTGCTGTCGAAGGAGTGCTGAGAGTTCTGGGAGTTCTGAGAGGGTGAACGGCTCTTCTCTCTAAAGGGACGGCGGAAAGCAGTGGTAGGGCTGGGGGAGACGTGGCTGGACTGACCTGAGGAGAAGTCCTCCTCACTGGATGTCAGGTTCTCGTTGGAGCTGCAGTCCGGTGTATAACCGCCACCTCCACCTACATCCTCAAAGCTACCTGGGGAATAGGAGCGACGAGGCCAGGTCAGAAGGTGATCATCACATCCACCATGTTCTCTCATTGTGACTCCACTGCTGCTACTTCCACCACCCCCTCGTCCATCTCCACTGCCACCTTCACCCATCATCACCCCACCAACATAGACGCTGGAGTAGGCTTGGAACTCAGAGGGCTGCCAAGGAGGGGGAGGTGGTTTTCCCCCATTGGCCCTTCCTGAATGCCGTTGATTGGGTTCCCCATCTTCATACTCTGCATCATAACCACAGGTGCTTTCAGTGGACCTTCCTCGATAGACTGGCCTGGCACGGAGCTCCCCTGCCACCGTAGCCAGATTACCTGGAAGGGAGTGAAGGGATCTCTTTCGCTCCATCTGCATGGCCTGGCTGCCTAGTGAGCTGATCTTGTCAGAGACGTCACGGTCATTGACCCTGACTAAACCCCTGTCATGGTGGAACTCCATGTTGGTATATAGCGGTGGTGGTGGCAGCGGCTGCTTCTCCTGGCCCTTAGCTACATCACCTGCTGAGTGCGAGTTCGCCCGTTTGATCCTCTCAAAGTTGGATCTAAGAGCTGCCACACCAAGTCCCATTCCAAGCTTGTCCTTGGGGTCAGTGGGAAGGTCCTTGTCAGGGGGTGGAAGGGTGGGCCTGCGGGGTGACACAGTAACACCACCTCTCTGCTTTGATGGCGACAGGCCATCGAGGTTGTCGCAGGAAGTTGACTCTGCTTGCTGAGGTACATCAAAGGCTGACTCCAGGCCATCACCGTGGGAGGCTGACTTCCTGGCAGGTGGAGGTCTGGGTTTGGACCTGCCAGATCCATCTCCTAGAGGCTGAAAACGGCTCCTATCCCCACTACCACCACCACCACCACCATATCCTCCACCACCTCCTCCTATGCCAACTACACCAGTCTCCTGCATGTGTGGCTGCTGGGATTGGATTTCAGCACCCTGTGTGGCTGCAGGGTCCATCCCCTCATTCAAAGGTGTCTTTCTGAAGCCCCACCGCTGTTTGTCATAGCTCTTTCTCTCTTTGGCCAGGAGGGTCTGGAGGTAGATCATGCGGAAGCGCTCCTTGTTCACCTCCTGCTCCAGGCGTCTAATGGATGCTTTGCACTTTTCCAGCTCCTGCTCGATGCCCCCGACAGACCGCAGCTCCATCTTGGGGGGCTCTGACTCTGGGAACTGCGCCTTCCACGCCTCAATGAATCCCACCGGCTCCACCATATTATGTGGAGATTTTTAGGGTGGGGGGGTTGTGACCAGCTCTGGTTCACAAACAGAGGGCGGGGGGTGATGTCAAGTGTGCACTGTTTTACCCTCCTTTGTTTTTATTCCGATCACCACAGATTCCTTATCGACAACAATGGCCACTTCCAGTAGCAGTGACAATGGTTAAAGGTAACCCGTTCACAAGCACACAGTCTAATTGCACACACTTGTCTTAGGTTGCGCAGTCGCAACAATACATCCCATTCTGAACAAGAGAAACCGGCTGTTCAGTTACAGAAAAACTAGGGAATGTGCGAGATATAGAGATGAATAAAAATCTGTAATCGAGTTCATAATTCTTGTGCATTATTCCAGAAAAGGCCACTTTTGAATCGTTTTTTCTCCCCTAAATCAGCGTCGAAACAATGACAGTATGTCTTCGCTGGGTGACACTGGTGGTCTGTTTCCCACGGAGAAAAAAAAAGAAAGAAAGTGTTTTAATCCTGCTTGGTTTACTCACTCGCTGTCTGTGTTTACCATCCCAGGTTTGTGCGCGGTTCATTCACTCTTGCCCATTCATATGGCTGTAATCCCAGGTGCTGCTGCTGGTCCTGACCAAGCGCCTTTGTACCATCAGCGCTGAAGGAGAATGGATAAAAAGCGCAAAATGCAAGCCACGACAACATCTGTTTAATAGGGGAAGGGATCAAGCGGTGGATCCGGTATTAATTATATTGCTCGTTTCGTTATCCCATTTTTCCACAGCACCTATGTGGTATTTTTTTATCAGTTCCCTTCCAGATTTATCCCGTTTCTTCGGCCGTGAAAGTGCCGCTGTGCGCGCTCCCATCTCAGGCCAGTAGCACTGGAGGGCTGCAAGAATGGGAGGGACCAGAGCCACAGTGAGTCTGCTGGTTAAAGAGACAGAGCTGGGGTACACATATTTGGTTTTCATTGAGCTTTAATTGTCTTTTAAATAAAATGTATCCGTCCAAGCAAGTTCAAATACACTACTGTAGTTTGTCATAAATTAATGGCTCTTAGTAAAATCTGAACTCATATCCCATCTAATACATCAGGAAACACAGGGTACCACTACTGCTAGTGTTCTCGCTGCTTTATACATTTTTATTAAGAGCAGTTAATATAGATTAAGAATTATTACAGCTTCTGGGTTCATTTGAATTTTACCTGTGTAGCAGGTGTTATTGATCGTGTAGGTGTACTGCTATCTATAACCTAACACTGCCACCCAGTGGAGTAACGTACATACGGCGAACGTGTAATGTAATTCCGTAGCTGACTTTTTTCTTAACCACAAAGTTCAGGTCAGCTCAATTTAATTTATATATCCACAAATCACAACAGTAGTGGGTCTGACCCTACAGTAATACAGAGACCCCCTATGAGCAAGCACTTACTTGGAAGTGGGAAGGAAAAACTCCCTTTTAACAGGAAGAAACTCCCGTAGTGCACAGTGAAAATGTGAGCTCAGGAAGTAGAGCAGCCCATCATCTAATTTGAAGGTTGGTGGTTGGATACCTGGTTCCTCCAGTCTGAATGCCAAATACGGTTGGGCAACATGCTAACCCAATGTTGCTTTCAAGTGCATCAGTGTGAATGTTAGAACTCAAGCACAGAAAAAAGTGCGTGTATGAACGGGTACATGAAGCCTACTGTAGAAAGAGCTTTGAGCGCTCAGGTAGAGTAGAGGAAGAACCAGTCCATTTACCATAACTTCAGTACAATAATAAAAGGAAGAAGCAGACAATTCAAATGCTATGTATTTTTATTTACCTGAAATCACAACCTCAGTAATGCATGGTAACCATTACAAGTCTTCAATAATGATCGTCTTTTGTTTTGTTTTTTTAAAATATGGTTACTATTGTTCTTCAACCAGGTTTCGCTGAAGAGTTTCTACCGTCCCTTCCCCCGAATTAGATCACAGTTTTACAGCAGTTCATAAGGATACATTATCAGAATTATACAGAGGCAATAAGAAAACAGAACACTGTTGTATTGCAGGATTACCAATGAATCAGTGTCAGTCTGTTGTACTCATCGCAAAAGACTTCTTCAAAGTAAATGGGTCAGTGATCAGCCTACAGTAGGAGTAAAATTCAAATGACCAAAGTACAGTCAAGTTTAGCATCACTCATTTATCCACATTAATATTGTGCAAATTACCCAAACCATTACAATAAAAACAGTGATTTTTGCAATATATCTTAATGTTATCTGACTATAATACATTAGAATCTATAAATACAAACTGCAAAGCCTACATACAGCTGAAACGCATGCATGAATGTTCCTATTTTTTACACTGATGTAGACCTAAGACCATTCAACCCAGTGTTTTAAAGATTCTCTATGTGACAAGCTACCATGGAAGTTGGAAATATGTTCATCATGCAAGAGGGATCGTTGAGGCCGTTAAGAAGTTCCCTGCACACAAAACATAAGTGTTGATGATTTAGCATCTGCACGCGGAGGTACAAGTGTCTCGAGAAGTATGTGGTCACGTGTCGTGATGCATTGGGCAAAAGGAGCTAGGATAAGCTCCCAAACCCTTTTGAAGTACATCCTTACATATTTGGTCTCATTACTGTAAAACGTGTCCTAATTATTTACTTTTTTTCCTGTCTGCACAACGGTACATACTGCTGGTCATCATGGTGTCTGAGGTGTGTGAAGCCAGAGTGAGTGGACACCCTGGGTTGTAGGATGGCTGCAACTTTAGAGGCTACTCTTATATACGAAGCATTTATGAGAGCCAACCTAAAAAAGGAAGAGGAAAAACAGTTAGCACAAAACTCTTAAAAATGGTGACAAGTATTCCCATTATTTGTTACACTGTACATTTTCTACCACAAGAGAGGATTTCGTGAACATAAGCAAGTGTGAGAGGGGTGAAAAGAACAGCACTCGGTGGCATTCACAGTAGTGGCATGTGGCCAAAGTCAAGTTGTTCTGTTTGTCTATGTACTGGTAGTCCTTAAAGACTCCCTTGCATCCCTTCAGTTACTCGTATGCTTCCCAATTTAATAACAAGACACCCATTCGTTTTGTTTTATAAGAGTCTTCTCTTGTTAATTTAGCATATCTGGAAATGGATACTCACTCTAGTGACAGGGTGGCCAGTGGTAGGCATTGAGGGGGAGAAAGGAGAGAAAGAAAAAAAAGCACACAGCTGTTAAGAGGAACACGCACAAGCACGAATAAACCCAGGCTTCAAAACACATGCTAATGATGGGCTTTTCTCACGTCAGAATTTCCAAACAGTGATGCTTAAGATGAGTGTAGACTGAATAGGCTCTGATCCAACGAGTACAGACTACTGTAAAGCATGGTATACCAAACATAAACTAAGTCCCCTAAAGAATAGTCTAAGAGTCAAACACACAGGTTCTTATGCCATGAATAGCTCATGCCTGCAATGTTGTGCCAAGAAAACCGAAGCATTCACATGTCTGAAATGGTCTGTATTCAAGTATTATATGCACATACAAAAAATGGATATGAATAATATTGAATATCATGGGTCTATATTGTATTAAATAAAGACAGAAAACACTTGATTCAAAGGGTTCATGAGTGTATTTTTCTTAAAGTAAAAAAACAAAAATGACAACATTTGGGCGTTTTTTAATTTGTAATCCAAAGTCCATTCATTGGAGCAGCTGCTGTATTAGTATTCTTCCTTAAAATTTTAATATTATGATCCTTTGAATCAAACGCCATGGAGATGGTAGTCACCTTACAACATCCCCACCCAGTTCTGTCTCAGAACACACACACAAATAAAGTTAATGTCACAAATCAACACAAAATATATTCTTTAAAATGTTAGAGGGACGAGAGATTTTGTTCGTTGTTTTCTGCACAAGCAAATAGGGGCACACCTCAGATGTTACGCTTTAGCAAGACTGTTGAGGAAAAGTATCTCAAGATGAGCAAAAGAAAAATCTTATATTGAGGTAGCTGTGCTCTGCCCAGTGCAGAAAAACTTACTTATTTTCGATCATTATAGTTAAAAAAAACAAAAAACATCTATGAAGTTAATTTTCGCTCTAACATGGGGGACCATACACAATTAAATTAGAATGAGAAACACATACAGTTCATGCTTTGTCACAGGACATGCGGCTTTTGTTTATCAAAGGTTTTCTTTTGTTGTCTTTTTTTGTTGTTAGCTAAGCATTCAAATGTTTCACTCCCAAACCTTCCCCCCCGTCCTTGTCTGCCACATGGAGCTCGTCCTCTCTGAAAGAGTTCCGAGTTTATACTGAAGACACAATGGTAAACATCAGAAAATAAATCAAGGCGGTATGTCTAAGCCACGCTGGTCAAACAATTTACAAAGCCATAAAAAAAGTTGCATAAAATAGTGTTCAGTCTCTGTACAGATCAAATTATTTCTGATATCCTAATTTTCCTTTTCATCAAGAGGGAAACAAAACAAAAAAAGACCGAATTTTGCTGTTTATACTGTAGTGACACAGGACATGTTATTCCCACCATCATTAAAATATGAACCATAAAGGCAATATTGACATGAACAAAAATAATAACTGGCAACGGTACATTTTCTTTCACACCAGCAACAAAAAAAGTCCACAGCTATGGGAGTGATGGTCTTCTAACACTCACATTTAAAGCCTCACCCATTCATTATTCCTATACCACCTCAAAACAGACGTCTTCTCAGTGTTAACATTTTATATTATTTGTTATGTGTCAAAGTTGGTCCTTTCTCTTACGCACGTGGTGGCACGCAGAGGCACACACACTAACTCTACAAATGCACACACACACGCACTAGCTACGCACATTACAGAAGGCAGAGAGAGAAGAGGAGAGGGAAAGAGGGAAGTGATGGCAGTGGGTGGGGAATGGAAAAGTCGAGGTTGTGCTCAAGTCAGTCAGGACCAGAACATGTCGGCCATGTTAGTGTCGCAGCTGTAGATCCAGAGGACCAACGGGAGGGAAATGGCCACAAAGGGCCACGAGATTCCCTCCATACATGCAGACAGGGAGCAGCCTTTGGAGTTGGCAGGCTTCTCCAGGTCTTTACCGGGCTCCAGGTAGTTCCTGGCAGCAAACTTGAGCAGTTCGTCCAGTAGAATGACAGGGAGCGAGATCTTGAGCACCATAAGCCACTGGGTCAGATTCAGGGGTGTGATCTGGAAAATGATCTGGAAAAGAAGAAACAACAGAAACAGCAATGAACAAAGTAACAGAATTAGGAAATTTGCCAACACAGCAATGTTTCTTTTCTTGTGCTCTGCATCCAGATGACAATAAAACAAACTCTTTGTGTCAAAATGAAAAATAATGCTCACTGGCAGAGGTTCCACATAGAGGATGAGGAAGTGAAGGGACATGGAGAGGCAGATGGCTCCCAGCAGCCACACGTTCTCCCACGGAGGCATCCGCAGCAGGGACTGGTTCTCTGACACGCTGTGAGGAACACAGACAAATGGTGATGGTTGTTAAAAAGTCACTCACTCGAAAAGAAAAACTCATGAATCTTTATTTCCCAACATCACTCACTCACTCACACACACACACACACACACACACACACACACACACACACACACGGAGAGTGAACGTAAAAGAGGAGCTGAAGATCAACAGCTGGGAAAGATGCCTAACCTATTAAGGGCATTGCACATCTCAATCGTGACCAGTACAGACAGGGCCATGGTCATCGGGTAAGGAGACTCAAACACTTTGCAGTCCATCCCCTGGTAGTCTGGATTTTCTGGACCACACTGCAGAAAATGGCTCTAAGAGGCAGAAAGAAAAAAAAGATCAGCAACGTTCTCCAACAGAAGAATCTGGCATATTAAAGTGCAGCAAATTAGCATGATAGCGTTATTAAGCTCTACCAGCTGGTAAAAGGTGATCCTTGGTCCATCCTCAGCTGCAACAAACCACCAGGCAGCAGCACCAACAGTGGCAGCACCAACATAACCTGACGCACACAAAGAAAAAATCATTCATACACAGACAATGGCACAGATGCTCATGAAACAGCAATTAAAACTTAAACATATAGGAGTAGCAGCAGCCGTCTTGCAAATTATTTGCTGTATACAGTATAAAGCAGAGTATCACATAGCGCATATGTACACTCTTTGATTTTCACTACTTACATCCAATAGCTAGGTATCTGAAGAAAAGCCATCCAGAGATGAGCGGCTCACGAGCATTGCGTGGAGGCTTATTCATGATGTCCAAGTCTGGTGGGTTGAAACCTAGAGCGGTGGCAGGCAAACCATCAGTCACCAGGTTGACCCAGAGCAGTTGGACGGGAATGAGAGCTTCAGGAAAGCCCAGAGCTGCAGTCAGAAAGATGCTGCACAAAAAAAGAGGAATGACAAATGATCAAGTGCCCTAAAACCATAATGTGTGTTTATTTCAGAAGAATGAAGTGTGTTTGTAAAAGCAAGTCATTCTCACCAGACAACTTCGCCCACATTTGAGGAGATGAGGTATCTGATAAACTGCTTCATGTTGTTATAAATGGCTCTTCCTTCCTCAACTGCAGCAACAATGGTGGAAAAGTTGTCATCAGCCAGCACCATCTCAGAGGCGGTCTTGGCCACAGCTGTACCCGAGCCCATGGCAATGCCAATCTCAGCCTTCTTCAGAGCAGGGGCGTCATTTACACCATCACCAGTCTGAGGAGAGAATGAAAAGCAGGACAGGAAAATATTCAGAGTTTTATAGTCTGAAATAAATGACTCGTCTGAAATGAAATGAAACTCGTCTTTATCCAAGTGCTCCTTTAATCTAAGCAAAAAAAAGGGAAAAACAGCAGAAAACTGTGACAAAGCCAAAAGGTATAAGACATTAAAAATCTAGAAAAGAAATGGCACGGTTGGTTTTAGATGCTTTCGTGCATGCATGACTGAAGAACACCATTTTTTCTTACCATAGCTGTGATCTCATCATAGGACTGCAGATACTCAACAATCTTGGATTTATGTGAAGGCTCAACCCGTGCAAAGCAGCGAGCCTTGACCACAGCCTCTCTCTGCTGCGCAGGTGACAGATCATCAAACTCTCGGCCAGTGAAAGCCATGCTGGAAACGTCATCATCTTCTCCAAAAATACCAATGCGCCTGCAAATAGCCACAGCCGTCCCTGGAATATACATGAGAACGCAGTAATTATTACTTCAGGCGTCTGGGAAAGAAACAAGCTGGTTAAGCCGTATTTGCCATGTTTTTTTTATTATCTGTAGAGTAGCAGAATGTTCTGATTTGTTTCGCTTTTAATTTTTCAGATACAACTGTCACATACCCTTGTTGTCTCCGGTAATCATAATTACTCGGATGCCAGCGAGACGACAGAGCCTAACAGAGGCTGCCACCTCTGCCCTGGGAGGATCCAGCATGCCCACGCAACCCACAAATGTCAGATCAGTCTGCAAGATAAGAA
Organism: Rhamphochromis sp. 'chilingali'; assembly: GCF_963969265.1. Lineage (NCBI taxonomy): Eukaryota > Metazoa > Chordata > Actinopteri > Cichliformes > Cichlidae > Rhamphochromis > Rhamphochromis sp. 'chilingali'. Next base: position 27,739,420 of record NC_137930.1, on the reverse strand, counting down.
AATCACAGATTAAGGAACTTTAAAAAACAAAAAAAACAAAAAACTGCTTTCAGATAATAAAGTGATCCGATCCATCTGCTTCAGCTCTCACCTCATACTCGATAAATCGAGAGGAGTCATCTAACATCAGCTCATGTTTGTTCAGGGGATTATCTCGTGTGGCCAGAGCCAGACAGCGCAGGGTGTCCCTGCCCGTTCCATACTCTCTGATCACAGACATTAGCTTTTCCTTGATTCCAGGGGTCATGGGTACCTTGTTACTGCCTACACGAACGTGCGTGCACCTGTCAATCACTCCCTCAGGAGCACCCTATGAACAGGAACAAATCAGTTAATGAGAAAGGCAAAGACCAACCTCTAAGATAATAATTTAACATGCAGCTGTGTCAAGGCTTCAAATCCTGTAATAATGCATAGTAGTTGCATTTCTTACCTTCACAAACATCTTGCCAACTGAGGAGCGTGCTTTGTTAGGAGTACAGTACACAGACATAGACTTCCTGTCTCTGGAAAATTCCAAGGTAAACTCTTTCTTCATCAGCTGCTTGATCACCTAAATATGCAACAAAACCAAACCACCAATAAGAATTTCTCTAATAAAGTGAAAAGCTGTACATTTTTGCACACTGACAGAGAAGGAAAAGCAGACTTAAAGCATTCAATTACATACAGAATTGCAGGCATTGGCTCGCTCAACCCTGGAGAGGCCTTTCACGTCTGTATCAAACACGTTCATCTTCTCAACCAGGCATGTGAGAGCCGTCTCTGTGGCCTCACCCACCTTCTCGTACACACCTTTGGCCTGGGAAGAAGAAAAAACAACCAATGTTAATCTTTTATGTGGAAATTGCCACACAAAACATGTAAATGTCATTTCAAGGATCAAGAACCATTAATACTGCAAACCTCATTGAAGTCCAGCGAGGAATCATTACAGAGAGCACAGATAGAGGCCAGCTCCACCAACGCATCATACTGGGAACATTTGACTGTTTTTCCATCATGGAATCTAAACAAAAAAATAAAAAATATCAGAGGAACAGTTAGGAAACTCACATTTGCAGAAATAGAAATTTAGCATTTATGTCTATCTTGCTATAAGATGCCCCAAATAAAACTTAGAGGCATAGAAGAAGACTGAATACTCACACTTGTCCATCTGGGGCATATGTGGAGCCGCTAACGGTGAATTCCTTTAATGAACAGTGATCGCCCTCTGCCCGATCAATGATAAACATCTAGAGGAACAAAAGAAACATTTTTGAATTTATTATAATATTTGAAACACACATAACATATTTATTGTCTGTATAAATAACTTTTGGCTGCTCCCTTTAGGGGGTCGCTTCCGTCTCCCTGCTAGGGATTAGAGATACAGTGAGATGGATAGATCATCAAGTAACTTTCAGGGTTTCTGCAGTTCTGAATGTAAGAGGTACAATAAAAAAAAGAAAAGAAAAACAGCAACAGACATGTCCTTTTTCACACTACATCCACAAACCACCTCTGAGGTCTTCACCCTTTCCTCAACATCCTTTGTCCAATACATCCACCAACCCATCTCAACCTTACTTCTGTAACTCTTTTCTCCAAAATGCTCAACCTAAGCCGTCTTTCTGATGTACTCATTTCATCGCTCCCAATGAAAAACTCAACGTCTTCCACTATCACGTCCAGCTCCTCCTGTCCAATGTGTGCAATGCTGTATTCATTACATTATAACTCGAGTATCAAAGTCCGAAGATGGCAAAGGGGGAAAGCTGAGAGACTGATGCACACTGCATCCAGCAGATGGCATCAGACTACAATCGACATCAAAGAAACCTTCAGTCCACTCTAACATTGAACAGAGTGTAATGATGAAATTGTGAGCCAAAGCAGACACCACAAAGGGCTTTGATGGGAGGGTTCAATAAATGTCATCTTACAACAAGTTAGGACTCCACACAGGGATTCTTTGCCTAACACATAATTACAGCCTATAAATATTGCTTAAACATAAAATTAATATGGCAAAAATGTCAGAAAACAAGAGCAAGGATAACATGAGAGGAAACAAAGAGGTTTTCAGGCAGATAGCACTAGCTCTGTTAGGAATGTCATTCAGAAGTGTGCATTAATTCAAACATACATGGATTATTCATTCCACATTTGCCCCAAACTGAGAGGAGCAGAACAAAGCTGCTCAGGGGATGAAAATAGAAATATCTGAATAAAATGATGAGCTGGCATTATGGCTGCACTATCCTCAGGCACTAGCAAGACTTCAAAAGGCAGTGACGTCACTGGCTGTCCTACACAAAACACAAGAACAAGAAAAGGGCACTGCACTGAAGAGAAGCCTTCGGTCACTCATGGCAGCAAATTTCAGTAGTGCCCTAGTTGGACAGCAGCATCTTGGCCACTGCAGAGGTAGCTTGCAGAAAATTAAAGGATGAGCAAGGGATAGAGACACAGGGGCAGCCGAAAGAGACACAAGGTCAGTTACGCAACTCTACTGGTTTTGCTGCAAGTGACTAACTACTGCATACTGATCAGCATGCTGCCTGAATGAGGGTGGGGGCTGAGAGCACTGAAAAAGATGGAAGGAAAAGGGGGGAAGAATACATATTCTGCTGTACTACAACAGACTGTAAAAAGATGCAGTATAAAATTATTCATGCACTAATAAGGGATGAAAAAAAAAAAAAGAAACACCTGTAATTCTGAATCTCATTTCATCCCCAAATATGTAAAACTCAATTCTTTCATTGTGTTATTGTTAGCCATTCAGCCCGAGTAGGCTTTATTGCTCAGTAAATCACTATGTTTAAAGACGAATTGGGGGAATTTTACAGTCAAACAGTGACACAGTGTTTAGTTAATATTACCACAATTCAGTACTAGTTGCTGGGTTCAGAGTCCAGAAAATATTAGGAAACTCCGCATTAAGTTATGTTCACTCAAGATAATCACATAATGTTTAATTACAGTGGTATACCATTTAACAGATCCACAGTGAGGCATTTTTAGCACATAAAAACCAATCTACAGAGATTCCAACCAGTTTTCCTCAGTGTGGACTTAGCAGTAACCCCAAAACCAAACTCAGATTCGCTGATGTGCCTAGATGTTGGTGTGACAAAAATACATTAAATCCACTAAAGATACACTACGATCCATCTTCCTTCCGTCATGCACTCAAAACGACTGCCCACTGTTTTCTTACCCTGCACACAGACATCTGATTGGTCGTCAGTGTGCCAGTCTTGTCGGAACAGATGACAGATGTACAGCCAAGGGTCTCTACAGAGGGCAAACTGCGGACAATAGCATTCTTCTTGGCCATACGCCGTGTTCCTAAAGCCAAGCAGGTAGTGATGACAGCCGGCAGCCCTGCAAAACAGCAACAGCGGAGCCACAGCAGAAAAGAGGATTATTAAATGATGAAAATTCTTTAGTCGTCTCGTGAAGTAGTGGAAAATGAAGCAAGCATATCAAGGACAGAACTACATTTGCAAATGTCCAGCTTACCCTCAGGAATTGCAGCTACTGCAAGAGCCACAGCAATCTTGAAGTAATAGACAGCACCTCGGATCCAGGAACCTCCATGAACCGGGTCGTTGAAATGTCCAATATTGATGATCCACACAGCAATGCAGATCAGTGAAATAACCTTGAATTAAAAATTTATTTTTTATTTAAAGATCTTTTAATATCAAATGGAATAAACATTAGATTTTTATTCATTTATTTTTAAAAAAGCAAAACAATGCAATTTAAATAACCTTGGAGAGTTGCTGCCCAAACTCATCAAGCTTCTGCTGCAGGGGTGTACGCTCCTGCTCCGTTGTAGCCATCTCATCTCGGATTTTGCCAATCTCCGTGTTGCCAGCTGTGGCAACCACCACACCGACAGCCTTACCAGCTGCAATGTTGGTACCCTGGTGGAGTAATGAGGGAAAATAAAGAGGCAGTAGAAAACTAAAAATCTTAAGACAGTTTTTCCCCTTTGTCAATAACTACTTCTCTGAGACCAGTTAGAGACGCACAGAAGTAACTTTTATAAACAAATTTCAAAAACAGACGCTTAAAATGTAAATAGCAGCACACTGTTGCTTTTATAGGTGTGCTCTGGGTGATAGAAAAGATGGAAAGGAGGAATCATGCTCCCCCTCAAAAAAAAAAAAAAAAAAAAAAAAAAAAAAGCGTAAAAGTGTAAAAGTGTAAAATGACACCAAACCACCTAAGATGGTCTAGTGAGTGACTCACTGAAAACAGCATGTTCTTCTTGTCCTGGTTGACAGCACGCGGGTCAGGCACTGGGTCTGTGTGTTTGATCACAGACACAGACTCTCCTGCAGGTAGAGGAAAACAAAAGATAAGAGAATGGGAAGCAGACGCACAGTTTCTACACAGCAGAGCATGTAGTGGTACTTGTGATGGTTGGTTGACATTTTGGGCAGATATGTGCAGAAAAGGCTTTGCAGCTGACTGAGCAGGCCCGACAATTATCAAATACTGCAATTCCACTGCCTTTCAAACCCCTCATCTGATGTGTGTATGTCTCTGTGTGTAATCAACTGTGCAAGACTGCACATTTTCTGATAGAGTAAGGCAGGGAGCATTTGACAGGCGGCATGGCCATGAATGGGGAAGGAAAGAGGGGAGAAAAATAGCTCAAACACTAAAATATCCCATGGAATTTGCTACCAATTAAGGCAGCGGAGCAAGACAAGCGATTTAAGGACTTGGTTCACATAAACTCTTCTCCCCTACATTTTCCATCCTTCAATATTCTCCCCTTCTATTTTTCTTTCCATCTACCTCATTGTCCAATTATCCACCCACAGAATCATCCATTTACCTTTTATTCACATCACTCATTTTTGTCACAGCTGAGCAGCCATGACAACTAAGTGCAATGAAATGTGCAGAAAAGGAGACAAGGTGCTTATTCCTGCTGTTACATGTCTGGGTTGATCAAAAGGTCAGAGGTAGCTGGGCGAAAAAATAAATTTAAAAAAAAAAGCAGCAATGCGTGAACAAGAAAGAAACCATAAAATATAAAGCTATGGAAAAGCATTAAAAGATGGTGGTATATGTACAATCACTCTTTGTGGGTACGACACAGAGCTCACAAATACAAAGTAAATATTTAAAAAAGCAAATGGCTGAACTCTGAAATTACCTGTAAGAATCGACTGGTCTACCCTCAGTGTGGTTGACTTGATAGAAGTGAGCCTGATGTCTGCAGGCACTTTATCGCCGACTGTGGAGAGAAACAAAACAGGATATAACTAAGTACCTCTTAACAACTTAAATGCATCTTTGAATGGGACTGACAACTAATGAATAGATACTTTGAACAATGCAACTTACAAAAGCAGTTTTGTAATTATCCGATGCAACATTATGCTGAGGCATGCACATACCCCACATGTAAAAATACTCTACTAAATTTAGAGTATTTTATCATGAAAAGGAAAACCTGGGTTAAAAGCTATAAATAAATATTAATCACCACACACAAATGCTAAACACATGAACTGCCATGTTATCCCATCTCATGCTCCCTGGGAGTAATAAAATAATCAAACTCAAGCCTGAGAGCGCCATGAATTCAAAAATGATTAATGTTCCACTCATCTCCTGCACAGGATGCAAGTAGATCGTGGCTCATTTTTTCCACTAACACCGGGCTTCAGTGAGCCCCAGTAACACGATCACAAAATGCAAATACACACCAAATTTCAAACTAGTGTTTTCTCTGAATAAATACAGTAAGTACAATTAAAGCAACAGACTTATTAGCAACCACTACTTTGTATGATTTCCTCATGCAGGTGGGTCTGATCTGCAAAGACTTACTGAACGTTTCAGGGATGAGGCTGGAAATACAAACATTTAAAAAGTCTTACTAGACTTGTGCTTCAGGTATCAAACTTCACCTTAAAAATGTTTTTTAAATTAAATGTTTGTGTTTTTTTTTTAAAGCCACTTTGGATTCAAATATACACTAACACTATTTTCATCATGCACTAAAACATCACATGGCCTAAAAGTGTAAAGGTAAAAGCAATGACCCAGAAGCTCTTAACAGACCCCTGGATAATGGAGAGTGATGACAGACTTGTAAACCAACCCTTAGGCCTGCGGTACCCTTCAGAGAAGAGGAAGAGAAAAAGGATGTAGGAGAGGAATGGGAAGAGGGATTAGATGAGTCCTGCAAACCACACATCCAAAAATGGGAAAACTATTTTGATCAGTTGAAAACATGCAGCTGGATTTGAAGAGGGGGATAGTAAAAAAGTTTTTTTAAGCAAGGAAAACCCGTTTTACGTCAGATAAGCTGAAATAGAAACAAATATGACATGTCCTTGCATACAGATAGCTCGTTAATTCAGACAAGTCTCGTGAGTTGGTGACAGCTTTTGCCACCAACAGAATTAAGCGAGGAAATTCTACTTAAAACTAAACCAATATAAGCTGATCACCACACCATTTCACATCATGTGTACAGCGCACAATTCATATAAAAATGTTATTACTGTAGCGTGTTAATGCTGGGTTCATGTTAAGTGTAATGCTCGTGGACTGCACCAGCTGTACTACCAAATTTGGTTCTGTAGTTGTCCAAACACTGTCAAAATCCTTATCATCGTCACCTGCGTGCAAACGAAATACCATTAACAGATATGAGACAGTGAAGAAGATGAACAAGTGCAGTATGGGGGAGGACAAAAAAGAAATTAGGAACTGTAGTCACTGGAAATATTAGAAGGCCCTGTGGGACTTTTAAAACTCACTAATTAGAAAACCTCCTACCTTAGGCAAGGCAAGGCAAGTTTATTTGTATAGCACAATTCAACAACAAGGTGATTCAAAGTGCTTTACAGAGACATTAGAAACAAGAACAAATAAAAAGCATGATTTAAAATTGAATAAAACAAGCAAATAAACTAACTAATTAACAAACTAACTAACTAATTAACAAACAAACAAACAAACAAACAACAGTATATAAAATCAAAACAGATAAAATCAGAACAGTAGATAAAATCAGTAGTTAAATGTAAGTTTTGAAATTTAAGCTTAAAGTGTGGATTTGGTGCTTTATTCAAATGCAGCTGAGAACAGGTGAGTCTTCAACCTGGATTTAAATAAACTGAGTGTTTCAGCTGATCTGAGGCTTTCTGGGAGTTTGTTCCAGATATAAGGAGCATAAAAGCTGAATGCAGCTTCTCCGTGTCTGGTTCTGACTCTGGGAACTGATAAAAGACCGGATCCAGATGACCTGAGGGATCTGGATGGTTCATACTGGGTCAGGAGGTTCCAAGTTCCAAGTTCAACTTTATTGTCACTTCAACCATATACAGTTTAAAAATACACAGTGAAGCGAAACAACGTTCCTCCAGGAACCAAGGTGCTACAAGACAAGTTAGTGCAAAAAAAAAAAAAATATATAATATATCTAGTAATAATATTGTGCAAAAGAGCATTTACAGGTTGGTGTGTGCGATGGTTTGGTGGTGTAGGTCAGTGTGTTTGCGCTTTGTGTTGGTTAGTCAGTCCAGTCTCAATGTTTTGAGGTATTTGAGTTAAGCTGAGGTCATTGATGTATTTTGGTCCTAAACCATTCAGAGCTTTATAGGCCAGCATCAGAACTTTAAAGTCTATCCTCTGACGGACAGGCAGCCAGTGTAAGGACCTCAGAGCTGGACTGATGTGGTCCACTTTTTTGGTCTTAGTGAGGACTCGAGCAGCAGAGTTCTGAATGAGCTGTAGTTGTCTGACTGATTTTTTAGGTAGACCTGTAAAGATGCTGTTACAGTAATCAAGCCTACTAAAGATGAATGCATGGACTAGTTTTTCCAGGTCCTGTTGAGACATCAGATCTTTTATCCTTGATATATTCTTGAGGTGATCGTAAGCTGACTTTGTTATTGTCTTAATGTGTTTTTCTAAGTTTAGGTCTGCATCCATCACTACACCCAAATTTCTCGCCTGGTTTGTGGTTTTTAGATGTATAGATTGAAGTTCTCTGGTGACCTGTAATCGTTTTCCTTTGGCGTCAAAGACTATTACCTCAGTTTTGTTTTTGTTTAGCTGGAGAAAATTGTGGCACAACCAGTCATTGATTTCCTCAATGCATTTACCAAGAGCCTGTACAGGGCCTCGGTCTCCTGGTGACATTGTGATATATATTTGTGTGTCATCTGCATAGCTGTGATAGTTTATTTTGTTGTTACCTTAGAGTAACAGTGAAGCATGTCGCTATTTTCAATCCACTGGTGTATACTAGGAATAAGGTCACAGCAAGCAGACTAACCCACTTTCACAGACAATACACAGAATACTCTGCCTACAACCACAGACTATAAATGCTATTCAACAGTAAGACCCTTAACTGCATACATTACCCAATGACGATGTACAATATGTTCATCATCATGACAAGCTTGCTTATCTGGGAATTGTGATCGTATTTTAATTCCAAAAGGAAAAGCATGCATTAGTTAATATTAGGTCGATAAGCATAAACTGCAGTTAACAGTGCCTCTGTGCAGTGGCTGTTTCCTTTTGTTAAGAGTAATTACTCTAAATATTTTTCAATTATCTACAAAACAAAATTTGCTGCAGTCACCCAGGACTGCAGCTGTATAAACTTAGAGGCATTTTATTTTTTCCAGAGTGGACAGCCCCTGGGATTGGGACCCCCTTCCTTTCCCTTGTGAACAAAAGGGTTTTATCTGTATTATCTGCTCCCTCGAGTGCAGGACAAATGTCAGGCAGCAACTTAACCGATAAGGCCACATCAGTTTCTAAAGACAGAAGCTGTTTTCAGACACTATTCAGGGTCTGTGTTCCCACTTTCCAACCTTATCGTGGACCAAAACCATGATTCAATGTGACTTTAAAATATAGCCTGAATTTCAGGATGTATGAATCTGTCTGTAATCAAGACAACAAGCACCCACTCACAGGGGGTCCAGTGAAACTTTCGCAGCCTTAGAGGGCTGTATATTTTCTCTCCCAGTGACTCAGACTCTCTGATGTGCTAGCACGTAGGCTTCCAGTCTCCTGGGACCTTTCATGAGTTCATCCATCTCCCCAATGACTTCTACTTCTTTTAAGAATTTGGGGGGGGGGGGGAATTCAAGACAACCCCTAAGGACACACAAACACAGGACATTGTCCATTTAGATGGCGCCGGTGAGGTCGGCTGCCGTCACGACTGCTCCGACCACTTTTTCTTTGTCTTTGTTTTTTAAGTTAGTTTTCAGCGTTTCTAAATCGGCAAAATCATCACCATTGGGTACATTAGGTATGACAGTGACACTCTTGTTTCTATTGGTATACAATGTACTCACAATTCGAAGTTTTTAACTCCGGATCCGAGCTGGCCAAGTGAGATCTCGAGGGAGAACAAAGGGAAGTGGCGGCGGCCTAGAGGGAAGCGAGCCGGCGTCAGGAACAGGCTGAGAGCTCGTGCACACCGCACACCTCTGCCTAGCATCCTGCTCGCCAACGTCCAGTCACTGGAGAACAAGCTTGATGACCTCAGGGCCAGGATAAAGTTCCAGAGAGACATTCGGGACTGCAATCTCCTCTGCTTCACCGAGACATGGCTGAACCCAGCGGTGCCGGACCACGCCATCCAGCCGGCCGAGTTCTTCTCGGTTCACCGCATGGACAGGACACGGGACTCGGGGAAGTCAAGGGGAGGCGGCGTGTGTTTAATGGTGAACAACAACTGGTGCAACAGTGCGAACGTTGTTCCTCTCACACACTCCTGCACACCAAATCTGGAACTACTGTCCATCATGTGTCGTCCTTTTTATCTACCTCGGGAATTTACATCGGTCATTATAAGTGCCGTTTATATTCCACCACAAGCGGACACGGTCACCGCCTTATGCGAGCTGCATGAGGCACTCACACAGCACCCAGACACAACACCGGGACGCTGCGCTTATTGTGACGGGGGACTTTAATAGCGCCAACCTCAAACGCGCAGCGCCGAACTTTTATCAACACATCTCCTGCCCCACCAGGGGTGAAAGGACACTGGACCACTGCTACACTACAGTCAAGGACGGCTACAAGGCACAATCCCGCCCTCCTTTTGGCAAATCTGATCACGCCGCCATCTTCCTCATGCCAAAATACAAACAAAGGCTGAAACAGGAAGTTCCGGTTCAGAGGAAGGTCGCGCGCTGGACGGATCAATCGGTGGCCGCGTTACAGGACGCACTCGATGACGCAGACTGGGGCATGTTCAGAAACAGCTCCGACGATGACGTCAACGTGTTTACGGAAGCGGTTGTGGGATTCATCGGGAAACTAGCGGATGATACCGTGGAGACAAAGACTATCACAACGTTTCCCAACCAGAAGCCGTGGGTGGATAAAACCATCCGCGACGCTCTGAGATCCCGCACCGCTGCCTACAACACGGGACTCATGACGGGGGACATGGACCCGTACAAAGCCGCGTCATATAACGTGCGGAGGGCGGTGAAAGAGGCGAAGCAGCGCTACGGGAGGAAACTAGAGTCACAACTCCAACAGAGTGACTCTAGGAGCCTGTGGCGGGGACTAAGGACAATAACGGACTATAAAGCACCAACAACCGGTATGACGAACGCGGCCGTGACTCTGGCAGACGAGCTGAACACTTTCTATGCTCGCTTCGAGGCTGCAGCTAAGGACTCCAACAATGCTAGTGTTAGCGGCGCTAACGGCTGCAGACAGGAAGATACTGCCAGCACCGGAAACGTGCTCGTCATCTCCGAGCATGAAGTAAGGAGAGCCTTCAAGAGAGTGAACACCAGGAAAGCAGCAGGACCAGACGGCATCCCAGGTCGTATCCTAAGAGACTGCGCATACCAGCTAGCTCCTGTGTTCACTGAGATATTCAACATCTCTTTATCTCAGTCGGTGATCCCCACATGCTTCAAAGAGTCCATCATTGTTCCTGTCCCGAAGAAACCCCACCCTGCTTCTCTCAATGACTATCGCCCTGTAGCCCTCACCTCAGTAGTGATGAAGTGCTTTGAACGCCTGGTCAGAGACTTCATCATTTCTTCACTACCAGACACACTGGACCCACTACAGTTCGCTTACCGTCCAAATCGTTCCACAGACGATGCCATCTCTCATCTCCTCCACACATCACTCACACATATGGTTCTTACACACACACTGGACTTTCTGGACATTGTTTTTGCACAACACTGGTCACTATATTCTTCATTTCCAGTTAATACTTGTACAGCTGCTGTTATTGTGTATATATTTATTTATATTTAGATTTCTTCATACATTCTTATATAGTTCTATATTGTGTATTTTGTTGTACAGTTATTTTATTTTCAACTTTAATTTATATATTTATCTTTATCTTATTCTTCCCAGTTAAATTTACCCTTCATTCTAATTTGTGTTGTACAGTTATTTCATTTTTAACCTTAATTTATATTTTATTCCTTCCTAGTTAAATTTACCCTTTTTAATTTTTCATATTTATTTCCTATCTTATTCATAGCCTTTTCCTTTGTTTTCTTTAGGTCACGAGCAGTTGTCCAAGCATTTCACTACATATCGTACTGTGTATGACTGTGTACGTGACAAATAAAATTTGAATTTGAATTTAATGTTTAGTAAGTTACAACAATGGATCAATACTTTTGTCAACTTTTCTGTTCTCCTTAATTTATTCCTCTTCCTCTCTCGTGGCCAAAAATCAACAAAGAAATACCTAGGGGTGATGACAATAAACAGGCCATCCTGCACTCCTGAAAGAGAGAGGAAATCTGGCCATCTGGAGCAGAAATTATTCATCAAATTGAATCTGTATCTTTTCTACATGTTACATCCTGTCTAGTCTCTTCCTCTGGGCTAAAACACATTAATGGTGACCACTGGACAAAGGCTGGGGTTAAAACTGTAAGTCAATGAGAACAGAGCTGATGGGTTTTATATGTCAAGAAAGAAAAAAACAAAACAAAGAATTGTCTCTTACGTCAGTCGAGTGCAGAAAGCAAATAAAACCAGTACATTAACCCAGGAAACAAAGTACACAGTTAAGAGAACAAAGCCTATAAAATAAATCAGCTGCTGCTACACTGACACCAATGTGTTTCCATTTCAAAAAGATTTTAACGGGAAAGTTGATCTCTAACAAGATGAGCATTTTAGCAGTTAATCTCCATCTACACCAACAGCCATCATGTTTTTTGGCATGCCCTGATTCAGATGTTAAAAATAGTTCAAGCCCTCCATTCCACATTTTTAATCAATCATTAACCAAAAAATGAAAAAGAAAGATGCAAGTTGAATTTTGTGTAAATAACAGGTCAGTAATTGCATCAGCAAACTCTTGTTTACATTCCTCACTGAGGTCTGCCCCACAGTTTGAGTACACTGGTACAAACTAACACACCTGAAAATATTTATGATGGAAAACGGTGAAACGCACAGGCTAACTGTTTGTTCAATGTGTGCTTATCACACCAATTTTTTTTAATAGGACAATTTCCAGAGTGATTTTAAGGAGTTTTACGTCAGCCTTTCTGGCCTGATACATTTTTTTTATTTATTTTTTTAAGTAGGAGAAAGACTCCACTCACACTGGAAAATGCAACAATGACTGTTGGGTAAACCAATTTTTTTCCTTCCCCATTTGCTAACTTCTGCTCAGAGTTGATTTCAAACTACCACCATGTTAATCAGTCACTGTTGTGGCTGCATTTTTAATATAATGGATGGCCAGTGTGTTTAGCCTGAACTTTGCATATCAGAGCTCCATAAAACATCAACTCATTCTACCAATTTGTGTTTACTGCTTTCAGTTTTGAATGTTGATATATCGGAGACATTTTTAATGTTTGCTTTCACAGTAGTTTTAGAAAAGCAAGGGCATCCAGTAACAGCTTGCTCTTCTCAGTAGCAGCAGCTATACCCAGACAATGCCAGATCCTGACCCTCTTGCTCACAAAAATTACTCAGACTGGATTTTTGTTTAATATCAGCTGTGAGACAATTTAATTTAATAATGAATAACTAACTAGTGTTTCTATTGAGACAATTTTGAGATAGAAACTGCTCTTATGGATTATAGTGAGTGAAAAGAGAGCAAGAGTGAGAAAAAAAATGTCTATACAAATGACGGACTGCAAGGCACAAAACCAGAGCAATTCACACACTCAGCACACACTTCAGCTTAGCATTTCACAACTGGTCTGACAAAGCATCTGAGATTGTGAAAGAAAGATATAAACCACATGCACCCCAGTCCAGCAGGGTACTTTGCAACTGACATTATACCCATCACTATCCTGTTTTATAACACATACAACTTACTGGTTTCACCAACACTGATAACAAAAACATATGCACACAATTCGTTAATCATGTTATTGTCAGTACTCAAGGAACCATTTATCTCATTAATGGCCACGCAAACATCCTGTTATCACAGACCCTAAATCACACTGATCTAACTGCATTGATAAAGCTTGCAAAGTGGGCTGTTTGAATTAGTGACCGTCCCACTAAAATGTCAGATTTGCTGAATGTTAATAATTGTTGAATATATGGTTAAAGTACTTCATACTTATCTTTAGTGGATCTATTCAGGTCATGTCAGACAGGCAGAAGCAATTACATTTTGGTTTATCTTCACTCATTTTGTCATGATATGATGGATGCATTTGTAACTTATCATATCATGACAAAATGAGTGAAGAGTGGCAAATTTTAAAAAATAAAAACAAAAAGTGAATATAATCCATCAGGTTATACTGGGATTTAGGGCTGTGCAATATGACCAAAATCTCATATCCCAATATAAGAATTCTATCGTCCCGATAACAATATAAATCACAAAAATGTAACATTTTCTGTAAATTCTGTGAATCTCGGGCAGCTTGACTTGCGGGAAGTGTTTCCAGCTGCGCGTCATGTAGCTGGAGTCGAGTGTTTTAACCGATATATGAAACTATACATTTTTAGACATAAGTTGTAAAGGCCGCCGTTTGTGCCGTAGTGTGGTTATATAAAATATAAGCGAAAGAGAGAACTTTAAGAAATTAATAAAGCCACTACAGTGACCATCAAAACGATGAAAAAATATTGCCGTAAACAGTTTATTTTGCGACACCACGAAACAAACGATAGCGTAAAATGAAACAGACGTTTTTATATTGTCATCTGATATATATCGTTATATCGAACAGCCCTACTGGGATAGTTTTTCAAGTACAAATCTGTCAGAGCACAGCACAGCATTTACTTTAGAGGCAGTGGATCCTCATTCATTCTACAACCGTTCTGTAAGCTTGTGATAAACATTACAGACACACTCCGCTAAGCTTTCCTCTGGAATAAAGGGAAAAAAATATACAACCCAAGACAGAGTACAAGAACAAAGATAAAAGATAAAAAGAGACCAAATGAAGTCTTGGTAAGAAAACACACAACACAGAGTAATGAGGAGCAGTGACGCAAAACGCATAAACATGTGTGGCTCTATCCAAGCTGAGGTCAGCCAACTAACGCTCAGTAACAGATTGAACCGCTGCTCTTGTATTGCATAATTTACTTGGTACTACAATTATTCTGAAATAGTCTAGGGAGATAAACAGGATGAGAGATCAGCTGTGTGTCTACATGTTGAACACTGTAAAAAGCACATCATAACTGGTTATGTTTACAGAGCTGTAATCATCTTATGTTTAACAATAGCACATGACTGCTGGACTACAGCCATGCTTTTAAACAGCTTTAAGTTTTTAGATAAGAATTACCAATACTGCATGCAATCAGTTTAAAAAAGGAAACTAAAACCAGATACTGATGTAGACCAATCAATAGGAAATTACATTCTATCCTGTTAGAAAAGCATGGTGAAAAAAAAACATGAATAAATCTAACAATCGTTATGTTGCTTTGCACTTCCTGTTGCGATTTCAATGACCTGAACCAAAGCGACAAAAAGATGAAAAATTTCTCACAATATATCCTGAACAGTGTGTTTAATTTTGTTGTTTGCTTTTTTTCATGACAAGCTGGCAGCATCTAACAACATCTGGAATATTATTTTATATTAGTGTACACCTGATATTTTTAGTCTTACCTGCCACCTCCACAATGTCCCCAGGCACAATGTCCCTTGCCTTGATTCTCTGGACACTCTTCCTATCCTGGCGGTACACCTTCCCCATCTCTGGCTCATACTCCTTAAGGGCTTCGATGGCATTTTCTGCATTTCGTTCCTTAAAAGTAGAAACAGGAATTCGACTTAAAAACAAGCTAGCACCACACATGCAGCTCAGAGGCTGAGGATGAAAAGGGAGGTGAAACTAAAACGACTCTCGGATAGTCAGTGTACAGCTATTCACAATGTACATAATGGAGAGTTATCTTTATGTAAGCAAACCGACAAAGTGAACCAGGAGAGGAAGTGAAGCAGAGTAAACACTGCGGTGTTGCAAAAGGCTGAAATAGTAGGAATGCTACATTTTCAGAAGTGAAACACTTTACAGTTACCTTCAAAGGACCCCTAATTTATGTAAAACTGTCCTTATTTTAAATACTACAGCTGCATTTTTACATCAGTTTTCCCAAATATTCCTTTCAGTCTCACCATTTTCCTTCCTTACCATTCTTCACTTTTCTTTGTCTGGCCGATCGCTTACAGACTGCATAGTTTGAGTGGCAACTCTTAACATAGCGGTAAGTAGGCTGCACATGAATAGACATAACAAGACCAGGCACACAAGTTATGACCTTTGTAAGGGAGCACAGAAAAATGGATACAAAGCTCTTAAAATGGCTGCCAGTAAAGGTGAGGCCAGTTAAGGGAAGCTAAGCAACATATACAAAACTACAGGCGCCAAACCACCACCAACATGATAAGCAGCAAACAGATCACCCTTCCATTCTACATCATTCATAGTGGCTTTGTAGGAATAAGCAAAGGCAAACAGGCACTTAACAGCTCACCATTTACACAAGCCTCAGCAGGACTGTTCAACGAACATTTACTTTTACAGGCAATCCAGCGGAGATACACCCGCCTACCAGGTGTCTTTGACGAAATATAGTGTGGTGTGGTTTATAATCACATAAATAAATCAAAATAGTAAATTGGAATTTTATCCCCAGGTGGCTTTAACAAGCAAATGTGCAGTTTGGATTACATCAGCACCGAGTGAGAGAAGAAAACCTATTTAACAAAACGCCTGATCTTTCAATCCTGACCCCAGGGAAGAAGTTAATTTGTCTACAGATATTAAGCGCAGTTTATCATGAAGGGCTACCCCTAGTTGTTCCTCAGACATTGATAATCCTTTGATAAAATTAAATAAGAAGCCAATAAAACATTATGTCTGGTAGGTTATGTTTTCTTCATTTCTGAAATGTTGTTTGGATCTTACAAAAACAAAACAAAAAACAGGCAATATCAGGAAAAAAAAATCCAAACTAGTCTTGATGTAGTCTAACAACTAATACTAGGAATACAAGGGTTGATGGAGAGGGGACAGATTTATTCTGACTGCAAAGCATACGTAGGATGAGGAGACAGGAAGAAGTGCAAATAAGTTGTCAGATAATCTGAATAATGGAGACTGGTAATCTGATCAAACCTTCTTTGTCCATAACATTATTAGTTTCCTCTTAAGAGAGACTTCTACAAGCTACACAACATCTATGCATATTTTTGTGATATTAAGCTTTTTAATGGCACGATGAATAACTGGCAAGACAGAAACTGGTAGGGGAAAAAAAAAAAAAAAAAAACTATTCCCTGCTCACCCCACTAAGCACCATTTAGTAGATTTGGTTAAAATCTAAGCTAAGTGTGATGTTATGTGGAAAACCTATCTGCTTACAAGGAAGCCGAGTATTCATAACAGTACATGAAAATTTCACTCAGGTAGCCAAGTTTTAATGACCCATGTGAAGTCAGATTCAAAACTGCAATTTCGTTTACCTGCCAAACTCCTACAATGGCATTTGCGATGAGAATAAGGAGGATAACAAAAGGTTCCACAAAGGCTGTAACGGTTTCTTCTCCCTCTTCAAACCAGGCCAGGACCTGCAGACAAAACAGAAATTAAGGGAATCAAACACAATGCAAGCAATTTATATTTAAGTGTGAGCTATAAGTAACACTAAAGTCCCTGGCCTGGGATGATATGGCATATTTTTACCCAAGAACACCCAGTAATGAATATTCTAGCATATGTCAGAAAAAGTATTTACACAGAATTATATTTTAGATTATTCACTGAAGTTGTATCATTTGAGTTTACTTTGTTTCACAGAGTTGCAAGAATGTTGACTCGAGTAGAACAAGCTTGCAGGCTTGATGGTGAAGATGCCTAAATTCACAAAACCTGCCCCTTTACAACCAAATCAAAATACAAAGGACTTTTGAAATCACAACATGAAACAGAAAATATCAGAGCTGAACACCACATTGCGTCATTCACATGAATGGAGAAAAGGGAGGTGAAAAGGTCACAGCTATTTTCAGCTGATTGTCTATTTAATGGCCCAAGACAAATAGCTCCACAAGCGCAGTGACTCCAGCTTTATGTCACATGAAATGCTACAACCCTTTTATAGAACAAATATTATAAAAGAACTCAATAAATCAATTAAATGTGAGAAACCAGCAAACATAACCTCACAGCCAAACAAAATTAAACAAGTCAAACTGTGGCTTACACTGAATATTTATTTATGATCAGTTACTTACAATTTGGACTTGAGGCCTTTCAATCAACTTTCTGGACAATAGTAATTGTCAGGTTCATGTTGTTATTTCCTTACACTGTTTGCCATGAACTTTGCCTGTTGGTGGAGTTGTGGTAGAATCTCACTTTGCCTTAATAGTGGTTGGAAAAATTATTTTAATCATCAATAATCATTTAAAATTTTATACCAAGCCAGCTTCTGACAGCATTGCGAACGGGGCCAAGTGTGTGAGAGGGTATTAATCACTTTCCCTTCTTTTAGAAACTGTGCCAGGAGAGAAGTGTGTCAACTGCCTCTCTCCTACTCCAACCTATTTCAACACTGCCAATCAAACATCAAATTTAGACTTTATACTAAAGAAATTTACACTCCACCCATCAGTTCCTGAATGTTTTAATGTAACATCTAACAAATGTCTGCATATAACTTCATATTCACACTGAAGTAAATGTGTCTGCATGTGGTGTGACTGAGAGAAGGCCGAGTACTACAGCTGATGATTTATAAGCTCTGAAAAGCATAGCTGGCTGTTGTCACCATGCCTTGGTGTCTCAGGATAGTCTGAGCCAATGGGAGAGTGGCCAATCCTTGAGTAGAAGCAGAGCCACAGGATACTCAACCTACCACTGTGTCAAGCATACTCTACGCTGGGGATCACCACTTATTGGTGGTAAGAATATAAAGCATTCAGAAGTTATGTTTGTTCATACCGGACAACTAATGACTCCAAATATTAGTCCTCGCTATACTGTAGCAGTATGTTACCAGTAAAATCAATCACCACTGAAGTATACCGACTTCTCATGTGTCTGTCGCCTTCTCTCTTTATAACAGCCAAGTGTTTGCTGCTCTTGTCAACAACACGCCACGCATTCAGACTTGTTACAGTGGCAGATTCACCCATTCTCAAACTGCCTCAGCGTCAGTGCTCCTTTTGAATTACAGACTTCTGGAGCATTGATGTGTTAACAGAATCTCTATTAAAAACAACATGCTTGAAGAAGCCACGATAATTTATGATTAGCTTCAAGAGCAATGCCGTGTTTGCACAGAATCAGAAAAAAGAAAAATATGAATCTGGGTTTTGTCACCTGACAAATTCTGGGTGACTTTCTTTTCTTATTTTGAACAGTTTTCTTCCTAAGCTATAATCTGCACAGAATCAATTGCAAAATGATAACTATATACAATGTGTAGGCTGACAAAGCTGAACTGTGGAGAGAAAAGGGGAAAAAAAGCTTTCTAAACTCATCACTGAGCGGTTGAAAGAAGGATGGTGGTAGAAATGAACATAAATGATGTTCAACTGGCTGAAAGCCAAGTTTTAGTATTACATTTTGTACTAAGTAATCAGTCTTGAGGCGAGAGAGTGCTTCTATTCAAGTATTCTATATGAATGACTCTCTCACTATTCTATCATTAAAATACTGCCAGTGTACAAGTGTCACATCCTCTTCACTGATTATTACCACTATGAATAGCCAGTATTGTCTGAAAGACCACTGCACACATCACCCGCACTGCTAACATAACGTGTTATACTTACAAACGATATGCAGGCAGCAAGTAAAAGGATCCTCACAAGCAAATCTTCGAACTGTTCAATCACTAGTGCCCAAAGTGATTTACCTGGGGAGGGTTAACATCAAACTTAAGTGTGATACATTTTAAACATATGCATGTCATCCCCCCCCCAAAGCATCCAGAATGGTTCACTCACCCTCCTCCGCTGGTAGTTCTGTAGATCATCCCATTCATAACGAAGGCAAAAAAGGTGGACAAGCAGTTAAAGTTAAGCAGTTGATACATAATAGCATATTTCAGCACAAGTGAAGTACATCAACAGCCAATGATACTGTAGTAGGATGATAAAGACAAGTTGCTCATAAAATTGGTCACAGAAGAGATGGTTTCCAGTATTTCAACATGCACATGGTGACGTAAGCTTCCTTTTTGCTCTTTCGCCTGTTACATATCTGGAGCCATGGGCCATAACGCGGCGCCGGGAGAATAGCTTCTTGTTTTTGAACAAACCTATGTAAACCAGCTCCTTACCGTTTGGCCCATATCGTTCCCGTTGTTTCTTCACTTCTTCTAAACTCAGACCCGTGCTTTCGTTCACATTAAAAAAGCTGTAAACTTCTTCCACCGTCTTTGTGTGTGCGTTGTCCATGGTGAATGGCCACTTGAGGACACCGCTTAGTTGGCTGGTTCCAACCTCAACCTATCAAGGTGGGTTTTCTAACTCCCCCTCCTTCGGTGTCACCGTAATTGAAATTTAAAAATAGATATATATTTAAGCGGAAACCCACAGCGATGAGTGTTACGAGCTAAGTAGTTCCAACACAGGATAGCGCGGCGCACAGGTGTGCGGCGAGAGTGGACAAATTAGCGGCTCCCGGGCTAGCGAGCGGCTAACTGGCTAAAGCTAGCTAACTATTGCCTCTGGTCCTTTGGCTCTGCTTGAATTCGCCGGCTTTGCTTCGCTAGCTGCCTCGTGAGACCTTGGAGAAAAAAACCATATCAACGCTGCTGTCTCAGCTGGATGTTGTTAATGTTGTCCCTTTCATTTAAAACAGCGACTCCCGGAAAAATTGCGTCCGAATGGATGATTTAAACATGTGGGTAAGTTGCAGCTTGGCTCCCGTCGCCCGCTTTGCCTGTGTGTTGCGGAATCAGCAGCGTCCTCATCAGCACCAATAGCGTTTCTTCTCGAATGCGGTGTTCAGTGTCCGCATGTGGAATCACCTCATTGGTTGGAGATACCGGAAGTCCTTCTCGCTCTCTTACGTACACACTCAGTGCTTTTCGTCATTGCACGGTGGGAACAGTACACTGGAGCATGTGTTTAGTCAGTTTGTACATGTGACAGTGAGTCGGAATGATTTTCAATCGTATCTTTAAAAAAATACTTATGTAATTGATTTTTACTGTAAGGACATGATTTGTTATTGATATTCAACTATCGTAATTTGCATGGTTTTTTTGAGGTAAATTGTACTTTCATAATAGAACATTCCAGAAAAAGTAACAGTCCGATAACATAGCTTCACCATTATTTGTAAATAATTAGCTAATGCAAATCAATTATTTAGTATATCCGTTCTCCTGTTTTCAAAATAATAACAGATAAAGTTTTAAAAATTGCCTAAAATTTTGTACTATAGGATATTGGTTATAATACATATACACAGTGCTGTGGGAAGTGAGCCCCCCCCCCCCCACACACACACACACACACACACACAGCTTTTTGAGTTTCATTAATCACACCCAGATCTGATTACTGCCAGACCCTTATGAATTAATAAAATTATTAGCCAAAGACAAATAGAGTTAATAAAAAAATTTCTTTTTTAAAAATGGTTATTTCATTTATTGAGTCATTCTGTCATTCAAAGTCAGTCTGAAAAGGGTTACAAAGTTACTTTGAAGGTTGGGGGACTCCAGGAAACCACCATTACACCCATTATCCACAGATGGAGAGACCTTGGAGCAGTGGTGAACCTTCCCAGGAGTGGCCGGCTTACCTATTCCAAGAGTGCATCAATGACTCATCCAGGAGGTCACACAAGAACCCAAAACAACATCTAGAGAACTGCAGGCCTCACTTCCCTCAGTTAAGATTCAAGTTCATGATTCAACAATAAGAAAAAGATGCAAAAATGGCATTCATAGGAGAGTTTCAAGGAGAAAAACACTGCTAACCACAAAGAAGACACTTGATTCATATCTGCCAAAAAACATTTTGATGACCCCCAAGACTTTGGGGAAAATTAAACCATGAATTCTGCGCTCTGCCAAAATTTTTTGAAAGAGAATGTCCAGCCATCAGCTGTTACCCTTAAGCTCAAGCACACTTGGGCAATACAGCGGGACAATGAACTGAAACACATCAGTAAGTCCACCTCTGAATGACTATAAAATAAAAAGAAAAAAAGAAAAACATCAGGCATTGGAGAGCACTATTCAAAATCTGGACTTAAATCTGATTGAGATCGTTGGTATGACCTTAAACAGGCTGTTCATGCTCAAAAACCCTCCAATGTGGCTGATTTAAGAAGAGTGGGACAAAAATTCTGCACTGTGGAAGACTCACTAGTTACTGCAAATACTTGATTGCAGTTCTTGCTTCCAGGGGTGGTAAAACCAGTTATTAAGTTGAGGGTGCAATTACTTTTTCACATGGGCTAGGTAGACATTTTCTTCCCCTTATCAAATGATGTCATCCTTTAAAAACTGCCTTTTGTATTTCCTCCAGTTATCTTTGTCTAATAGTAAAATTTCTAAAACAAGTTTGGCAAATATGCAAAAGAAAGAAAGAAAGAAAGAAAGAAAGAAAGAAAGAAAGAAAGAAAATAAATCTGGAAGGAGCAGATACTTTTTCACTGCACTGTAGAATGATAGCAGTCTGGAGTCACAGATGTATTCTCCAAATAAAATAACAGGATTAATACAAGATTTGTTGATATAGAGCACAAGTTTCAAAGTGACACTTGATGATGCCATGAAAATGCTTACTTGCTTATTGTAACAAATTAGGTGTGTAATTTGACAGTGTTGACTCCAAGACCTTAACTAGCCAATTGTAAGAGGTGCTACACTACACTGTGGAGAGATAGACTGCTTCTGAATCTGTAACCAGACCAAAGCAGTGGGGATGTGTGTAGATGCTATGTTCAGTAACGGATGAAGGAATTAGCTTAAATGGTTTCTGTTATGTTTGCTAACTGTACTGACAAAACTCAACAATTCTATACTGAAGCATTCATATCTACAACCCTGTAAAACATTACTGTGTATGTTAATAAATTCTATGCTCATTCAATAAATGCAATACTTAACACATCGGAGTTATTATCTTATATTTGTCAGTGTGAGTTGTGTGAAAAGAATCCCAGTAGTCTCTGGCAGACTTACAAACCAGCCTTACCAGTGATATAACATAGTCAGCGTTATCTTTTGCTCCCTGGCCTTCTAACGTTGTGTCAGAGAGAATTTATCAGTGGAAGTGGTCCAAGAAACCATCTTTAAACTGATACCGTACAGTCAGCTTGGTCAGTGCCATGTCTAACTTTTCTTTCACAGAAACATGACTGCTTTAGGGAAAAGGCTGCCTATAGCAAGAAAAATCCAGTTTCATGCTTTAAGCTGTTAAAATCAAACACACCAAAGATGTTGAGATAGTGTTGCTTGCGTAAAACGGCTTTGCAGACTGCGCTATCTGCTGTCTATCTAAAAGACAAGTTATTTTCAGCCACGGAGATTAATGTGTGCTGCCGCACTGAGACTTTCCTCCTCACTGAGAAGGAAAGTCAGAGCTTTCTCTGCAGGATAGAAAAGATAGCTTGAAAACAAAATAAAAAATAAAACTTGTCAGTCAGCTACTCACACGACAGCTTCAGATAAAAAATGAGGAATGAACCGCAGTAACTGTGCTTTAACTGAATGTTTGCTTAACACTGCTTTATCTATAGTTTTAACTATAGTTACATCTCCAGTGTGGAGAATCTGGTGGCCCTGGGGAATTGTGCTTGCATTGGATCCACTCGACCTCCTATCATGAATTGTTAATGCATACCAGCATCAAGTTGCTCTGAGTGTTCACCTTTATCCTGTGATGAAACAGCTTTTATAGGATCGCCCTATCCAAAAGAGAGATGTCACTGAATGGTTATAAGAGGTAAAGAAAGTGGATGGATGTATTATTTTCTTGGTAAGACTTGATTATTATTAGCTGTTATGCTGAAAACACAGATCCTGTTGTTAAAAAAAGGATCCTGGCAGCACAACCATGAGCATTATTGTGACTTTTCCCCCTCAAATTTTAAATCAATAAAACACTTCTCACCTTGTGTCGCATGAAGTAAAAAAAGAAAAGGACAGCTAAATGACACGGTGTACTTACGTTGAAGTAGGTACTGTGGATTAATGGACCAAAGTGGAGCCATGATTGGTCACTTTAGTTGTTTACTGCAGTGTGATGAATGTTCAAAAATAAAGTATGATCACAAAGTGGTTGCAGTTTGAAAGCAAAGTGGTATGTCACTGCCCTTATCTCAAATAAGGACAGGCAATTATCACTTGACAGTTGAAGCACCTCTTCCTCGATGTAGTGTAAACAAATCAAGATGCGGGACTAAGTAGAATGAATTTAAGGACAGTGAAACTCATACAGAACCTGTTTCAGTATTTGCACATAAAATAAATCCATTTTCTTCTCATGTTTAGTAATGTCGGGTACAATCAGAGGCTTACATAACTTAGCCAGCAGGGTAATAGATGGTGTGGATGTTGTTGCTGACAATGAGGATAGTTTTTTTTAATCATTTTTATGTGTGGGAAGGAGTGAGTTTCAGTCCAGTCTCATTAAAGTTCTACTGTAGTTGTTTTCATATGAGGATATATCAGTGCGCACAGGAGTACAGGTGAGTGCAAGCTTTGCAAAAAAAAGGAAAAAAAGGCTTAGGTCTGTTTTGTTAGTATGCTGAATGGCATGCTGGGAACTCTTTTTTTTTTAGATTGATATCTTGCAAGTCTTAGGATGAGACCTCTCAGCACGTTGAGAATAAAAGGAAGACTTAGACCAGTGGTTGAACCTTACTCCTTGTTCATCAATGATGTGATTAGTTTGTTGTGCAATGTTTTAATTGCAAAAAACAAAACAACCCCCCCCCCCCCCCCCCCCCCCCCCCCAGATGTATCTTTATCTTTATGGTTAAGCTTGTATTCAACAAGCCATACCCTTGTTGAATACTGTGGTGAAGATGGCTGTATAAAGGCTGTATGAAGTCATAAATTAACAGAAAAGTACACCTCTGAGCTCCTTTATTCACCTACATTTATCAGCTGTTCTACAAATCTTCAAGAATCACTATATTACAGTAATGGTCCCAGTCGAGCATCCAGTTAGTTCTAAGTTTACTGGAAAAATGGGCTCATACACTGTGTGATATCGAATTGTTGAAACCAAGGCCCTTTTACCATACCTTGCCTATGTTTGGCTTTGGGTTTTCAGCATAAAACTAGCTGATCACCTTATAAGGCTCTCTAAAAAAGTGTAATTGTATAAGGGCATTCAAGGATGGCAACGTTAATTTGTTACTTGGAAACCAGCACATTCCTTGTTGTTCTTGGGAAAGACATAAACACACTGTTCTGGGGGTGCTTAACCTGTTTGTCTCCATAATTTGACTTTAGTGTTTATACACCTGTGTATAAACACAGCATGTTATAAGTGGCAAAGGTGAGGTCTTTGTAACCCTCAAGAAACAAACAGCTACCTTTCACAACAAGGCGGTGAGGGTTAGCCTTTGCCTTTAGCACATTAGGCTTCCCTGAGATGTCAATGATAAATATCTAATGTTAGATTAATAATATAATTTATTGTGTGTCCTTTACTCCCTTTACTGTTCAAGATCCTGAAGCGAACAGCAAAAAGCAAAAGGATCATTGCAGTAATGTCTGCACTGACACCATTGTTGTTTTGAAGAAAGCAAGATGACACCGCAAGCACTTAAACTTGTTCTCTTCATATAAAAAAGAATTTAAAAAAAGAAAAAGAAAACATGATTATTAATGTGTTTACTGGTTTTTGCTGCTCTCAAGTGGTCGAAAATATTACTACATATGTACAGAACTACATATGAATTTCCTCTTAGTTCCATGTAACTTTAGTTTGTAGGCATGTGTTTATTATCTTCTTAATTTCTATTCTCCCTATTAAATGTAAACACACTGAGCCATTATTGTTACATTGCTACCTCAAGACAGCAAATTTTTTTGAGTCGCCTGCCCAGACTGTGATTCTGATAATTTCCTGTTACACTGAAAATTATCCTATGTTGTAGTTATAAAAAAGACTTTTGATTTACACGAATATTATTATTAAATTAATAAAAAGTATAAATAGTCATATCTACCTTTTTGTACCCTTTTGGCGTTAAATAGTTAATAAAGTTTAAATTTAATCAAAGAAGGACAAAGCGGTATATATCGGTTACAATTCTCCCTAAAGAGTTAAATTCTAATGTCCTTTTCTGTGTTTGTTTTAAATACTTTATTTTTTCGCGATGACAAGAGCAGAAAGGAGAATGACGACAGTCTCGCGAGATTTTTGTTAGAGGTCAAAGTTGGCTTTTCCATGTGTGCATGTGCCTGTATGTGCAGGTTTACTACAGAGCGTTTCTGTGGGACTTAGCTACAGTTTCCCCGGTGTTCATATATGTTTATGAGCGTGGTTATTTAACCTTGTTTAAATATTTAGGAGACCTTTTTAAAGTTGGTTTTAGTTTGTTAAATTCTTCGCTAATACGCGCTAGCCTCGGCTTTTCAGCTGGTAGAGCAGATTGAATCTTTTGCAGTCTCTTTTAGCTGCTAGATCTTCTAAAGATGGTTTAGCGTGACATGTTTCGGGTCAGACCGCTGCTGAGTGCCTTAGTTAACCACCGACAGACGTTAAAGACAAACGGTAAGCCAACCTGACAGAAGCTATGTGACAGTATGTGCATTTGCAGTCTCCAGACTGTGGTTGGTTAGCTTCTGGTATCTTAATTCACTCATCGAACCAACTGGAAACAAATGCATCAGTGGTAAACATATATATATATTTATGTGTAGTATATTTGTTTGTGAAGGTGTTTTATCGCCACACAGTATAAATGTAGAAGGCATCACGAGTGTCTGTCCGATTTTTGCTATTTATTACTATTTTGTTTAGATTTATTACCTTTATATTGTCTTTATCGTACTTCCAATCTTAAAAGGCCTCTCAATCCGTGTATCACAGAACAGGGTAGTAGCTGTCACTGTTTAATTTCTGTGTTTCCTTCACAGGGGGTCTTTATAAGCCCTTTTGCACGATGAGTGAAGGAGGCATGGATAAGCAGACAGCTACACTGTTAAAAAGGACCAATGAGGAAAATGAAGACTCTGCTGAGAAGGTCCAGGCAGCTAAAAGGGTGAAGACAGATGGGGAACACGCTGAAGATGAAAAGAAATATCCAAAGAAGAAAGTGGTCCTGCTCATGGCGTACTCGGGAAAAGGATATTACGGGATGCAGGTATTAATAATAATAATAATAATAATAATAATAATAATGATGATGATAATAATACATTTTATTTAAAAATAGAACCTTTCAAAGCACCCAAGGACACTGTACAACAGATAAAGATACATTTATATTCTGCAGTTGTCTTGTTTTAAAGTTTTTCTGCCCTTTACCACACTTTTTTGATAAAAGCTTATTTCGGCTGCTCACATATTCATGAGTCGCTACAGCAGGTAGCTCCATGTGTTTCATTTGGCATTTTTTATGCCGGATGCCCTTCTGGGGTGGACAATAGAGAATAAATGTAGTTATATACGTTTATAAAAACAGATCTTAGGTGAGCCACACAGTAAGAAGGTCCTGGGTTTGACTCCTCCATCTAGCTATGGATTTTGCATGTTCTCCCCGTGTCTGTGGGTTGTCCCTGGGTACTCAGGCTTCCTCCCACACTCCAAAGACATGCTGTCAGTGGGTTTAGGTTAATTGGTGATTTCAAACTGTGAATGTGAGTGTGAATGGTTGCCTGCCTCTCTGTGTTAGTCCTGTGACAGATTGGCGACCTGTTCAGGGTGTTGCCACCTCTTACCCTATGACAGTTGGGATGGGCTCCAGCCCCCCATATCCCTGAATTGAATAAGCTGAAGAAAGTCAATGGTTGGCTGGATGAAACAGATCTTAGATATGAGACTGGTGGAAACAGATGAAGATCAGCCGCTGCCATCAGTGAATGTCATCATAATTAGTGGCAGTCAATGGCACATAGAAAACACTGGCCAATAAAGTGCAACATCCTTATTATTTTCATTATTTATTTATTTATTCCAGAGAAATCCTGGAAACTCTCAGTTCAGGACCATTGAAGATGATCTGGTTGCTGCTCTTATTAAATCTGGCTGCATTCCTGAAAACCACGGTGATGAGATGAAGAAGATGTCTTTCCAAAGATGTGCCAGAACAGATAAGGTATGTGCTCAGTGCACAATAAGAATTTACTGGTCAAAGCTTGGCCAACAAGGCAGATTAGAGGATATGTATCTTTACGTGTTATCTGTCTGTTAATGTTGTGCTGGTTTTATTTCTTGTCATCATGTAATTGTTAATAAGAATTAATTAAATTGTGTATTTCATTGTTAGTATTTATTTATGTGTTGAGTTATGTCGTTGACTTTTATATGAATGTATTCAGGGTGTGTCTGCTGCTGGCCAAGTGGTGTCTCTAAAAGTGAGGTTGATTGATGATATCATTGAAAAAATCAACGAGCATCTGCCACCGCAGATCAAAGTGCTTGGTGAGACACTACTTTATATTGTGAATTACAAGTCTAGGTTTTTGGTATGATGAGTACTGTTGGCATGAGTGTGTATGATTCATTTTTTTTCTCAACTTTTGAACCCACAGGACTAAAACGGGTGACGCAGGGTTTCAATTCTAAAAATAACTGTGATGCTCGTACGTACTCGTACATGCTTCCAACACTGGCCTTTTCCCCAAAAGACTATGATACCGGGAATATAGCAGCATTTCGCCTGGAACCAGAGACACTACAGAAGGTGAATCGCCTTTTTGCTCTCTACAAAGGCACACATAACTTCCACAACTTCACCTCTCAGAAGGCTCCAAGCGACCCCAGTGCCCGCCGCTACATCACAGAGATGTCCTGTGGGGAGCCTTTTATCCGCAGAAATTATGAGTTTGCAGTGATTACTGTGCGAGGCCAGAGCTTTATGCTGCATCAAATCCGCAAGATGATTGGCTTGGTGATTGCAGTGGTCAAGGGCTATGCAAAGGAGGAGGTGATGGAGCGGAGCTGGGGACATGAGAAGGTAGATGTCCCCAAAGCTCCGGGACTTGGCCTCATCCTGGAAAGGGTTCACTTTGACCGGTACAACAAACGTTTTGGGGGGGACGGGCTGCATGAGAAGCTGGAATGGGATCGCGAGGAGGAGGAAATCAAGGCCTTTAAAGAGGCACACATCTACCCCACCATTATTGAGACTGAGTGTGAAGAGGGCTCCATGGTCTGCTGGATGGCCACTCTCCCCATCCATGACTTTGAGGCCACATCTATTGAAGTGCAAGACGATAAAGTTAAAAAACAGGTATCCAAGAAGATACATTTATTTTAAAATGTTTTTTTAACATTGAAAATCTGTTTTTTATTTTTAAATATAATTGTTCTCTTCCTGCAGGATGATGCAGATGAAGGAAATGACTCTGATTAGGCCACTCTGCCAGCAGAAAGAAGATGCATCATCATGTGTTTTTTTTTTTTTTTGTTTTTTTAACTGCTGATACAGACATTTTCACTGGGATTAAATCTTGTTTCTTTTATACAAATGTTATTAACAAGCAAGTAATAAAAGCTTCTGTTCTTTAATGCAACCTGCTTGGTTTCCTAATATTAGTTTACCACTAAAACAACTTTGGATAGCTGGTTTGTTTGATGTTTCTGCAGTAATAACTGGCTGCCTACTCTTGAAAATAGACTCTTAATGCTACAGCGACATTTAAATTGTCAGAAGAATTGTGTACTACTGCATACTCAAATAACAACATCAACTTATGACGTTTCATCTCTTAATAAGTTTAAATCCCACATTTATGACTTTCTCTGATAATAGCAGTGAGCTGTATTTACAGGACTTTGCAAAAGTCTTGCCCCACTCCTCATTTCTTTATATTTTATTTTCAAGAAGAAGTTTTTTTAAAGTGATCTTCAGCAATAATCCTCTGGGCTTTCTGAAGGACTCTAAAAGTTTTTCTTTGGACACTGGTTGCTTTTTCACTCATTGACAGTTCTTTGAAGGAATCTTTTTCAGTTTGTTAAACTATTTAATGATGACCTATGGCTATGTGATTACTTAATGTGGGGAGGTTCAGGAAGAAATGTAAGAGAGCGTTGCAAAGCAAGGACGTGCCAGAAGAAAGATCAACACATCTGTAAAGCAAGCAGTACACAGGGGCGCCAAAACGACCCCAGTGCCTGCCACTACATCACAGAGATGTCCTGTGGTGAGCCTTGAAACAGTGAGTTGTTCTAAACAGATAATTATGAATTTCAAAATCTTATTTGGTTTTCATATGTGCCCATTTTCAGTGATATAACTTTTTCAACCGTCTCTTGATTTTGCCACATTTTTCAAGTAACCTATATTTGACAACAGCATAATAAAACATGAAATTCTGTTTTTGGTGTTCCACCAAAATCTTTAGTGTGCCCCATATGGAGGTGCCCCTGGCAGTATATTTAACATAGTACATCTGTCTTATGTGTCCTTCAGTCCACTGTCAGAAGTATAAGGAAAATCTAATTAATATTATAAAGCAAAAGGTTTTATAAGGGTGCCATATTTCTGGAAGATAGACGAACATCACTGAGAGGTTATGACGCTTCACACTCCATACCAGCTGGTGGCGGTAACGCACCAGTTCCTGCTTTATTACCGGCAGTAAACCTCAAAGAAGAAGCACCATCAAGTAAACATGGCACCGGCCAAAAAGCGCAACGTGAGTTCGGTAAAAACAGCAGAAAAGAGTGCAAAAAAAGCCAAAGTAGATCTCAGCAAAACTGTCGAGCGTATCCTCGAGAGCAGAAAGCATGCCAACGATGTTTTCGACATTCTCGAGAGCCTTCAGGTATAAATTTCCACACCTAAACATCCACGCTGTACTAAAACCTTGCCATTTAGCTAACCTTAGCATGATCACCGCTGGGCAGCTTTCAGTAAGTATACGTGTTTGTTTCCTTCGTGTTTGTGAGCAGGCAGAACAAGAGAAGGAGGTTATCAGCGCAGTCGCTGCGTGCAGCGAGCTGTTCTGTGCGCTGCTGGAGAGGAAGGAGCTGTTCTTGGGAAAGCTCCCTGGAGAGGAGGACGCATTGAGCGGTTAGTATACGATTGTAACCCGATTACCAACAGCAGTTCTGAGGTGGATGTATGCGTGTTGCTCCTGTCGCCATTTACCTGGGTTTGTCTGGTCCAGGGGGCTACAGCGCCGAGGACAAGTACCGGATATTTATGCGACACCGGTACACCAGTTGTGTTGAGATCCTGTTAGAGCACCTCAGCCATGAGCAGTATGACATCAAGGTGAGCTGTCTCTCTGTGACTTCTCCTTCCGTCACACGTTAATTAAACTTAAGAGAAACAAATTAATACATGTCTTCACTTTTTTATCCACCTGACTGTTAGAACGAAAGGCTCACATTAGACATGTTTGCTGGGGGTTCAGTATCTATTTTGCACAGACGTGTTGAAAGTTTCTGTGTTGTACGGGGAGTTATCTTTTACAGTTTTGCATTGTGCAATTGATTACGTTGCTTGCAGTTCTTGGGGACTTGAGGGAGGCAATGATATTCATTTAAATAAGAAAAATACATGATTAGATAACTTTTTGGATACAGGAGAGTGCCATGTGCTGCCTGATGAAATTTGCTGCCGGAGAAGGACTGCATCCTCTTGAGGACTTGGACTGGAGTGAACATTACAGCTTCCCAAGGGAACTGATCCAGGTAGCATGTTGGCTATGATTTCTAGGATTAATAAGTATTAGTAATTTCTGTGTTCTTTTGGGTGACTTAAGTACTTCTTTCAGCTTATTACTCAAGGCAAAAATAGCTTTTCCCGAAAGATACACTTTGTCATTTGTGGCTCCTCCTGATATTTCTTTTTTCTTGTACTGCCAGGCACTGGTGGACAACCTTCTGTCTAAAGCTACAGACAATTCCCTGCTGATCTCCAGGTTCCAGGAGTTTCTCGAGATGGAGGATGTGCGCTATTATGTAATGAGCTCCATCCGGGACAACGTCGGCAAAGTCATGGACAAAAGCAAAGGGGTAGGAAATCATCACCTGTCTGCTGTAGACGTTTAGGTGGATGCTTTCTTTCTGTGTTAAAGACATTATGGGATTTGCTAAATACTGCTTGTTTGTTCCTTCCAGGCTGTGGTGCCTGTATATCAGAACAATGTGTTCACACTCATGTCCAGCATCAGCATGCCAAACCAGGAGTCAGAGCTGACCAATTTTATGGTCAAACAGGAAGGTAATACTTTTTAAGATGTGATAATCACAGTGGGAGTCCCTCTGTCTTTTGTCGTGATGATAAAATGTCACTGCAGAGGGAGAAAATCCAGTTTGGGGACTTTTTTTTTTTTTTTATAAGTCAATAATGGCATTTTTTTTCTCAGCCAAGCATGAGGACTGGAAAGCTGCCAAGCTGCATGTAAGTAAAATACTTTAAATCAAATCTTCACATTTCTGTTTGCCAACAAAAAGGTTTTCTGAATGCTATTAGATCTTCTGCCACACAGGAACATAAGCGTGTCTTTGAGAGGATGTGGCTTGGCTTTCTGAAGTATAAGGTAAGTAGATTAGACCAACAGTCTCTTCTCTGTTTTGTGCTCTGTGATATGTCTCATTAATGTTTGATGTCTGTATTGTAGTTGCCAAACAGCATGTATAAAAAGGTCCTGGTGATACTACATGACTCCATTCTGCCGTATATGAGCAAACCCACGCTCATGATCGACTTCTTGACTGCTGCCTATGAAATTGGTAAGTTATGTGTGTGCTCGTGGCTCTATGGTGACGGTACTTCACCATGAGGTCGACTGACATCTGTAACTTTTAAGGTATTTTCACATCTGGTCTGTGATAGTTTTAGAAGTCTGAACTGTAGTGATAGTGACTGTGTTTGAAATATAAAAGAATCCTAAAATTTAAATATTTTGAATTAAATAATTAATTTGGTACAAACACAACAAAAATGCTACAGTACATTGTCTACAGCATAAATGTAAATGCTCCATAAAAAACACAGGAAGATTTCATTATTAGAGTTACAGTGAAGCGATTCTTTAGCTTTGTTAGTTTTAGATTGATTAATGAGAATTTAACAGTGTTTTGTTGTTTTACTTACTTCAACTGGGATTATATCTGCTTGTGCATGGACATCAGCGAACACTAGGGGGAAGTAGTTGTTAGAATATTATTTTTCCAGTTCACTATAGTGACCTCTATAGTGAAATGCCCTCTGACCAAATTTATTGCACTCGGACCCAAGCCTAACCTCACGCAGAGTATAACGCATCTGCGTCACCTGACTCGTGTATCTGTTTGTCTAGCTATCCTATGAACATGAAAAATATTTGAGAGCTTTGTGGATTCAAGTTGTTTTTATGTGACATGCTTTTTGGCGGGGCTGTGCAGTATGTACACTTTCCATACTGTAATTTTTTTTAAATGAACTTGAACAGCAGTTCTCCAAGCACTCTGAAGGTCTTTCAAAGTTTTTCTTTAGTCACTGACTGCTTTTTAACCTTTTTCAGTCCAGTCCATGTGCCTAATCATTTACAGAGGAATAACCAGTGTTGGGAAGGTTACTTTTAAAATGTATTCCGTTACAGAATACAGAATACATGCCCCAAAATGTATTCTGTAACGTATTCCGTTACGTTACTCAATGACAGTAACGTATTCTGAATACTTTGGATTACTTAATATATTATCATGCTTTTTACAACAACGTGAATGTACTATTGCTGTGTGATTTATTACTATTACTGAAGGTCCGCGACTCCAAACTGTAGTAAAGGGACCTCTGACTAATACGGCGGGGTCCCTGTCGGCTCGTAGCCGAAAAATAGCTTTACTTTGTTGTCTGGGTCAACTTTTCTTATGAGAGACAGAGAGAGGCGTTGAAAGACTGCTCCAACGGAACTTATTGTTTTCGGAGGAAAACACGAACACGGTGTACAGTCGAGTCTTAATAGCTTACTTACAACTGGGCTCGTCAGGCACTCTTCTTGGCTGCAGTGGTTATTATTATATTTACATGCTTCCAGCTCCCGTTTTTCCTCGATGACACTCGTACCTTTCCACTCGCCTTTTTCTCCCTCCTCGCTCACAGACACATAACGTGTATAGCAGTCCATTCTCCTGCAGCACGGACTACACTGCCCATGATGCTACATTCTTTAGAGCTATACTTGTAGCATTCTGCCTGTTAGCTTAGCACAACAATAACAACAACAACAACAACAACGAAAAGGCGCTCTGTCACCCAGGAAACACACAGTCGCAGAGAGAGAGAGAGCGTCGCCCTGTAACCATGGCAACCGTAACGCTGCTGCCTGGAACAACAGAACGTAGCTGTCAAACAAAACCCAAACAGTCCTGACCCGCGACAAAATGAAACAGGAAAGTACCCCAGTGTATTCCATTTATTTCAACAAAGTAACTGTATTCTGAATACCACCTTTTTAAACGGTAACTGTAACGGAATACAGTTACTCATATTTTGTATTTTAAATACGTAACGGCGGTACATGTATTCCGTTACTCCCCAATACTGGGAATAACAAACAACTTGGCAAAGAACCTGTTTTAAATTGTCTCTCTGCACTTTGTTATTAGCACCATGGTCACAAAAATAAATCATTTGTTGTTTTTTTTGTTTTTTGTTTTTCATTTTTGTAGCTGAATCTTAGAAAAATTCCATCAAAATGCTTTTAGCTGAAAACATGGCATATGTCAGCATAGCATGCAGTGTGTTCTTAAAAAATATTCAAGGAAACTGGACAAATGGAGGACAAAACAAGACATGGCAGGCTTAAACACCTATCCATGGCAAATGAACAGCATCTGAAAATCATGTCCTTAAGAAATAGGAAAAAAGAGAGGATGCAACAAAGACTTGACACAGAACCCAAGAGTCTCAGTGACATACGAGGACTTTCAGGAAGCCGTTTTTAAGGAAGCAAAACAAGGAGAAAAGGTTGAAGTATACTAAATTACACAAGAACTGGACTGAACGTCAATGTCAACAAATTTTATGAAGTAATGAATACAAGTTTTATTTCAAATAATTGTCAATGCGTATGGATGAGGTGAGTGTCTACATCTGTAAAGCACGGTGGAGGCTCTGTCATGGTTTGGTGTTGAGAATCTTGATAGAATTATGAGCACAAAAGTACCATCAGATGTTCAAAAATACTATTTCAGAATGTGAAAGGTGGAAAAACAACACTTTCATATGTTCATCTACAGCTTTGCTATAAAGTGATGGTAATCAGCAGGTTCTTGTCTTCATCGAACAGGTGGGGCAATCAGCCTGCTAGCACTCAATGGCCTTTTTGTCCTCATACATCAACACAACCTGTGAGTGAAAAGCACATTTTTTTTTGTCTCTTTTACTAGATCAGATTATTTACAGTAAAATGGGAGACATTTGATCACATAAATCAAAACCACGTGTTGTGTGTTTGCAGAGATTATCCTGATTTCTACAAGAAGTTGTATAATCTACTTGAGCCTTCTGTTTTTCATGTGAAGTACAGAGCACGCTTTTTCCATTTAGCCAATGTCTTCCTTAGCTCCAGGTAAGAATTCAGTCACATATTTCAAAATCCTTTTTTATTCATTTATAAATCAGATTCTGTAAAATGTTGGAACATTTAAAAAAAAAAGAAAAAAGAATTCACTGACTTTTGAGTCTCATAAATCGATATTTTATTCACAATAGAACATAGCAAACAGTTTTAAGATTTTCTATGAAAAAAATTTAGAATTTAATGGCAGCACATCTCAAAGTTGGGACTGAGGGGAAAAAGGGTGGAAAAATAAGTGGTATTAAAAAGAAATTGCTGAAGGAATATTTTGTAACTAATTAGGATAACTGGCAACAGGTCAGTAACATGATGGGATATATAAAGAGGATCTTAGAGAGGCAGAGTTTCTCAGAACAAATTTGCAAAAACAGAGTCTTTAAATTTTACAGCAATTTCAGAATCATGTTCCTTGACATACAGTTGTAGGCTACAATACATAAAATAAAAAGATTCGGAGAATCTGGAGAAATCTCACGCTGAAGTCAATACTGGATAACCATGATCCTTGAGCCTGTCATGGAAGTGTAAAGTGTAAAGTAAAAAGTGTAAAAGTAAAGTGTAAAGTGTAAAGTGTGCGTGTTAGTCCCCATAGGGAAATAGTTCCTCTGCATTTAACCCATTCACCCAGTGAAGCAGTGGGCAGCCACCAGTGCAGCGCCCGGGGAGCAGTGTGTAGGGACGGTACCTTTCTCAGGGGTACCTCAGGGTAGCTGTTCAGTTGAGTCGAACCCCGGACCTTCCGATCATGGGAAATCCCTGCATGAGCTTAGGTGCAAATCCAGAAATCATTGTCTATGAACATTGTTCACTGTGTCGCTCACAATTGCAGGTTAAAGCTCTGTCATACAAAGAAGAAGTCGTATGTGAACATGATCCAATAAAGCCACCATCTTCTCTTGGCCAAAGCTCATTTAAAATGGACTGAGGCAAAGTGGAAAACTGTTTTGTTGGACATGGACACCACATCCTCCGGATTACAGAGGAGAGGGACCATTCAGGTTTTTTTAGCTCTTTGTTTAGTCCCTGATGGTATGAAGGTGCATTGGTGCCTATGGAGTCATCACTGCTGAGAGCAGCGTGTGCTCTCATCCAGATTAAGTCTTTTCCAATTAAAGGCCTTGCATTTTTTTACCAAGACAACGCTAAACTCCATATTGGAGATGTTACAGAAGCGCGGCTTCACTGTTGAAAAGTCACGGCGCTGCACCAGCAGTTAGCTGTTAGAATCCTGTATCAGAAACTTATACCAGCCGCTGCTCTCCTCAGTTCCCAGATGTTTAAAAGAAAGATGATACTACGCCCTGTCCAGACTTTTTTGAAATGTTTTCCTTTTACTCAGTTTAAACATTTATTATGTTTTCTATGTTCTATTGTGAGTTTATCAAATCTGTAAATTATTGCATTCAGGTTTTTACTCTTTACACAGCATGAATGTTGTTTTGTGGGTGACCTGCTGTTATTTTTATGAGCTTTGGCTGAACTATTTAAGCTGCTAAACAGACCAAATATAAGCGTCCTACTACTTAAATAATGAGCATGAAAGCTCAGGATCTACATTGCTAAAATGCATGTTCTGTTTTTGGTTTCCTTCAGTCACTTGCCAGTTTACTTAGTGGCTGCATTTGCCAAACGTCTGGCTCGCCTGGCTCTCACGGCACCGCCTACAGCCCTTCTCATAGTGCTGCCCTTCATCTACAACCTGATCCGTCGCCACCCGTCCTGCAGAGTCCTCATTCACAAGCCCAGCGCAGAAGATGGTGAGTTTCAGACTTTTGTAGTTGGGATCGGTGTGTTAACAGTCTATGAATTGTCTGTAGGATATGTGATAAATGTTTGCTTTTGTGTGGTGACAGAACCTTTTGAGGATCCTTATCTGACGGATGAAGAGGATCCTGCTCAGTGCCGTGCCTTAGAAAGCAGCTTGTGGGAAATTAAGGTGTGCAGGCAATAACTTTAGATTCCCAAATGAATTACCTCTGTCGCTGATGACAACTGACTTTTGAGTTTTGATATTTCTCATTTTTTTCTCTTTGGCGAAAACATGTTGAAGAGATGTCACAAACGATTGAAAGTCCAATTTAAGTGGAGGAGTCACTAAAATGACACATTTTCCTGTCGTCTTTTCTATAGTCGCTGCAAAAGCATTACCATCCAGATGTGGCTAAAGCTGCACTGCTGATCAACACACCTTTGTCAGAACAGGAGGATGACATCAGTGAGACACTAGAGGTCACAACGTATGAGGTGACGCTTCAAGAATTAGTTTTCCTCTTATTTCTGGTCAAATTAAATTTGGTTTAGATGAATAAGTTATTTCATTTTCTTTTTCACAGCTGATGGAAAAAGACCTGAAGCAACCCGAGATCAAGAGCGTCCCACTGGAATTTGAAACTGCCACACGGTTACTAAAAGGAGGGGGAGACGTGTTAGGACAGCACTTCTGTCTGGCATAAAATGAGTCAAAACAACGGACCACGTTTGCCTTGTTAGAACCTTTTTACACTCGTTCATCTTTTATCTCAAGTGCTTTTCAGAAAGTGTTGCCCAAATCTTCTCCATGAAAATTAGATGCTTTTTTGCTTTTTTAAATTCTATATTACTGTCCTCGATGTGTGACTGTTGTATGCCAATAAAAACATTTTCTAGAACTGATGGTCTTTGAAGGCATTGTTACTTGAAATCAATTATACACAATTTCAAGAATTCAAAGAAAGAATGTAAACAGGAAATTGTTGGTAAATGTTAAGCTATGCTAAAACTCAGGTTTTCTGCTTCCAGTTAAACAACAAAGTCATTCAGTGCGTATTTTCACTTAATGTGGCTGCATTTTGGTCCTCCAAAATCAGGCAGGAGATGCTCAATTTGCTATACTGTCCTGAGCAAAAATCTCGTCACCCCTCGTTATCTTTGGACAGTGGTTGTTTCTTTGCTCCGGTCCTTGTACCTGACCATTTTCAGAGGAACAGTTTTTTTTCTTAAGCCACTTATCACTGCCCTTGTTTTATGAATCATAACACATAAATTTTTTTTAGTTGAATATTTGAAAAAAAACAAACAAAGGAAATGTTATGATGATTTGCATCAGCAAGGTGTTCTTAAAGAGCTATTAGCCAAAAAACTTGGTATATCTCAGCATGGTGTGTAGTGTCAGGCCTAAAAAACGTATTTACAGCAGATGAACGGTCTTAAAGTCATTACTGTTGAAAATGGCAAAGCATCCAGCAAAGACATGATACAAAAGCTGAGAGATGCATGTGGCCCTTCAGTTGATGTGTCTAATGTTCATTGAAGTCTCATCAGAAATGGTCTTAGTGGAAGGGTGGCTGTGAAGAAGCCATTCATAATGCAGGGGAGTGGGGAGAAGAAGCTGAAGTATGCCAAATTTCACCTGATCTGGACTAAAAATCAATAGCAAGAAGCATTGAGAATCTATATTTAAAGTTTTTACTTCAAATCCCCATTGTGTCATGACAGAGGTACAATAGTGGGGGTCTATAGGCATGGTTAAAACATGGTAGAGGCGCTGTCATGGTTTGGGGCTGCCGACAGTGGTGTTGGCGATCACGTCAAAATTGATACATTCAGACCTGGATCCTACATGCAAAACCAGCTGGGGAAAGCTGGGAAAAAAAGCACACAATGGAATACTATCAGTCATGAATTGGTCTCCACAGAGCACGAACCTCACATTATTGAAGCAGTGTGGGATCATCTTGACAGAGAATAGAGCAAAAGCCATCCAACATCCAAAGAAGAGATGTGAATTTCCTCAAGAAACCTGGAGAGCTATTCCCGAAAACGACTTAAAGAAAAGAAGAACCCATATGGAAAAGAAATAGTAAAAACATATACGAGTTACTCATGAAAGTGGCCACTTTCTCATTACTTTCATATATTTTTTTAGTAAGTATACAAAACATACAAGTTTCATTATATAATTTTTCAAGGGATCTTATATGTGTTTTCACTCTTGTATGCTTTTCATACAAGTGTCATACAAGACAGATAAAAACCTTATAAGATTTATATATATCTTTTCCATATGGGAAGAAAGCTGCCTTAG
This sequence comes from Rhamphochromis sp. 'chilingali', assembly GCF_963969265.1. Lineage (NCBI taxonomy): Eukaryota > Metazoa > Chordata > Actinopteri > Cichliformes > Cichlidae > Rhamphochromis > Rhamphochromis sp. 'chilingali'. The sequence goes on along the minus strand of NC_137930.1, from coordinate 27,700,164 downwards.
AGAGTTTAGGCTGTTTGAAGAATAAATGTTGTCCATATGTTTGAGTTATATACTTTGTTTTTATTTCCATTGTACATGTTTCCTAATTTCTTAGCAAAATATAAAGAAATTAAGGAGTACTCAAAACGTTTGCACAGTTCTGTGTGTCATATCTTAAACCTACATTAAAACATCACAGTTAATTACACTGCAAGGATACAGCCAGGCCTTATCGAGGGTGTTCTCCCCTCATACAGGTGAGGTTAAGGTTTGCCTTAGATGATCTTTTTCCGTCTGCTGTTCATATTTCATGCTCTTGTTAAGTTTGCCATATGGGCACACAGCAGGCCGCCTTGGGTACAAGAGCGCTGTGAGAGAAAGATTCTGAATCATAACTGAATTCTGTTTCAAAAGAACAAGTCATATGAGGGAGAAGCGCTCCAAAAATGTACTGAGACACACGCCACATGCAACAAACCATGGAAGCTACGGAGTCCGCAGTAAATCCCTACAGTTTTGAAGATTAGAAAATCTATTTATAATTTTTGTAGGCTTCGCTTATGGTGAACTACAAGATGGGCATGATACTACCCAGCCAAACACGATCTTTGTGAAGAGGATGAGAGAAGCTGAAGACCATTTGTTAAATGGGTAAGAACTATGAAATACAGTCCTTGCAGAAGTTTTAAAGCATCATAGATGAAGGCGTTTGCAGTTTTTATGATGCAGCATTATATCTATTAGTCCATAATATTTGCAAACACATTTTTTTCAGCTCCTGAACAGTTGTGTACAACGCTAACACTTAACAGCCATTCACAGCTAACTTAATAAAATATAATTTCAAACAATGCAATGAATCCACTTCTAAATTCAGTTTCTAGTTCATTTGTCTTCTTTAAATGAGCTCTTATTACTTGTGTGTAAACAGTGAAGAGCTATTTGCTCAGAATCAATATGAGCTAAGTACATTGCCTCACCACAGTAATAAACTTAAATCTTTAGAGAAAGGGGATGGTTTTGAATTTAAAAAAAAATACTGTAATGGAATTAATTAAAATAATGGATTTATAGATTATTTAATATATAAATAAAAATGATCAGGCCTGGATAATGTCACTCTCTCTGCCTTTGATAAATCTGCGACAGAGATGCTTTGGCTCTCAGAGGTGGTTCATAGAGGTCTTTGAAGGGTGGGATGCTTTGCATAAATCTGTAAGACTCCTGAGCTCTGTGTGCTGCTGCTGTTGTTGTTGTTGTCTGTCCTCCTCCTCCTCCACAATCCCCTGCAAGGAAGTAAAAGCTGTCCAAGGTGAGTCAGCACAGAGAATCTGTTCAAGCATTTGGCCGAGGTTAGAGAAACAATGGAAGAAGAAGAAGAAGAAGAAGAAGAAGAGGCCAGTTATTATTCTTTTTTGTCTTTGGTCATTAGTTTTTAACACAATGGCATTCATTTATTTTAAAAAAGCCACTTTTTGAATGAATGAATCAAAAAGGAAAAGCAAAAAGGAAAAAAAAGAAGGAATCTGATCTTGTTAGTATTAAAAAAACACAAATGAAAAAACAGACAGTCAGACATTGGAGCATTTGTTAGTGTAGATTAGGTAGAGTCCAATAAGTCAAATCCCCTGAGGTGCAAGCATCATTAACCGTCTCTACCCTGCATGTATCTGTGCTCTGTATGGTTAGTGTGAATGCAACACTCCAGTGTGGAAGTCAGTGTCTGTTTGACCAAACGCACAAAGCATGTCAACATAGATGGAGATTTAGTATCAATTAATATGAGCTGTTGTATTTTCCATGCCCCCCTCCACCATACCCTCCACACACTCACACACCCCTTCACTGTGTGTCTGTGCACTAATCCTCTCTTATGTAACCGAATGAAGCTCTCTCTCAGTGATAACACACACGCACACGCACATGGACACACACATGAACATACTAGTCAGTGCTTACATGTATATGTGGACGAACTTGTGCGGGTGGCAACGGAGTTCAACTGGAATAATGATTCATCGTTTAAAAATGTGGCTTTTACTCTCAAGGACTGAATGTGTTTCTCAAAATGAAAAAACAAGTTGCGTGTTGATTTTTTTAATGAAAGAAGATGAAGGATTTGTACAGTAAGTGTCAAAAGCTCTTTATTAGTGCATTAGTGCTTTTTCTCAGCAGCAGACCTTTCGTTTTTAGCTTATGCACTGCAACAATTTGAATTTTGCATTGAGAAAACAATAATTATGAATTATAATGAAATATTTGAAATGCTTTTTGTTCATGATGTACAGTTATTTGTCATTTTAATATCGATCAAACACACTATATGTTATTGTTTGTTTGGAAACATGGTGATTAGATGGATAGGTTTTTGAACTACTAAAGAATGCACATAAATATGCTCTATTTTCAGGTGAAGTTTAGTGAAACTAAAATATAAATCTGAACCAGACACAAACTACAAAGGTAGCTCAAAATCCTTAAGTATTCAACTTTAATAAATGACACCTATTGATGCTGGTCAAAAAGCAATAGTTCTTGATTATTCAATGATGCGTACATGCTTCTCTTTGTATATATGCTGATGGCACTGTTCCAGCATTGCACCGTCAGTGTGTGTGCGTGCAGAATATGAGGTTTGCATCATAGATTCACTATGTAACCTGCAGACTGGTGTTGCAGGTGATAATGCGGGATCACAAGTCCAGTGCTAATGTGGAGAACCTGCTGAGGGAGTCTCAGAGGGAGTTACAGTGGATCCAGAGACAGCTCGCCATGATTGCTGCCAGAAACTTGCACCATCACCACCTGCAGAGCAAGGGCAAGGTAACATCATACTATAGGCCTTAGACACACTACTGCTTTTATAGCTAAGATAAACTTTAGTGTGGAAACATTAGTGTTGACCTTGGTGTAGGATAAATGGCATTTACTAGTAGCTGATAAAATTTTAACTTGTGATTTGAAGTCAGTTTTAAGTAATATTTGGTAGTGATCTTATAAGATAGGATTAAACTGTATAAATTAATATACTCTCACTGGGCATTTCATCAGGTACATCTTGCCAGTATTTGGTCAGATCCTCTTTTGCTGGCTTAAATCTCCACCACATCCTAAAGGTGCTCCCCTGAACTGAGATCTGGTGACTGTAGATACAGTGAACTTACTGCCATGTTGCAGTGCAAACTTTTAACTGTGCAGACTTTATTCAGACAGTAAGCCATGCATTCAATGTTAAAATGTTAAATGCCTACATGGGAGTCTTCATTTATTGCGAGCACTGAGATTTGAGTGCAAAGAGTTGCATCTCTTGATTATCTTGTCACTGCTTACATCTCTTTCTTTTTGTGCTTTATTTGATCCCAACAAATGTACACCTGTCAGCAACATTAAAACAATTGTAAAGGTTTTAACAGCAGCAGACATACTACTGTGTGATTCGGGCACTTTGAATTGAATCCCCTTGTCCTAAAGAAAAATTATTGATCTATCAGGTAAACCACTTGTCCTCTAGAGGATCACTGGTGATTCTAAGTCACTGACAATTATGTCTCAGAGAAGACAGCATGCTTCTGAAAACACAATGGCACAAACCTGCCATTCTCATCTCCAGCTCCATATTTTTATATGTCCACACACACACACACACACACACACACACACACACACACACACACACACACACACACACACACACACACACACACACACACACACACACACGTGTGTGATCAAATCAAATCACTTTTATTGTCACATATATATTATAGTATAGTATACTGGTACCACTGGTACAGTACATGCGAGTGGTGTGATGTGTGTGTGTTTCCATATATATTTGGAAACACACACACACACACACACACACACACACACACACACACACACACACACACACACACACACACACACACACACGTGTGTGTGTGTGACAGGAGATAATGATAATGAAAAGCATAATTACCCTGTTTTGAAGTACTTGAATTACAGTTTGCCTTCAGTTATTTGCATATTTAAAGGAGCCAGTCTGTCCAATCCAGTTTCCATCTTTTCCTCATTCCCAGCCTCACAGGGCGTCATGTCATGGCTGGAAACCAGTTCACTGCAAGAGTAAATGTGCCTACAGTAAAGATGAGAACAGACAGCAAGCACGTGTTGCTAAGCAACAGCGTGGAGCAGTGCGTACGTCCCACTTTCACCTCTCCTTCCTGTCTTTCTGTCCTGTCCTCTGTCCCATGTGTCTCTTTCATTCTGTCCTCCCCTCCGTACTCTTTGCTCTGTCCCAGCTAAACCGAGAACTAGTACTACATAATACATTGAGTGCCTGGTGCTGATGTAACCTCACTAAAACCTAATTTAATTTGAGCCCTCTCTCAGGGATTTAGAGGAGGTGAAAAGAGCAAATAGGATGCAAGGTAGGACTGGGACCAGGAACATGACAGTGTAGATTTTAATCCTAGAGAAAAGTTCCAAACCTTAAAATGCTATAGGTAGACATGGATGAAACAGAGTGGAGTCGAGGGTATAGTCTGAGTTTTTAACAAGGTGTTGATTCTGAGGCATAAAGGTCTACTTCTGTATTGTTTGTTTGTAGAAGTGGCTACTTCCAAATAAAGTCTGACTACTTGGAAGTCAGACTTTCTTGTAATGTTTTAAGTTGTCTTGAGCAATAGTTCTCAAGGTTTTATGAAGGTCTTTCAAAGTTTCTGTTTGGACATAGGAGGCTTTTTCTCTCATTTACAGCCCACTTCTTGTACTTGACCAGTGTTAGGGGTTTTTGTCTTTGTTTGTTAAGCCACTTAACACTGACTTATGAATCATTCAAGCATAAAAAGGGACCTATCTCAAGGGATGAACCAGTGATATGGCTACAGATAACAAACATTTTAGCAAAAAAATGATTTCTCTTGTTACAGACCCCCTTTCTTTCTTCCCATTTCTTTATCTAAATCTGTGAGAAATGCCAAAGATAACAGTTTGGCTGTAAAGAAGCCTTTCTCAACAAAGGGAAGCAGGGAGAAAAGGCTGAGGCATGCAAAATTACATAAGAACACACAGAGTCATGAATCCAGATTTTACAGTTTTTTCTGATGGCTTGAGCACATTTTTTGTAACTATTGGCTATTTTTGCAAAACTCTACACACAAATAAGAAAACCTGTCACCCAATCAGCAAAACATTGTAGTTTTCTTGTAAAAGCGAATAACCCTTGCTTAACTCTCCACACCTTTGTAAAAATTGTATTTTTGTATCCAACAGTTAACACAAGCCATCATATTAATAAGCACACAATGCACCAACTACACACTGATGGTATGAATAAAAAACACATCTGGCTTTTGCTTTCTCTGTGCACAAGGTAGGCTATGTCAGTTTGAGCTCATACTTTTGTCATAGATCCGTAAGCATAGAGGGATCCAAACTTCAAGTACTGGTGTTTACAGTTTTTTCTGATTGCTTAAGCACATTTTTTGTAACTATTGGCTAATTTTGCAAAACTCTTCACACAAATAAGAAAACCTGTCACCCAATAATCAAAACATTGTAGTTCTCTTGCAAAAGCAAACACAGCTAGATTAACTCTTCACACCTTCGTAAAAATGGTCTTTCCGTATCAAACAGTACACACAAGCCATCATCTACTAAGCACACAATGCGCCAACTGCACACTGATGGTATGAATACAAAACACATCTGGCTTTTGCTTTCTCTGTGCACAAGGTAGGCTATGTCAGTTTGAGCTCATACTTCTGTCATAGATCCATAAGCATAGAGGGATCCAAACTTCAAGTACTGGTGTTTATTCAAACACATCAAAACAAACACAAGTGTTTATTTCCAAGTATAGGATTATTTGCAATCGCCATAATGACTCTATGGGTTACTTGGTCTGCAGTGAACATGCTTCCTCTGCCCCCAGCATCTGGTCATCTAGCAATTCTGTAAAGTAACAATTTCAGTATTTTTACATCAATGGTATTGGTGTGTTTCTCATTGGCATATGGCAGTGCTACAAATCTTTGTGCGAAGTGACTGTACTAACCGATTCTCATTTCAAGATGTCCCTATGGTGCTTGCTACAGTGTAGCGGCTCGAGTTAGGCTGGACCCGTTGGCCAGCTACCCTCAGGGTCATTCCACGGTTGATTACATGGTCCACTATTGTAGCTCTGATGTCATCAGCAATTCTATTTCTTACTCTTCCTACCCTTCCTCTCCCCCCTCCTCATCTTCCTCTCCCCCCTCCTCGTCTTCCTCTTGCTCCTCCTTGTCCTTGTCGTCCTCTTCATCCTACTTCTCCACGTCCTCTTCCTCGGCCTCCTCTACTTCTCACTCTTTCTGCTCCCTCCATTGTACTCCACACACACCTAATTATCTAAAAAAGTTTTCACATGTGACAGTGTGCCAGACAGTTGGCAAAATAGTGTAAATAATGGCCTTAAATGTGTATAATAATAATGGATTGGATTTATATAGCGCTTTTCAAGGCACCCAAAGCGCTTTACAATGCCATTATTCATTCACTCTCGCATTCACACACTGGTGGAGGCAAGCTACAGTTGTAGCCACAGCTGCCCTGGGACAGACTGACAGAAGCGAGGCTGCCATATCGCGCCATCGGCCCCTCTGGCCAACATTAGTAGGCGGTAGGGTAAAGTGTCTTGCCCAAGGACACAACGACCAGGACAGAGAGCCCAGGGATCGAACCGGCGACCTTCTGGTTACAGAGATGCTTCCCAACCCCCTGAGCCACGGTTGTATAGTATAGCTTAGATTTGCTAGGAGTGCGTTGATCATTTGGAAATTGAGTGTAAAGCAGTGAGTTGTGTTTATAGTTCTGCAAAAAGAGTGCTGTGCAGTGGATTGTAGCTACAGGTTTGCAAAGTGTGTGTTACAAAATGGCAAACTGAGTGCAAAGCAGTGTTTGTGCTTTTAGTTTTGCAAACTCAGTGAGTGGTTTTGCTATAAGTATTAATAGTTTTAGAAATTGTGCTATAAGAATCACAGTTAGGGTTTAAGCATTCAGTAAAAACTGTAAATCTAAGGTTTGAATCATCATTGATATGTGCAGAGGACGTCAGGAGAGAACTACAACAGTGAGTGTCTATCTGTAACATATGGCGGATGCTCTACCATGGTTTGGGACTGCTTTTCAGCTTGGAGATCTTGTTAAAATTGATGGAATTATTGATATAGGAAAGTACCATCAAATTTTGATCCATCATGTAATACCTGTCTTGAAAGCATCTCATTGTTAATGGCTTCATTTTTCAGCGTTACAGTATTCCCAAACACATACCTAATGCAGTAAAAGCATACCTGGATATAAAAACATACAGAACACTATGAGTGATGGATGGGCCTCCTGAGAGCGCAGACCTCAGCATTATTGAAGCATCTCGACAGATAAAGGAGCAAAAACAAACTAAAACAACCAACTTAACACAAAAACAAACAAAAAACACCCAAAGAACAACTTTAAATGAAGTTCAAGAAGCAGGAGGAACTATATAATCTTATGACTGCTTGAAGATATCACAGGAAAGCTCTCCTAAGAGAGTTCAGACTGTCTTGAAGAATAATCAGTGAGAAAAGCAGACATCATTATCTAACATCAAGATTATCTAAGATTATTTAGCAAATTACAGAAGACAACTTCTGAACTCAAAATATGAGCCTCACTTCACCTGCGAGGTCAGGTGAAGTGGACGATGTATGATGTAATGCCGTGCATGCCCCTCCAACACATCCCTCCTTTTTTCGCGTGCGTGACGTTGATGTTTGGTCAATTGAACACATCCTTTGGATGACAGACGTAGTAAGAGAGAAAGGTACTGACACCAGTAGAAAGGTGGAGGTGGGGGGGTGTTTGGCAGCGATGGTGAGAGGGTGCAGGAACTGTTTGGGTGCCAGGAAGGTGGCACTGTTTTTGGTCTCGCTGTTAAGGTGATAATCCAGGCCAGCCACGGGTGTGTGTGGACTAGGCAAGCTGTTGAAGCTGCAGCACGCACACAGATGCACTAAGACCCCGACACACACACACACACACACACACACACACACACACACACACACACACACACACACACACACACACACACACACGTGGGTTACGCACAGTGACGTGTCGCCTGCGCCTCCGCTGCCGGTCCGTGGTGTGACGGGAAGAAAAGAGAGACAATTCGGGACAAAAAAGATACTGCGTTTGCAGTAGGGACAGTGTTATTACCGTGGGTCTCTTTGCAAAACCACTGCACGCTAGCATCACTGTGCAAACCTCTCTAAAATAAATAAATAAATAAATGAACAAATAAATAAGTAACTGTATTAAAAATATAAACGGTTCTTCCTCAAAGGAGCAGTGGGCGAATTGTTTCTCTGAAAATCTTGGCTGGATTTCTTCCTTTGCTTCGTCCTTTCTTTCTTTGTTTTTGATCATATGTATCCACCTCAGGCATCAGGCAGCACGGATGCAAGTGTTTCACTTCCTCACCAGATGGCGACATGACAATAAATTTAAATTCCCCCTAGTCAAAAAAAAAAGATTACCTTCGGGGTATCCTGGCAGCTCGGTTGGCTGAGCACACGCCACTTAACCACAGTGCCCTTGGTTCAAGTCCAGCCACCACATGCTGCCTCCCTAATCTATTCTACTGTGTCCCTTTAGCGGGAGTCATCAAACAAAGCAGCAATCCACAGACGTCCCAGAAAATGTGATTCTTATTAAGCAGACTCTTGAAAGCACACAGCATTTGTCTGCGTGCTGATAAAGTTGGTAGCTATTAATTGCTGGAAAATGGGAGTGAAGCTTAACTGTGAGGGGTATAAAGAAGTAAAAAGCCCGTATTACATAATCATATGCTGTAATATCTTAATAGCTACCCACATTATCTGCTTTGGTTAATAAACAGTTCCCCCAGCCTCCAGTTGTTCATTAGTTTTAAATGGATAATGCACTCACTGTGCGTCCATCACCGCTGTTGTCACCGGTATTGTGCAGAAATTAAGCTCCCTGTATTTTTAGGTTTCTGCTGCTTGCCTTCATAGCCTTTAATGAATGTTATTTTGCTATTTTTATTTCCCAGAAATGTGTTCTTGTGCTGTACCATATTGAACATTTTGGCATAGATTACATACCAAGTAAATGCTGGGCCAATATTGTTGATACCGATACTTTTATCTGATAAAGGAAGCTTATGTAGAGTAGAGAGCAGTGCCTCAGTGTTTATGAGATTAATCATCATCAATTGAGAAATTCTTAACACATTTTAATAACCACTAAATCAGTGAGATTTTCAGTTTCCAAAATACTTAGTTAACACAATACACACCTTTCAGCTTTTCATTATTTAACACAAATCAGTGGCCATCATACTAAACGTGGAGGATAGAAAGAAAGTATCTATCCTGTCACACTAATATCGACCCAATACCAATACCAGTGTTGGTATCAATGCAATAAATATTTGCGTCATTCACCTGCCTACCTTTTTTAGTGCGCTGCTCCTTGGCACTTCATCAGAAAATTATGAACACGGCTCTGTGAAATATGTCATGGAAGTTAAGTATAGCAGTCAGTAAGCTCTACAAATCCCTTTGTAGCAGTTACCTGCTTTACAGACTTGCCTTTGAGCAGTACACACACTACAGCACTCCACAGCTGTGACCTTTACCGATTGCAAACACAAAAAAGGAATATATCCCTTAGATGGAAGTAAAAAACAAACAAAACAAAATTAAAAAGACTCTCGACGGAACATATAAAATCTGAAGTGAAAGTATCTTACATTGTGGGTCACTGAAATCAACAAAGACACACACAACAGCAATATAAACCAACCACACTGCACACAGGTAAGAACCTTGGCCAGTGCATTAAATCAGACTGGAGGCATACACTTCCTCTGAGAGTGGAGTATTGCTGTATTCCCAAAGGTTGTCACGCAGGCGGAGACTGCATGAGTGGAAGTAAAACAGACTGGTTTTATGGGGAACAGGCAGATTTTACTACTTCAGAGCAACTTATGAGATGCTGTGGCAGATTTATACAAACACGAGTAAATTATTATTACTATTTATGTAAAATCATTGAGATATTAAATACAAAAGAAAATTCTCAGATGGTAAAAATCTTATGTATACTGCTGCAAGGTCTTCTCGCTGATTGTTTCTGAGACTGTATTGCGTCTGAATTTTCTCAACTAATTAATTCATCTCATCCCTCTGCCCTCAGTCTGCCGATTTATATGGTATTAATATTGGTAATATTTTCTGTTGTCTTATGGTTATCCATAGCTTGTGCAGAATATTGGATGTACAGCACTGTGCAAAAATCTTGAGCCACCCCTCAGGAGCTGGATTTTCTTGTAATTTTTATTTGTGCTCTTGACCAACAGTTCTCCAGGCCTTTTAAAGATCTGTTAAAGTTTTACTTTGGACATTGGTGGCCTAAATCAAGAGATCAAGGTGAATTGTTAGCTACACCTATACCTTTTACCTAGTCACACATCTGAGTCACTCCTAGTCACCCAGGAGTGACTCAGATGTGTTTTATGGAAAAACATTTTGCCTTTTGCTCATTCTCTCTGAATTAAAGGCAGAGAATGGATAAAATACCAGCTTAGCATCTGGACTTTTTATAATCTTCCTTTAATTGCGCCTTTTCTGGCTCACACTTAGAAGCAAATGCTGTTGGTATTTCCTGTGACCCCAGTGTGCATGAGTGTGCCATTATTCTAAACTCTGACGTAACTGCTGTCAGAGCAGCTTTGCCAGCTTTCTCAGTACAAGGATGACGACTCCTGTGTGGACGGCACAATTGGGCCCTGCCAGACAGGGACTGGTTACAGTGCTTAGATGCACCAAACTCTGTTAAATTAGGAGTCTGATTGTATGGTATCATGTCTCCCTTGGATGTCTTAACTGCCTGTGATTAGAGTTTATGTGTTTGCTCCAGAGTCCAGTCACCCAGATGCTAAAATGTCCAAAATATTTTAAATGAAGCTGAGAAAATATTTTCATTTTGTTGTCAAGTCACTAAAGAGGTTACCTGCCTTTAGCCATATATATTTTTTAGCATGTTAAATCTGGAAACCAGTGGTTCTGTGGTAAATGACTCACAAAATCAGCTCTCATAGGGACGTCAATATGGCCTAATATCTTGCTCTGAACAGCCTGACAGAATGTGTTAGTCTGTCTGTCTGTTTGGAAAACCAACAGCACTGGTTGGCAGGTCCATCTCTCTGTCTGTTCTTGGAAAGATCACCATATTACACTGGTGGATATATGTGTAGGCTCGACTGCTTAGCGGGTCTGGTGTATTAACAGGTGGATCTGGCTGTCTTTCTGTCTACTTGGCACTTCCATCGTACTGGCTTCAGAAGCTTACGCTCTGTGGGTAAACTGTCATCTTGTCTGCAACTTTGTTTTTTCATATGTGCTTTGTGGAGTGTGATGGTTTGGCTTTCCATCAAGGGGATCTGGTTATTGTTTGTATGTGTGCGAGTGTGTGAATTGTTTTGTGTGCCAAAATACCAACTGTTCTGGTAACAAGCAAATTGATATATTAGAATAATATAAACTGAAGTGAGAGCCATCTGTTGGTTGGTCTGTCAGAGATTGGTAAAAAGAAATAATGCTTGATGAGAACAGTGGGCTGACAATTTGACCACAGCTTTAAAGTTCCTTGAGATGGGTTTAGTAACTTAAAAAAAAATTAGATGAAAAGCTAGTATAGGGAGGGAAAAGACAAAAGAGAACAGACTTCAAAGTAATGCAGGCAAAAGCTTTCCTTTGTTTGAGGTGCTAATGTGGTAATACTTGTGTGTCTGGGCAGGCTAAGTGTGCTTTTTCAGGAGGCAAATATGAAAGACTAATGCTTTTTCGGGCATTTCAGATTATACTTCTCTAACATTTTCCTGTAATACTTAAAGTAAGCAGAGTGTAGCACAGCACCAAATCTTTCTTTAGCCTTACGTACAGGGGAATGTTCTATATATATATCAGAGCAAAATGCATCCTTCTATCTTCGGGGTTGTGTTTAATTCCAGGAGGCACAAATACATTTTTACTGTATCTTAAATCAGATTTTCTCTCACTTCAGCAAAAAAGCTGCCTAATACCTCTGCTATCTACAGTCCCTCTGGTAGCTCCAGCGTGATTGGAAACTTTGAAAAAAGACAGACAGCATAGCAGTTCTATTCCAAAACACGACAGCTATGAATGGAAAAGTGCCACCAAACTGCTCCGATGGATGTCTTTCATGAAAGAAGACTAACTCAGCAGCACAAGGGATACTTCCAGCCTGCCTGTTGCAGATATGCACTACATTTCCACTGAGAATTTAAGCAAGTGAAATTTTGGATTTTAAAGGCTTTTTTATGCCATCAAGAAAATGTTAAAAAAAATACACTGATGTGCAGACTGAGCTGCAGCAGCTTCATTATCAGACCCACTAATCCCTTTCCTGTCACTGACCATATGGGACTGAAGCAGTAGACTGTTGTAAGAAACACTGTCAATATGGCTTCTCTTTACTGTATATTAATCATGCGAATTGGTTGGTTAAATAACTTGAATAAAGTGCCAGATGATTTTATGCAGATAATGGTTGCCTTACGTTTCCTGTTAGGTCACCATGAGGTTGCCAGGTTTTGTAGTGAAATATCTCTAGTAAATGTGGCACTGATATCCACATTAATAATATAATGTGATTGTGTGTTTAAATATTATTACAAGGGTGATGACTCCTGTGTGGACAACAGATTGTTTTATACACACCGGAGGATTTCATGACAAAACTTGTCCGCTGCACATCTTCCATGAGATCCACCTGAATTTCACTTTTAAGGTTTTGGGTAATTGCCATTAGACGATAATAGACAGACACTTTCATGTTTCCCTGTGGATAATATGTTTGCTAATATGCACAGGGTCATTTGATTTAGTTTTTTGGTTTAGGACAGAGGTATCAAACATAAATCCAGGGGGCCAGAATTAGCCTGGCAAAGACTCCAATCGGGACCACTGGATGGCTCTGGAAAATGTGAAATGTGAAGGAGTGCATAGATTTCTAAACTTTTTATAGCTTTTCCCATCGATAAATACTACAGCAAAGTAATTATGTAACAGATAAACAATTAAATGACAGAAAGTTCCTGTTTTTCACTATCTAATATATATATATATATATATATATATATATATATATATATATATATATATATATATATATATATATATATATACACCCAGCATGCCCCTGCGGGCGGTTTTATCCTTCAAGCTTGGGTCCTCTACCAGAGGCCTGGGAGCTTGAGGGTCCTGCACAGTATCTTAGCTGTTCCCAGGACTGCGCTCTTCTGGACAGAGATCTCCGGTGTTATTCCCGGGATCTGCTGGAGCCACTCGCCTAGCTTGGGAGTCACCGCACCTAGTGCTCCGATTACCACGGGGACCACCGTTACCTTCACCCTCCACATCCTCTCGAGCTCTTCTCTGAGCCCTTGGTATTTCTCCAGCTTCTCGTGTTCCTTCTTCCTGATATTGCTGTCATTCGGAACCGCTACATCGATCACTACGGCCGTCTTCTTCTGTTTGTCTACCACCACTATGTCCGGTTGGTTAGCCACCACCATTTTGTCCGTCTGTATCTGGACAAATATTTATGTATATATATATATATATATATATATATATATATATATATATATATATATATATATATATATATATATATATATATATATATATATATATATATATATATATATATATATATATATATATATATATATATATATATATATATATATATATATATATATATATATATATATATATATGCGCGAGAGGAACTGGCCTGAAAAATAGGATCATGGCCAAGCTTGAAACCTGGATCCCCCGTAGCCGGTTACCAAGATTACGGGAAGTACCTTCAGAAGGTCTGCTAGATGATGTTAATGCAGCACTATGGACGATACCTACAACCACGATTACCGACGCTAACAAGCTGATCTACAATACAGCAACAGCGATCAGTGAGATACTTGGCTACAAGTTGAACAGCCACAAGGGCAGTACCCTCCATGGAGAAGGAGGCTAGAGGGCAAGATCAAAGTAGCACGGAGGGAGGTTAGCCAACTAACGGAGTTGCAGAAAGGTGCGGCAAAGAAGGTGCATAAGAAATACAGCAAACTGTCCATACCTGAGGCCTTGGAAACTGCCAAGCAAAGACTCACAGCCTTGGCCATCCGCTTGAGGAGGTACACCAGAGAGATAGAAGGCAGGAGAATAAACCAGCTGTTCTCCACAGAACCAGCAAAGGTGTACTCTCAGTGGCAAGGGAACAATAAGAGATAAGCATCACCAAGGCTGGAGACGGAGCAATACTGGAAGAGCATATGGGAGAAGGACACAACCCATAACGGCAATGCTCAGTGGCTAGTGGATCTGAGGGCAGACCATAGCGACCTCCCTGAACAGGGTCCAGTAACCATCACAGTGGCAGATATCCAAGAAAGGGTCTCCAGTATGAAGAGTTGGACAGCACCAGGGCCCGACATGGTTCACGCCTACTGGCTAAAGAAGCTGACTGCACTCCACGAGCGTCTGGCAGCACAAATGAACCAGCTGCTAGTTAACGAGAGACACCCGGAATGGCTAACCGAAGGTCGAACGGTCCTGATCCCCAAGGACCCCAAGAAGGGACCGGTCCCATCCAACTACCGACCAATAACCTGCCTCAGTACCACATGGAAGCTCCTGTCAGGCATCATATCGGCTAAGATGAACAAGCACATGGGTCAATACATGAGCGGGGCACAGAAAGGGATTGGCAAGAATACCAGAGGTGCAAAACACCAGCTACTGGTAGACAGAACAGTCAGCCGAGACTGCAAGACCAGACTGACCAACCTGTGTACTGCCTGGATTGATTACAAGAAGGCCTATGACTCAATGCCCCACAGCTGGATACTGGAATGCCTAGAATTGTACAAGATCAATGGGACCCTAAGAGCCTTCATCGGGAACTCAATGGGGATGTGGCGTACAACACTAGAGGCCAACTCCAAGCCCATCGCACAAGTCACCATCAAGTGCGGGATCTACCAAGGAGATGCTCTGTCCCCACTGCTGTTCTGCATAGGCCTGAACCCCCTCAGTGAGATCATTAACAAGACTGGCTACGGATACCGACTACGGAATGGAGCAGTTGTCAGCCACCTCCTGCACATGGATGACATCAAGCTGTATGCCAGGAGTGAACGAGACATCGATTCACTGATCCACACTACCAGGCTATACAGCAATGACATTGGAATGTCGTTCGGACTGGAGAAGTGTAGTCGGATGGTAACAAAGAGAGGGAAGGTAGTCAGAACTGAGGGGATTGAACTACCAGAAGGCAACATTGCAGACATAGAGGACAGTTACAAGTACCTGGGGATCCCGCAGGCAAATGGGAACCATGAAGAGGCCGCTAGAAAAGCTGCAACCACCAAGTACCTGCAGAGGGTCAGGCAAGTCCTGAGGAGTCAGCTGAATGGTAAGAACAAGATCCGGGCCATCAACACCTACGCCCTGCCCGTGATCAGGTACCCTGCTGGGGTAATAGGCTGGCCAAAGGAGGAGATAGAAGCCACTGACATCAAGACAAGAAAGCTCCTTACCATGCATGGAGGGTTTCACCCCAAGTCCAACACCCTGAGGCTGTACACTAAGCGGAAGGAAGGGGGCCGGGGACTGGTGAGTGTCAGCACCACAGTCCAGGATGAGACAACGAACATCCAAGAATACATTGGGAAGATGGCCCCAACTGACCGAGTGCTCAGTGAATACCTCAGGCAGCAGAAACCCAAGAAAGAGGAGGGAAACGAGGAACCATCATGGAAGGACAGGCCCCTGCACGGTATGTACCACCGGCAGATAGAGGAGGTGGCTGATATCCAGAAATCCTACCAGTGGCTGGACAAAGCTGGACTGAAAGACAGCACAGAAGCACTAATCATGGCAGCACAAGAACAAGCTCTGAGCACAAGATCCATAGAGGCTGGGGTCTATCACACCAGGCAAGACCCCAGGTGCAGGCTGTGTAAAGATGCCCCAGAGACAATCCAGCACATAACAGCAGGGTGCAAGATGCTAGCAGGCAAGGCATACATGGAACGCCATAACCAAGTGGCCGGCATAGTGTACAGGAACATCTGTGCCGAGTATAACCTGGAAGTCCCGAGGTCAAAATGGGAGATGCCCCCAAGGGTGGTGGAGAATGACCGAGCTAAGATCCTGTGGGACTTCCAGATACAGACGGACAAAATGGTGGTGGCTAACCAACCGGACATAGTGGTGGTAGACAAACAGAAGAAGACGGCCGTAGTGATCGATGTAGCGGTTCTGAATGACAGCAATATCAGAAAGAAGGAACACGAGAAGCTGGAGAAATACCAAGGGCTCAGCTCAGAGAAGAGCTCAAGAGGATGTGGAGGGTGAAGGTAACGGTGGTCCCCGTGGTAATCGGAGCACTAGGTGCGGTGACTCCCAAGCTAGGCGAGTGGCTCCAGCAGATCCCGGGAACAACATCGGAGATCTCTGTCCAGAAGAGCGCAGTCCTGGGAACAGCTAAGATACTGCGCAGGACCCTCAAGCTCCCAGGCCTCTGGTAGAGGACCCGAGCTTGAAGGATAAACCGCCCGCAGGGGCGTGCTGGGTGTTTTTATATATATGTATATGTATATATATAGGTTGTTGGTGTCATGGAATACACATTTATCCTAACAACCAGTGGTGCCTGGGGCTGACCAACTGGTCCCAGTCTGCCTGAGGCTTTAAACCTCTAAACCTGCATGGCATCATATGAACATGATCACTTGTAACATCTTAGCAGCAGGATAATGTTGGTCTTGAAGGACTGCTTCACAGAAGTGTTAGCCTGGCTCTACCAGCACTATTACAGCTACTACTAAAATGATATTGTATTTAATAATACAGGAATGTTCAACACTGGTTATTCTTATCTTTATTATTTGTCTTGCAGTCCAGATATGATGTTTCATCTCAGCAAGCTACAGGCCACTCCACTGTCTACCACGCAAGCCGCTTTCAACTGCTGGAGGAGAGAAACCGAGCTCTAAAGCTTGAAGTAACCACACTTCGCCAGGAGAAACAGCAGTATAAGAAAGTGGTATGCTTGCTACTTTATGAACCCCAGTTATGTCATTTTCCACAGACATAATTTTTGACACATAATTTCTACATTTGTCTGTCTCTTCTGACAGCGAACGCAGTCATATTTCAAATGATATATATTCTTTTGGCTTGGATATACCAGATGAAATATTACTAAAGGAGCACAGTAGGCTAGCATAATTCAGTGCAAAACAGATAGGCGGGTGGTTGGGTGTGTGTTGTAGATGCGAGTGCCAGTTTGCACTCTGCCTTCATGCATGTATTTGTGTAGTGAAGTCAAGTTAGTGAAGTTGTCTTTTGGAGGCCTCCACCAGGTGGTCCCAGATGGCAAGGTGTTTGAGCTGTTGTCTTGGCAACATGCCCATTAGCAGGAGCGCTGACACACTGACAGAGGGGAACTGACAGAGCGTAGTGGCTGCTGCTGCTATGAGCGGCAATCGTTTGAAATCAGTTTGAGAGTGAAATCTGCAAGCTCCGTTCCTCCTTTGCAGCCTTTTAATTTGTTTTATTTGAATGTGTTTTTCAAGTTAAAATAATAACATCAATTACATAATTTCATATTTGAAAATTTGCCACAACCTGCTGTTAAAGGTTGTGGCCACGATCGAATTGAGACATCTTCTGACAGTTCCTTCCAGACAAAAATTATTAAAGCTAGATACTGTACAAATGACAAAATAACCAAACTTTCTGTCTCCCATCAGTCTTTCTTCCACTGAGAAGTAACGTTATATGTAAAACTTTCTGATAAACTGCTCTCTCTATGTAAACAGAAAACCGTCAAAGCAAAACTTGTCTTTTATTTTTTTTCCCTCCCTAACATTCAAAGTAACCACAACATAAAGCAGTAATGTTGTGTAATTTTGTGTGTGCGTGCTATTTTTAAATACGGGAGATACTGTTAGGAGGCAATCCAGCTGGGTGCCTGACAATCTTTTTGGTGTTGCTGCTGATAGCTTCACTCACACAGTCAGCACTGCACCATGGTCATTCATGCAAAGACAGACTCAGCTATGGATCAAAGAGAAGCTCAGTAATGAGAAAGGGTTCATTTTAGACATTTCCTTAAGCAGATGCACTGTGGCCTTTGTCGGGGCATTAAACGAAACCAAAAAGAGCCTATTTTTGGATAGCCCTTCCATCACTTGTCTTGTTGAGAATGCTGAAAACAGTATGAACAAAGGACTTAATCTGTAACATAATAAAATATAGAGAAACATAACTTAGTATTTGTCCTAATTTGCAGAATGTTTGATTTGCCGGCAACAGAACGCTTACACAAACAAACCCGGGATGGTGAGTGAAGCAATGTTACTTGACAAATAGCAAATCAATAACAGAATAATGTGTACAATGTGCAAAAAAAGGTAAACACATATGGGACAAATGGAAAGCATTTCAACTGCTCTTCCACTTTGTCACAGTCAAAAGATGCCTAATAACAAATTCCAATAAAACACACTTTGATGTAAGATGAGAAGAAATATGGTAGTACACCAGAACTGTTTCCTGGATTTTGAGGTCTGGCATCACACAGTTGCTGGAAATTTCTCAGCTGTGCATTCATGGCAAGAATCTACTCTTCCAACACATCCCAAAGGTGCTCTATTGTACTGAGATCTAAAGACTTTGGAAGTCATTGAGTACAGTGAACTCACTGTAATGTTCAACCAACCAGTTTGAGATCATGTAAGCTTTGTGACATGGTGTGTTATCCCACTGGTAGTAGCCAAGATTGGTATACTGTGGTCACAATGGGATGGGCCATTGATACAAGGCAGGATGGATCCATGCTTTCATGTTATTTACCCTATATTTTTACCCTACCATTGAAATGCTGCAGCAGCAATGACCAAGGAGGGGCACCTGGTGTGGTATTCTGCTGCTGAAGCCCTTCTGCTTGTAGGTTTGGTTTAGAGATTTGTTCTGCATACCTTGGTTATAATGAGTGGTTATTTGAATTATTGTTTCCTTCCTGTCAGCTGGAAGCAGTCTGGCTTCTCTCCTAGCATCAACAAGGCATGTTCACCTGGAGAACTGGCTCACACTGGATACATTCTCTTTTTCAGACCATTTTCTGTAAACCCAACAGTTGCTTGTTTTTCAGAAATCTCAGTAGATCAGGAGTTTCTTACTTAAATTCTTTCTTCCCCATTCTGATGCTGGGTTTGAACTTGAATAGGTCATCTCGACGATGTCTGCATACCTAAATGCATAAAGTATATAATCACATATTCCCAAGGTAACAATAGCATACAATTTACTTCGGATTATAATAAACTGAGAAAATATTTACATTTTTTTTAACATTTTAAATTATTTTTATTTGGGCCAGCATGGCTTCATGGGTCTTTTTGGTGTGGAGTCAGTCTGTTACTACATGAAGACTCAGGACTAATAGGGAGAGCTTAAATGCTCATGTTGGGTCAGTATTAACTGGATGAGAAAAAGGAAACAGTTTGCTAACATGTTTGCCCCATGTCAATTTAAAAAGGTGCTAATATATTATAGGGAGGTGTGAGACCAGGGTACCAGGAAGTTATATAAGCTACTATTTCAAAGTTTTTAATTGAATCTTTGCTGTGATGCTGAAACTTAATTTCATTGCCTGCTTATTAGTTATATTCCCATGTGTCTGCTTTTTCTTGAATTTAATTGGTTATTTTGCTTCCTAAATGGCAAGAGGAAACACTGCGAAGATGGAAGAAGGAAGAAAAAAAAGGGCTTTTGACCTGTTGCCTGGAAACAATCTGTGATGGACAGTTGGAGAAAGGTTCCCTCGGTGAGGAATGACCTTCTGTCTGTTGTGTGGCTGCTGCTAAAAGGCCACAGCTGTCTCCCTGGACACCATCCCTATGGCAACAATTGTGTACTGCTAGCAGCTGGCCAACTAAGATGAGAGGCCTCACAATGATATGAGTTGTGCCGGTGCAAAGAGGAGCAACGGCTAATCAATAATCCTAAATGGCTGTGTTGCTTTACCTGACCCCACAATCTGTATCTTAAGTTCTTCCAATCAATGACACACGAATAAAACGAGGTTAACAATAGAACAGTATGCTGAAATTAACTTCACAACTCAGCAGGAATAACACTATCACCACCCACTTTCTCACACTGTTTTGACTCACAAGGTTGTTGTATCAGCTGACATTTAACAAGATGTGTTTTACTCTTTCTCTCCAACTCAATTCATCCCAGGTGTGTTCTCTAAGATATTCCTGTGTAACTACATTACCCCCCCCCCCCCCCCCCCCCCCCAGTTCATCCCCTTGCCTTTTTTTACCTACGTAAAACTGCTGAGAGTTAAAGCAGAGCACACTGAGATTTACCCTGTAGGAGAAACAGTAGAAAGAGAACAACAAAACCAACAGGTCGCACCACATTGACCTCTAAAACCTGTGGGATGAGTTTAAATGATGAATTTAAACAGTTTTAAAAATCTGTTATTCGACTTTAATGGCTATTTTCTGTGGCGTCGTTCACAGTGTCTTGAAAAAGATCTGATAATGGAGAGAGAACAGCTCAGTACAACGTAGACGCAAGCACAAACACACATACACACATTCTTTTTCATTCTTGTATTTTGCTCGTTTGTGTTGTTGTGTTTGCACATCTCTGTTGCTTGTGGGGCTCGCACACAAGAATTTCACTCGCATGTGCTGTGCCAGTGTGCCTGCACATGTGATGTGACAATAAAAGTGATTTGATTTGATTTGATTTGACACACCTTCTCAGTGTCCACACCCAGGCAGAGAGGTTGACTGACGCCACAGGCCTGGCCTGTGCAGCTTCATGTTTGTGCTAATCTAAGCAGATATGATGTAAATCAGGGCGGGCCGTGCCTGGCCACGATCGAATTGAGACATCTTCTGACAGTTCCTTCCAGACAAAATTTCAGATGAGTTGCTTTCTAGCTCATGACCTAATAATTTTTAAATGATAAAACCAGTGTCAGTTGATGTCAATGTCATGTCATTTCCCTATGGTGCCAAGAATACAACATAATTACAACATATACAAGAACAGATTCAAATATCCAGATACGAGCGAACACATTTGACCTTTGGTTCCAACCAAATGGCACTCTGTCTCTTATATAATATATACCTGCTATAAGCTATGGCTTTGAAAGTGTGACACTGACTAAAACACAGGAGGTGGAGCTGGAGGTGGCAGGGTTGAAGATGCAGGAGTGATCAGAAGGGACAGGATTAGAAATGAGGACATCAGAAGGACAGCTCAGGCTGAGCAGTTTGGAGACAAAGTTTGAGAGGCAAGGCTGAGTTGGTTTGTGATTTCATCCATTAGTGACACAGGAAACTAAATTCTGCTGCATTAGAAGGAAAAAATCACCTTAACTGGATTAAATAATTTTAGGGGTTAACATTGGCATACCCACATTCACACATGCACATCATAGAAGGTTTATGTCAGTATAACTATTACAACAATATAAGTAGTGCAGTTAAAGTCCAAATCTTTGAAACTACATCGCACTTGGAACGCTCATAAAACTGAAAAAACAAAGCAACATTAGTTTATATGATAAAACTCGTGACTTCAGACTTCTACATAATGCGACTTCCTTTTGCAGCTGCAGGAGTCATTCCCTGTTGGCCTTTAGAAAGAAAGCACGTTTTAGGCACTTTCATGTTGGCTTCATTTTTCAGACCTGGAATCCAGACCCATCTTTTATATACAGTCTGTGCATCTCAGCAGGCAACGTGTCAGCCCACGAATGTGGAGTAATGATCCTGTGAAACATTCACTCTCTGCAGCCTAAAAACACCGCTGTGAAATATGTTTGGTATACTTGATTATGAATAAGCCATTGGTCATTGTGACAGGGTTGATACAATTGATTTTCAGCCGTGATAGCTGTAATGATTACAGTGTTTCTCACAAAATATTAGTTATTGTATTATTTCTTTCTTTTTCTGCCACATTTTTGGCTACAAGTTATTAAGAACTCGGGAAGTTGTGTAATAAGTTGTAAATTGGAAGATGTCAAACTATATCAGTTCTTTTATTTATTGTAGTTCATTAACAATGCAAATAGATAAATTCTCACTTGTTTGTAAATGATTAAACTCTTGCTAAAACCTCCACAAGGTTTATAAGAATCTGTGAGTTGATCACAACGCACACAGCATTATTGCCTCTGGCTAAAGTTGGAAAAGTTGCCAGCATCAATAAGGGGGGGGAGCAAAATGTGCTGGGTGACTGGTCAGGTCAAACCCCTAGTGTGTGTAGCTGCCCTGAGCAGGGGCTCCCTCATTGTTCCAGATTGATCTGGACATAGTTTAGGAGATATTTATAGACAGTGATGTTACAAGATAGGAATATTGGAAACATTGGGATGTCTGGTTGTTCTTGATTGCATCATTGTTCAGGTGCTTTTGTGTCTTTGGCCAGCTTTTCTCATATGTAGCCACTGTGATGCCAGTCATTGGTTTGTGCCCATCTTGAAGCTTTTCAGATCTGCTTCCTTGGTGCTCTGAAGGGGCAAAGGGTGGGTGATCTGAGAAACAAAGGGACACTACACAGCATGCTCATAAAGCAGCTACTCAAAGCATAGCCTACTTTATAGCCCTCTTGGATTTTTAATGCGGCTGAAACTTTGCAACCAGTACACCAGTAATAGTTGAAACTAGAGACTAAAATCATAAACCCACCAGGAAAGCGTACACCAAGGACAACATTCAAGTGAGAAGTGGAGTAGTTTTCTCATAGACTTTATGCAATCATAGGTATTTTGCAACCGTAAAGTTGTCCCCCACTGGCAATTAGAAAGGAATTACACATTGGTATCACTTCTCCAGAAGATTTTTATATACATATAACCTGTGACCATAAGAGTGCAGAGCACCACTTAAAGACACAGTGAGACATAAATCCTACTAGAATACTGTAAAAACAAACAATAAAACTCCTGTAATATAATGTATAAATATTATACACAGGCTCCTGCACAGCCATAACTACAAAACCTGCCAGCTAACGCTACGCCTCATTTATTAATGCCATAAACGTTTATTAGATGTGTATCTTAGCAGAAAAGGCGAAATGAGAAAAAGCAGCATCAGTCAAGACCTTGTTAAATTAGTGCCACGACTTAAGACATGAAATTGGGAGAAGCAGAGATGAGGGCGGGTCTATTTGGTTGTTCATATTCCAATTGCCAGTGACACCTTTCCTCCGTGGACTCCTGATGTAACCGAAGGCTGTAGCGGTGTTGATTTTTATTCAACAGAGTGGAATTGTGCAGCTCGCCGCAAACACATGCAGGTCCAGGGAGAACGGGGGGAGAGAACGCAGGAGAGAAAAGGAGAAAATGATGGAGGAAGGTTGTTAAGAAGGAGGGTCTTTGGGGGTGGGGTGAGAGAGTGAGAGGAACGGGAGGCTAGGAAAGAGAGTGTGTGGAGAGGGGGCGGAGGAAAGAGAGTAAAAGAGAGAGAGAGAGGCCCCAGAGCTGCTACTGATGCTGCCGCTGCCGCTGCTGCAGCCGTTTGACAATTCCCCACCCATACAGAGCGCGGAAGAAGGGAGGAGATCAGAGCAAGGATGAAGAAGGAGTAAGCGACACCTCAGTAAAGATGCTCCTGTGCTAAGCCGGCGCGAACGGTAAATACAAAGCCTTTATCACCACTCTGCTTCCTCTTCAGTGCTGCTGTTTGTCTCCGCATCATCGGCTCGAGTGTTTTTGTGTCTGATTTGGCTCTGCTGAGTCCTATATATAGTGCTCAGGGTTAGCTTAGCCAAGCAGCTGGGGAAAACCTGTCTGTGCAGTGGCTGCAGGAGGAGACAGATGTGCACAGGGAGACGGAGAGGAGGGGAGGATTTGTACATTTTGTCTCTTTTGGGATGTAATGAGAAGAAAGCAACAACCAGCTTCCCGGTTTCCTGGCTGAGGCAGAGCCACCTGTTTGGAGATGTGTGGGTGTGTATGGAGGGGTGAGGGGTGGGGTTACAGTGTATGGTCTAATTGTGTGCTTAGTGCATGATAAGGATATTGTGTGCATGTGTGTTTGCATGGATTTCTGAAGGAGTGCTGCTGCCTTGTGACTGCTGTCAAATGTTAAATAATGAATAAATCCTCCTCTCATTGTGTGCTTATGTAAGAAATGTGTGTAAAACAAGATGTATAGACACTTGGAAATGCGGGAAGCCAGATAAACAGAAATAGGTGGTGCTACAAATGTGATTTTCGGTGTGTGTGTGTGTGTGTGTGTGTGTGTCTGTGCTTTGGCGTTGTCAGTTCCGGTAACCTGAGCTTTTCCTGGTTGCTGCCTGCTGAGAGGTTGCCAGGTGTTGGTGAAGAATATTAACCCACTCATGACTGACTCACGTTTGCGCTCTGCTGGTTGTTTATTCACATGAGCAAAAGTCTCTCACTAAAGGTCTTGGTGTGTCTGTGAGTGCTTGGCAAAGTGATCTACTATATACACTATAGTGGCTAAATGGTCTGCAGTCTAATAAAATAATCTTGCAATAAATTCCGCCTTCGTAGAGGCTATAAATGTTTGAGAGAGGTGTTATTTCGTCTGGCTTTCTGGAAGGTTGTAGATTAAGGGGTTATTGAACTACACCACTACTGAGTGGCGTTTCTTTTATTTTGGCCACTGGTTTATGGCAGTGAGGGTAGACTTTAAGTGAGGGTAGTATTTAAATTTATTCACCTCATAATACGTGAAGCACTTCTCTTTTATGCATGAAATCTTCAAAAATAAGTGGCATGTTTAGTGAGCACTGGTGTGACTGCTCTGCCATGTAGGTTGTAAGGGTTAGGGTTATTCCCATTCATTAGGCATTCATCTGCCTAATGAATGGGAACGGTTATGCAAAAGTTATGGTAAAAGTTAAATATGATGACAATATGACTGGAAATAAAAACTTAATGGAAAGCGCAATGCTTCTTTTAATCGCCTTGGAATTGTTTCACGATACGAAAACTTGACAGTTGTGTTAAATTCACAGAGCAGAGATTTGAGCCATGAGACAGCTCTCAGACATGAGAGCTATCACTACACTACCAGCTACTTAGCAAATATTGAAATACCTCTTCAGGAAATGTGTTCGAACCTGTATGTGCATATTAAGAACAAGTGAGTGTGTTATATACCTTCGTCTTGCATATGTTTGAATATATGGTTGTGTGGGTGGGTGAGACACCAGTGGACGAATAGTGTACTGTTAGCTTTACAGTTTTACTTTACTGCATTTTGTTTTATACATTTGGCATCACTTTTGTTCTCTGTGTACAGTAATTTTGCCTTTTCTGTTCCCTGTGAGGATACGAATGCCTTGCTTTTTTGCTTTTTGCACTATTCCTCCCTGTTTTCTTCTCCTTCTACTTCTTCATCTTCATGCGGCAGGCTGGTCGGCGTTGCCAACCGACGTTCAGTTGGATGCCAGAGGGCAAGAAGGAGAGAGATAGAGGAAAGAAGGCAGGGGAAATGAAACATGTGTTTTCAGTCTTACAACTGATTTTCTCTCCTGCTCTTCTCTCGAGATAATCAGGGAGTCTGGCAGCCAAAAGACAGCCTCCTTGACTAATCAAAATGTTCCTCCAGACATACAGGCTCTGCAATAATCCCTATAGTCACAGCCTTGGAGGGGTGTGGCAGCACATATCAATTTTTATGCATCTACTAAGAGAGTAAAACAGCGTATGCCAGCAGACGTGACATACAATCAAATTTATTCTAGACTACATGTCTTTAAATACATACTTGTGCACAATTTCACTTCATTATAAATGAAGAGCCTGGATTACTGGAAATCCACATGATATTCTGTCTGTCTTCAGTGTGTTTTTTGTCATGCATATTTCATATCTTACAGCTGTGTATCTTAATGTGCATCCTCAGTATGGAAGGCTTTTGTTTGCAGTGCTTGTGTGCAGACTCTCAGGGCATAAGATATGTTGCATGTGATAGTTCATTGCTACTTTTTTCATCTTGACACGCCATACCTGAAAGAGAGCAGTTTCTATAGCAACCGCATAAACCGTCACCACACTCCTATCCATGTTGTGTGTGTTCATGCAACATGTGTACCTGCACATGCCCCGAATGCGAGTGAGCGCTGTATTGATTGGTAGCGTATGTGTTGTCACCCAGCCAGCGGGTGGTGGTGGTGGTGGTGGTGGTGGTGGTGGGAGGATGACGGAGATAAAAACAATAAAGGAGCGTTTGTGGGCAGCATTTCAAGATACATAGAAGTTATGATAAAGGAAAGACACAGAGTACTGCAGAGGCAGGAGGGTGGGGCAGTGGAGGAAAGTGAGGGGAGAAAGAGCTAATATCACAGTGGAAAATGGATGTCTCTGAAGTCTAAATACAGACAGTCAAATAAACAAAATAATGAGTAGTGCTTGATTCATGTTGTCATGCATGGTGCGTATTTGCTTCTTTTTTCAAAAGTTATATCCCATCTCATGGAATAAGTAGGTGCAGATTTGCACTTGAGCAGCGATTCGCTTTAGCTGCTTTCTAACTAACTCACTGAGCGTCAGTGTGTGCACTCTGTTTACATCATCAGGTAGTAAAACAAATGTGTTTTTAGTTGTTTTTCCAGGTAGTCAAGATTTACTGCTGGACCTGTTGAAATCTATATCACTGTAACTGAGAATCACTTAAGGACACGTGTAGATGTCCGCTGGATAATATTTCTAAAAGCTTCTGGGACTCTGAGCCAAGTTATACAATGCTGTTCATATTTTTAGCATATTTGTAGGAAAGGGTTGCAGCTTGAGGTTCTCTTTCAAAAAAATTTGGTTCTGTATTGGTACATAATCCCAGCGTGACACTGTCAGGCTAGGTGAGCCCTTTGGCAAAGGAACATGCCGATAAAAGCCTGTTAATTCCACATCACTAACAGTCCCCCCACTGTCCCCTCTAAGTTTTTTCCCCCACCTTTCTCGCTGTGTTCAGGCTGCTTTCTCTTTTGATTATACGCCTCTCTCCCAGTCTGTCGTCTCTCTTCCTCTTAATACCGACTTGATTATGCTTAAGCTGTACCAACTGCTCCTATTGAATTCCAAAGCCTTTCAATCAATCAATCAGTCAATCAATTAGTTGTGTAACATGATGAGTAGTATTAGGCAGACTGCCCAATTTCCTTAACTTCCTTAGTGAGTTACAGCTGTTAAATGTCGTTACTATTGGGTGCCAGTATATGTCAGTAGGTGAGCAGGCAATCACATCCCGCATGAGCAGTGGCCCGGGTTTGAGTCTGACCCACGGCCCTCTGTGGCATATCTCTCTCCATGCTTCCCTGTCCCGCTTGGCTTTCACTGTCCAATAAAGGCTAAGTTCTATTACCTAAACAATACCTATTTAGGTAAGGTTAGCTTTGATTAACAAAAACATCAGATACTGATTGCAGTTTTTAACTAAATTTCACCTTCCTTCTAATATAAGTATGTAATATTTTAACACCCTCAAAAGTTCTTTTTTACACTCCAAATATCTCCTGTCTTGCTCCTCTATCACTGCTGCATTTTTTGTCTCTCAGCCATTCTTCTTCTCCCTTTCATTTAGTCCCTAGTGTCGTGTGTCTGGGAAGGCTTGAATGATTAAACATAGGACAGAAACCTTCAGTGAACTGAACATCAAGGGCACCTGGAAGGAGGAAGGAGGGATAGAGGAGTACACAATGTCAGACAGGCGCTCCTGTTTGGACATAGATGACATGACAGGACCTGTGCTTCTGTAAGTGTCACCTATTGCTCTGTGACACTGAGTCCTGCTCAGTAGAGACTTAAGACGCGGTCACATCTACCACACTGTGTTACAGTAGCAGTTGTAAAACTATACTTTTGTCATTGAATCCTAAATCTATTTCTGGAGAAACCAGCGGATGCAAATCAGTCTGTTGTTATGCAGTAAAATCAAAGCCCCAAGAACATTTTTATAACTCAGCGCTGGGAACCAGATGTGCGGTTTTTGCTCAGATGTGAGTGTTGTTAGATTTTTTTTTTTCCATCGCACACTCTGAAACAGCTGTGACAAGGCAGAAGTCCAGGGGAGTTTTAAGTGCTGCTTTGCATGTTTTGTTTAAAGGCTAAATGTAGCGGCAGCAGCGCTAATTCTTTGTCCCATGCTGCACTGCAGCTCTTTTGTTGCTCTGCTCACAAAATCAACCATCTGGTGGCTCACACACTGCTAATATAAGAGACAGACTAAGTCTATACCTGCACTATGAAAAGATTTAGATATAATTCGCTACTTTAATTGCAATTTACAAATAAAGAACTATAACCTAAATAATAACCAACACAAAGGCTACAAAAATGAATTGCTGACAAACGTTAATCAGTCACAGAAACGCTGCTAAGTATCTTTCCAAAGTTAAGTAGTCAAGTCAGCTTAACGCTTGATCTCTCATTATTTTAAAAACCAACTTTTGAGGCTGGCTCTGCAGCATACTCTGTTCTCAATTGTACTCAAGAGCTTCAGTGCACAGTGGCAGATAGGTTAAAAACAAAAGTATTATAATCAATTTGAAGCTGTAGTGACAATGGAAAGAAGCATGCACTAATATAACTCATAAAAGTGCTTTGGATGATTTCAAAGTGTCTCCTGATGAGTATAAAAATGCTTTGCACTATTTGCCACTGGATATGTACCTTATATATACTCACAGTGCATGCATTTACAAATATATTGCATGTGTAAGGGGTTTATGGTTGAAACATTGGTGAAGAAACCTGTGGTGAGGCTCTGCTAATGTATTTTAAGCGTACTGTACATTTTAGCAACTGCATAATGGGGTCAGATCTAAATTATTTAGCATTTATGTGGTATGTTCTGCTGCAGATTGGGGTCATGTGAGTGTGTGTCTGTGGGTATTGGGTATGTGCATGCTTCGCCTCGTTGCTTAGTGTGTGTGTATATGTGAGCAAGTTTTTTAAATTTGGTTGAGGAGTTATGTGCTGGCTTGTCTGTGTGTGTGTGTGTGTGTGTGTGTGTGTGTGTGTGTGTGTGTGTGTGTGTGTGTGTGTGTGTGTGTGTGTGTGTGTGTGTGTGCGCATGCGCATGCACTTTTCTATTCTGAACATGAAGGTCCACCCAAGCATTATGTGAGCATTAAGTTCCATCCAAGCACATGTAATCCCTAACCAGCTCCTGGGCTCCTCATTAGCATTACACTGACGTTCCTCCGAACTTATTTTCCAACCCTCTGATATTCTCTGCGTGGCCGGAGGGAACAATAGGTCGTGCTCACATCAAATGTGTTATGTCATAAGTGTGACTTGAAGCCTTACTGCCCATGTCAGTCGGGCCTGATTTCACTCTTACTGCCTGCTTCCACATTTTTCCACATACCACACAGACACACACTTCAGTGTTTACACTCCCATGCCTTAATGTTTCCTGTGGGGCATTTGTACTCTTAAGGGAAGCCAGAGTTTTCCCTGGAGGGCTGTGCATGTTCTGTCCAGCTGGATCACTCCTACACAGCATATATAGTTAAGTTTGCACATCTGGGCTCACTCTTTTTTCCTCGCCCTGTTAAGATCATTTTCAGACTGAATGCTTTTTATATTATATTCCAGTTTGTGCTTCTGATACCTATTTTTGGTGAGCGCTTGGTGGAAGCCATGGCTGCTACTCTTACTTACATTACAGGACCCTTTGCATATTCTTACTTTCTGGTTCTCCACCTGATGATTTAAGAGCTTTTGTGACCAGAATGGGGTCATAATTAGTATAATATTAAAGCTTAAAACATACTTACATCAAATGTTACCAAACACATTTTTCTGACACTCTGTCTCTTTATGTTCAGCATGCTTATAGCTAAAACAAGTGCAAGCTGTCTGTGCCCAAAGTGTCTTTATCATTTTGTAGTAATACACAGTTGTAGCATCTGTCACAGTTTTGGTTGGTTAAATGTGTTAAAAGTAAAGAAAAGTAAAACTACTGAAAATTATTTCATTTAGGAGAATGTAGCTTGTTCAGTTCAATTCAATCTAGTTATTTGTATATAGCGCCGATTCACAACAAAAGTTGCCTCAAGGCAGTTTCTATTGTAGGGTAAAGACCCTACAATAGAAACAACCCCAACAATCAGACGGCCCCCTGTCAGCAAGCACTTGGCGACAGTAGGAAGGGAAAAACTCCCTTTTAACAGAAAGAAACCTCTGGGGTGTGCTGGGGAGAGGAGAACAGAGAGAAACAGGTGTAAACACACAAAAAGTGGAAAGAGGTGAAGAAGAAATGCGCAGTGCATCATGGGACGTTCCCACAGCAGCCTGAGCCTATTGCAGCGTAACAAAGGGATGGTTCAGGGTTACCTGATCCAGCCCTGGTTATGTGCTATATCAAAAAGGGAGGTTTTAAGCCTAGTCTTAAAAGTAGAGAGAGTGTCTGTTTCTTAAATCTGATCTGGGAGCTGGTTTGACAGAAGAGGGGCCTGATAGCTGCTGCAAATTTGGGGAAGTGTGCCCCTGCTGGGGAACAGCTGTAGCTACTTGTTACCTTGCCTCAGGCTTGAAACTTTGAGATGTCTGACGTGAAAAAGTCAACTCCGGTTTGCTGCTGAGTCAAAAGCAAGCACCGTAACACAAATAAACAAGTGCAAATACTACAGTTTACAGTACCGGTATTATCTTAGCTGAGCTCAAGGAGTAAGGAGAGAAGTGGCAAAGTAGCTTGAAGGGTGACGTGAGTGAGGATGTTTTGCTACGTGAAGGAGAAGTTAATCTCTTCTGACTGTAGCGCCGGCCTCTCCCTGCCTCTCCTCTGGTTTTTTCACTGAATAAAACCACGGATGGTCTCCTGCTCTTGGTCCTGCTGATATGGTAGCTGTTTGATTTCTGCTTAGAAGGCGAGCAAAACGTTAAACTACACATTCAAGAAGAATCTGTATATGTGCGATTTTACTAAATGCAAAAGACTGTACTGTGATTTCTTCTCTCCAAGAGGGTTGTAAATGTGCATAAAATTTGGTTGCCACATTGAACTGAAGTGGAGCTTTTTGTGTTAAATTTAAAAGTCTGGGACTACATATAGGCTACAGATGTGCAGGAGTGAGTCACATAATTCATGTGCAGACCTTTTTTTCAAGCCTTTATTTACATGTGTGTGAAAATTCCCCAGATTGTTACTGTATCTTATGTTAGGACAACTTGCTGTATTAAAGTGACGGAGCGTGTTCATCATATGAGGTATTCTAACTACATGAGCTATTTCGAGGGGTTGTAAATGCGTGGGATTCAGTTGAAAGGTCTGCTCTGTGACACAGTGGGCGCAGAAGGGCTTAAGGCTAATATATGCCTGGAGATGCTAGTTATGCAACTCATTCATGCTTGCATGCACACACACACACACACACACGCACACACTTCAGCTCACGCTTCACTGTATTGGTATTACCCCATGCCATCTGTGTCCACAGTTTGCAAATAAAAGAGATGACCTCATAGGTCTTGTGTGACGTTCTATTATGACTGCTCACATGTACACACGGGTTTTAACCAAACACACACTACTCTCAAAACTAGATTGGCCACTCAATTATGTTTTATGAATGAGGCACTTGTAGCTGCATAATCAGCAGTACAGGTTAGAGAAATCAGCTGAAAATGCTTTGAAACTGACATTAAAAACTGACATCTTTACAGTGTCTTTTAAAAATGACATTATGGTATAGTTGCTAAAACAACATTCCATGCTAAGGGAAACAATATTAAGTCAATCTGCGATGCAGAAGGTTGCGGTTGTCATCGGAAGGGCAGAGTTTACAAATAAAATAAACACACATAAACACTACTACGTATTAAATGTTAACGCAAATCATTTGTTGTGAATGGACTGCACAGTTATAACCCAGCATTTGCTTTTGTGTCATGCCTACCAATCCAAAAGTAATGCACGGTATTAACTGCATTATAAACGACTGATCTCAAAATGCTCTTGAGACTTACTACATTATGCCAAGGAAGCTAATGTTTGGCTGAAGATCAAGTGGGATGGAAGTCACACATTCTCTCACGAAAGGGCAAACACCTATTAAGCTCTTCAGAGGACAAAGCCTGTGTTATACATCATCTTTTATGCTGAAGTGTAAAGCTTGCTAATGCTATACAATAAATCCTCCAAAATGTCCCAGCTTTTCAAAACCAATTCCTTAAGTGGGGACATACAGTGTCAATGTACAACTGTCTTAAAGTTAACCTTGAGAGTGTGTCCTCTTTTAGACTCTTTTGTGTTATGTTGTAGCTCAGTGCTTTGTAATCGGCACTGAAGTGACTTAGTTGGTCTCTTTTGGTTCAGATGTGCTTCAGGTGCACTGTGGACAGCACTTTTATCTCTCCATAGCTGCTGTCTAACATTTGCTACTCAAGGTTCACTATCTTGTCCAAGGATACTTCAAGGATACGGCATGCAGACTGGAGTAGGCAGGGATCGCTCCCCTGACCTTCCAGTGGGTAGACAGCACCACGGGAGTCACAGTGGCCGTGTTAAAAGTAAAGTAATACAAGAGTATAAATTTATTACTAGAATGATTACACCAAACAGATTTATATGCATCTTTGACTCTGAACACTAAACTGAGTTCTTCTATTGGAAATGTTACATATAACATATCCAAAGATACGTTTTTGTATAGTTTAAATCCTACTCTGCTACACCCTAGTTTACGCTCTTCTTCGCTGCCTTTGTGAGCTCACTGATATCATAATAATGAATGAGAATTTCATGAGAGCTAACAATTACATATATACTGTACTAAATACTACAAGGAAGTAAGAAAAAAAACTGATGTGTTTCAGCATAAGGCTTTCCTCAGGGTTTCTGATACAAGTGGGTGCTGCCAGCCATAAAACACAACCAGGACCTAATCAGTAACAGGCACAGGTGGCAACAACTAACAGTTTGTCAACATGCAAAACCAACAGTGCGCTCCAACCACCAAATCAACAAAATGTGCACAAAACACTGAAACATACTCACAGACAAAAACAAACCAAACACTTGAATAAAATTCCTTTTTTAATCCACCAGGATACACAGTTTGCAAATGATACGTCTAATGTGCTTCCCTTTGAAGAAGTTTGTTTCTTATTGCTCTCTCTTTTCAGTGACATAATGACTCCAATTCCCTTGAACGGTAGACCAAAAATGCCACATCCAGTCAGCTGAAAATGTCTCACTATAAAGCACCTCTTTCTTCTCTCTCGATCTTTTTTCGTGTTTAGAAATTCGAATCCTTAACTCCCTCTTAGTCTTACTCACATAGCATAACCCACAAGGACGTGTAAGTAAATATACTCCATGTATAGTCCTACAAGTCATCACATTACTCACTTGTATTATTTTACTCTTGTTGATTTCATTTTGTGTAATAAATGATCGCATATATCACACTGATATGCTACTCTGTCACCTGCTTCCATATCACAGTTGTTTTACAGTGAGATATTAAAGGACTGGTGGCTTGCTTTTGTCTAACGTGGCCCACTGACACACTGTACTTGGAGTGTGATTTAAATAATTGCAGGCTTATAGAGGTTTTTAAAGGATGAGTTCAAACTGAAATATTTCTTCAATTAAGTTCATAAATGTTATTTCAAATTTATAGATGTTAAAACCCTTCACATTTTAACCTTAAAGATGTACATAAAAGCAAAACCAGCTGTTCTGTTTTTAAAATTATGATCAATAAAAAAAAAGTTAAAGGTAACATTTACAGTCTCCAGGTCAGTTTTCAGGGCGTTTGCGCTGGTCTGCATTACTAAAGCTAAGGAGCTGTCCATGGTCCTGACTGCATCAACTATTCAATAGTGGTGAGCTTGATTTTCTTGCAGAAGATGTCAGTGAGGATATAACATTACCAATTTGTCCACTCACTAACCACAAGTACAGAACAATCTCTCTCACACACTCAGTTATTAAGGACAGCTGCATGCATAGATACATTGACTGTAGATGTCCTATTATACCACTCACTCACAACGGCAGTCCAGAGTTTAATGAAGAGATCTGGAGGAAATAATCTGTTTATAATATCTCAAGATTTAAAGAGGACTGAGATAATCTAATGTAGCAAGATATGAATGTTATATATCTTAAACACAGAGGAGAATATGCCTTTTGGACGGGAAAATGGTATAAAATTTACATTCAAATACGAATGTTTGTCAACAGTGAGGAGAATATAGTTTCAGAAACTTAAGCCATGAACTTCTTTTTGCATTTTACTTGTATAAAAAGGTCATGTCTGTAGTAATTACCTATTATGGGCACATCTCTGTTTGTGACTTGCTGCTCACAGTGACGACGGCAGATGTTGTCAGTGTGTCTTTCCGCCCACAGTTAAGTGGAACAAAGTGTTTCCGCTATGACATCTAATTAATGACAATCCTCCTGCGGAAAACAGCACCAATCCTCTCCCCACAAGAATCCTATTTAGAGTCAGGAGTAGCCATCCCACAAATCTCTGCAATCATGATTTCATCCCCCATCAATTCTCCATTAGAAATGCATCATCTCCTGGCTTATTTTCTCAAGTATTATTTTGCAACATTTAATATTGCTATTAGGATCCAAAATGTGTTTTTCTAAATTCAGCAAATCCAAGATCACATCCATAAAATCCTATATTAGCTTGCAAAGGATATTTGAATGCTGCATTTAATGTCACTTAATTGGTTTTTTAATTAAAAAACAGAAGAATTTAATCTCTTAAATATTTTTTAAATTATTTGTTATTTCATCAAACACAGCTGAGTGTCCTCTGTGATTGACATAAGGACTTATTTGCCATTTTTCTTTTTCCTATGTAGCCCAGTTTAGATTCAAGTGTGTATGAATCTGAGTAGATCAAATATAATTATACAGTCACTGACTATTTTATTAGCTGGACCTTGCTGGTTATGGTATACACTGGTCAAAGAGATGGACGTGCAACAATACTCTGGAGAGCTGTGAACTTTAAACAATGGTCAATTGGTACTAAGGGGGCCAGAGTGTGCCAAGAAACTATCCTTCACACCATAATGCCACCAACAACTGAACTTTTAATACAAAGTTGGATGGATCCATGCTTTCATCTTGTTTACAGTATACCTAATCTGACCCTTGAACTGCTGGAGCAAGAATCCAGAGTAACTGACCAGGGAAGGTTTTTCCAATATTCTTTTGTCCAATTTTGGTGAGCCTGTGCCTTTTGTGTTGTAACAAGTGGTTATTTGGGTTACTGTTGCCTTCCATTCAGCTCAAAGCATTCTGACAAATCTCAGATCGACAGGGTATTTTCACTGGATGTTTTCTCATTTTCGGACCATTCTCTATAAACCCAGAGAGGGTTACCAGTAACTCTGCTAATTCTAAAATGCTTATCATATATGCATATCGTCTCATCACCAACAACCGTGCCACAGTCATGGTCACTTCTTCCATCTTTCTTCCCCATTCTGATACTCGATGTTTACATGTCTAAATGAGTCGCTGCCATTAAATATTTCTGTTAACAAGCAGTTACACTGGTATAGCTAATATATTATCCTGTGAGTTTGATTACTTCTAAGCCACTCTGCTGTATCCTACATTATTGTGTCAGTAAAATGTGGCAGAACAAAAGAATAAGAAAATAAATATTTTCTTAAAAGGGCATCTTCGGGCCTGGGTAAAGATATATTTATAGTCTAACTCACACAATAGTGCAATCCATATAACAAAATAATGTAGCTGCAGCTTGTTTTTTCGTGACTTGATGAATCATTGCTTAAATACACTGTATTTGTCTTATTTGTGGCAGGTGCCAGTTCATTTTTTTGGAAATTCTACTATTATGAAGCTCCTAAAGAAAGTGTCAACAAGAAAGTAAGATATGAGCCAGTAATATAGATGCACAGAACATTTTGAGAGTTTAGGACCTTGGTGCCTGGCAGCCGTGAACTAAGCTGGGTTCAGTAGCTAAATTTGTGGTTTTATGGACAGAATGATAATTATGGTGATGGAAGGGAGAGTCTGTATGAGTGTGTGTGGGTGTTGTGTGGTAGGCAATGAGAAATTACAGTATGGAAAGGAAGAAAGAAAGTTATCAGAGTGAATTAGACATTAGCTGTATTGATGCCTCTCCCTTAAGCCAATCCAGCCTCTCTGCATGCACATATGGAACACAGATTTCAAGATTCACACATGCCTGCTACTCTTTCACTTGCTCTGCACAGATGTCAGTGGTGTTAAATTGCGTTTTTTCTTAAGAGTACACCACATTTCCATATCCTTCATATCGTCAAACCAGATTTCTTTGTTTATTTGTGGATATTGGAGGTTTAAATTGGCACGAAAATGTGTGTGTCCTTTGGCTTCGCAGTTTAGCTGTGTGTATACAAGATGTTAGGGAGTGTTAAGCTGAGCTGTGAATGTGTGATTCACTGTAAGTGGGAGGAAGTGGAGAAGCAGACATCATTCCTGAGGCCCATAAAAAGAAGGCTTTAAAAGGTCATTCTCTTTCTTTCTGTGGTTCTTTATTACTCTCTGTCTTTTCTTTCAAACTTTCTTTTCCTTGATGGGAAAGAAGGTTGAGCAAAAGAAAGTTTAGGGTTTCTATTGCTGTCTTCTTTCCAGTTATCTGTACATTCAGTCCATCTCCTCCCCGCCTGTCTTATGGTGTCTGCTACAAGACCATGTCCTGGAGATTTAGTGAAGTGCGTGACTGAGACTGACATCTCCCTGTTTTTCATTTCTGCTTAATTAACAGCAGCATAGCTGGAGGATTTGTAACTGCTGCTGCAGGTGTGGCTCTGTACATTGAAAAACGCTGTAGTCTGCAGGGCTGTGATGTGGCGACATGAGTTACACAATAACAGCAGCAAGTGAACTCACTCACCAGTCTCTGTGTCTTCCTGTCCTTGTCTGTTCTCTATCTCGGTCTTGGTTTGATTGTGTCTCTCTGACATCCCTGGCTGTCACTCTGCCTGCACACAAAGAGATGAATGAATCTGGCTGGCCCCTCACTTTGTCTGTTTTTCTCTCTCCTCCTCTTGTCCAGAGTTTATTGAGTTCCTCGATTTATTGTACTGATAAATTTGATCATAAACCTCTGAGCTCCACAGTCTTTTCTCTTGCAGAAGGTGATACAAAGCTTTGGCCATTTTTTAACTCGTGACAGTCAGGTTCACAAGAGCATATTGCGCTGATGTATGGTGTGTCAATATGCGATTAGCGCTGTTAAGCATAATACAAAAGAGAATGTAGATAGACTGAGGGTTGTTATACTAAGCTGTTGAAGGGTAACAAACAATCCAAATGAGAAGCACAACAAAGACAAAAAAAATGAGATGGAGAACAAGTCAGTGAAACATACAATAGCACAAAAAATGGTAGACACACACAATCTGACAAAGGCTGACTCAAACTAAATAGAATACTGTGCAAAGGTTTCCTTTATATTTTGCTAGGAAAATGGAGAATAAGGGCAGTAATTCACTGAAAAATGTACAAACATGTGCAGTTTGTACAATTCTAACAAGGTGGAAAGTCAATATTTGGTATGAACACCTTTATTCGTCAACACAGCCTAAACTCTCTTAGGCAAACTTTCTTGTCATTTCTTCTTCAGTCTTCAGGAACAGTTCTCCAGGCTTCTTAGAGGACATCCAGAGCTCTTTTTTGGATGTTGGATTCATTTTCTGTCAAAATGATCCCACACTGCTTCAGTAAAGTTGAGGTCTGGGATCTGGGGAGGCCAATCCATGTCTGATCTGCAATTTTTCTAAGAACACACTCCACAGCACGCTTTCTTACAGCTAGTTTTAGTGCAAAAATTCTATTTTATGCCTATCAAACTGTGTTATTTTTTTTTATAGATTCAGCTAAAGACATGCGAACAAATCATGTACGTTTTTGACAGTCTACTAATAATTGGTATCTTGCTAAGAGGGACTTATTCAGTTAGGTTGATTGGTTCAAAGGTCATTCAACCGAACTTCAAAGTGGATAAACAAACAAAAAAGAAAACACAGCCAATACCAAAAGGAGAACTGATACTCAAGACGTCTTTAAAAATGACAAGAAGTTATGGCTCTTTGGAAGCAACATATAAAGAAATTATGTTGTGAAGTGTAGCTCAAGACTTCTGTACAAGGAGGCCAGGTTAAACAGGAACAACTGAAACTAATGAGGAATGACACAATAATAGTAGTAAGTAGTAATATAGTACTTTCAATGCAGGAGAAACAAAGAATAACCCAATATCAGTAAACATAACATAAACCATTACAAGTGTGGCTCTGCCGTTTTGAATATAAATGTATAGAGGTTGTGTTTCAGTGTATCTGAAATCCAAGTTTACTTTCAAACCTCCCCTGGACAGTAACTGTTGCATTTGGAAACAGTATTTTTAAAAACAAGCCCTGCTCTTTTTCCTGACTAGACATAACAAGAAAATAAAACCTGTCATTAACTCCTGTTGCTTTTTGTTTGAAGACAAAGAGGAAAGGCCTTGCTGCTATTATAAAATACTTACCCACATTTTAATGCCGTAGTGTTGAGAATGGCAATGAGCAGTATCAGTGAAGTGGTATTACGTGCCAGGATATGAACAGTCGCAGTAAAAATCACTCTTGAGTGCGCTGCGGCGTGATAGGAGGAGAGCATTGGCCTAGTTTGAGTCTGGCGTAATTATGTAATGCTTGAGTACCTGCAGCACCAGCGGCATGACAACTTCTGAATGTAGAGGGAGCAGACAGGAACTGCACATCACTTTTCAATCCTTTTACGTGGTTCGCAAGTTAATCTCGTCTTTAGCTAGGAGGGTTTTACTGACAGTGTGCGCACGATTGCTTATTTAGTACTCGACTAACATTCTGGGACTCCCTTGTTACATCTTTTTCTCCTCACTTTAGTTTTTTCCCCCTATCTCTCCCTCAGATATTTTCTTGCTTCCTGTTGCTCTTTCTCACAATTCCAATTTTCTTCATTTACCCCCCACCCCCCCCACCCCCCACCCACACCCC
This sequence comes from Rhamphochromis sp. 'chilingali', assembly GCF_963969265.1. NCBI lineage: Eukaryota > Metazoa > Chordata > Actinopteri > Cichliformes > Cichlidae > Rhamphochromis > Rhamphochromis sp. 'chilingali'. The sequence goes on along the minus strand of NC_137930.1, from coordinate 27,661,023 downwards.
ATTTTCCTCTCTTTCTTTCTTCCCATTCCCTCATCTTTTTCAGCTTTCACCCTCCATTCCTAAAGCCACATACCAAATGGAGGGTGACAGTATGCAGCTGTGGGTTTTGTCCTCCAGACGGCATCTTAGAAAAAGATTATCCACACAAACACACACACACTCGCAGATGCATACATATGGAGGGAGCGATCGACGCTAACCTAAGTTGCTTAGGTCGCTTCTTTCACTTATATAATAATTTTGAGGTGTAGTTTTGCTGTGTGGCTTGCACTCAGATGTAAATTTCCTTGTAAGCAGGAGGATAATGGAACAAGACAACCAACTCTTTCTTTGTTGCTTTCTCTTCCTTCTCAGAAAGCAAAGCTCCATGCTGCCTTGCAGGAGAAAAATCGTTTGAACCTTGAGTTGATCAACCACCATCTGAAGGCATCCAAGTATGACCAGGTGAGAAATTCACACATGTACTGTGCAAGTATGCATTGGAAGTACACACACAGGAAAATGAAAGAAATCAGTGAATGAGCTTGGTATGATCTGTTTTTTCTGTATCAACGATGCAGGAAAAGAAACACACACACAGTGGCTTTGAGAAAAAGGAGCAGTCAAACGACGGAACTTGTCCATCTTGTCAGATCAATATATCAGATTGATTTCCAAATATTAACAGTGTTGAGCCACAATTGTTTTTTTTTTTTATGTTTTGCTTTCAATTATATAATTGTTCTTGAGCAATAGTTCTTCAGGGTTTCTGAAGGTCTGTTTTTCATTGGACATTGGCTTCTTTTTCACTCACTTTCAGTCCTGTCCTCGTTCCTGGCTGGTTTCATTCACTAATTTCTTTAGGTCAATCTACAAAAGAAAATAACACATATACCAGACAGAAATGGTCTCAGTGGAAGAATGGCTATTAAGACACCATTCTTAAGCAAGGAAAACACAATGGAAGCTCTCTCATGGTTTGGGCCTACAATTCAAAATGTGTCAGATTTTGGTCCACCTTCGAAAGCATTTAATTAGCTACAGCTTAATTTTTCAGCATGACAATGATCCTGAACACAGTGTCAATGCATTAAAAGGAAAAAAGTAAAACACCTGAATAGAAAAACACACAAATGAATATTATCAGTCATGGATTGACCTCCTTGGAGCTGTTATTGAAGCATTGTGGGATCATCTTGACAAAGAACAGAACCAGACGCCAACATTCAAAGAATAGCTTGAAGAAGAAGCCTGGAGAACTATTCCTGAAGACTGCTTGAAGAAATCACTAGAAAGCTCACCTAAGACAGTTTAAGCTGTGCTAAAGAATAAACACAGTCATACCAACTATTGACTTTAACCTCATTAGGATTGTGCAAACTCTTATCTACTGTATTTCCACGTATGTTTGGACGTGTTTCAATTAATTGCTGCACCTATCTCCGATTTTTCTAGCAAAATAAACAGAAAAAAGGGTTTGCTCAAAACTTGTGACGTGTTGTATACACACACACACACACACACACACACACACACACACACACACACTACTGCTACTTTCCCTTTCCTAATATTGTGCTTTTACTAATGCTGGCTCCCTGGTTTCCTGACTTCACATACTGATACATACGCATGCACACAGACCCATAAAGAGAGACAGTGACCGTTTGTGATGGTAGGCGATTAGCTGCTCTGGCGCTAATTGTGACTTTCACAGAGGGGACAGATCTGACATGTGTCCAGGGACTCAGCTCAGAGCTTTTGCTCCAAAGTGTCACAGAAAACGATGCCATCTGTTCACCGACAAGGTGGCCACGGAGATGAAAAGAAAGTGGGGCAAATGTGTGTGCAGTCCTGCCACATATACTGTATAACTGAGTGTGACTGGCTTGTAAGGGCAATTAAGACAAAGGCACAGTGAAAATGTATTTACGTGTGCATAAATAGATAGTGAATTAATGACAAGGGGAGAAGAGAACGACAGAAGCTGAGAGTAAGAAATGAAGAGACGGGAAACAAGACGGGGGATGTGATTAGAGAATCAGAGTACATAAATTGCATTTGCTTCGTAGGATCTTTGATAGATTAGAGAGAACTGATCAACTTAACTATTTTATGTTTATCACAGAAGCAGTGTTATTTTGATTGCTCAGAGTCGTTAGTGGTAACTTTTCTTTTAGCGACTGAGTTTTTAAGAAATATCAGACATATAACTCATTAAATCGAAATGTTAAGCAAAGAATGTTGAATAAAAAACAACTCCTTTGCTTGTCTGGTTTAATTAGTAACATCAGCAGTGACACAATTGATCTCTAAATAAAATGATTAGATAAAATAGAAATATTCATCCGTGTTAAGCCGCATGTATCTTTGATGTACTTCTAAATGTTATTTTTGTGAGTAAGCTTATCTATTGTGTCTCTCATCTCATGCTAATTAACGAGATGATAGGTGTGGTTCAGCTCAGTCCTTTGAGGAACCGGCTTAGCTCAAGGCCTCTGACCGATGAAGAGACGAGCGGCAGAAATGCTCAAGTCAGCAACGCTGTCTCATCAACGCTAAATGAAAATGTGCTGATTAATTTCTCTTCAAACTGTGAACTCTCAATCAACCCTCGAGCCACAAAAATGCAGCCTCTATTCATAAATGTGAAAAGTAGGTCTGCTGCAAGAACAAACCTCATAAAAATTGCATGCTTGTTTTGCTCTTTATAAAACAGACTGCATTTTGAGACTCTTCAAGTAAAACAACGACGACGCAATTAAAGTGTTTTCTTTCTTCGCTTTGTTGTGGTTTTCTCTTTGCCTCTTTTGCTGCTGACCTTTTTTTCTTTTCCACCCACAGTTATTCAAATTCATGTTTTAACAATCCACTTAACCTTCGCTTGTTTCTCATCTATCCCTTCTTTGTGTCTGTGCTCAATTCATGATTCGAATTCTTGCAGGTGCAATCCGACTATGATCGGCTGAGACAGACTTTTGCTGTAGTGAGTCAGGAGAGAGACGTGGCCCAGGAGCAGAGGAGCCAACTCCAGGAAAAAGTGGATAACCTGGAACACGTTTTAAAGGTGGGACAAATTTTTTTGCCTTAATAATATCAGATTTGAGTTCCTCTGTGCTATTTGACCACACATAAACCCCTGGACTAAAGATTTCACTCATTTCTTGTATAAATTTTATTGTCTTACCTACTTTTCGCACAGATTTCAGATGTAATTACCTGTAATTATTATTCAGTTTCTGTGCATTTATTTGAGTCTAAATTTAGTTCAACAGACCACTAAACAATCTGTAAAGTCAACCACACACCTGTTGTACCTATGAGTAGAAGATGTGATGACCCAAGCCTAAACCACCTTTTCTTGCTTCTTTTTCTCCATTACATCAATCCATCTCACTCCATTTCTCCAGCATTCCCATCTTCTTCATAGTCCAACATGTGTTCACTTCAGTAGTCCAGTCACGATAACTGATTTTTCAGGCCCAGTTTTACTGTCACTCTTTCGGAAATATTCCCATTTCCCATGCATTTGTGTCCTCAGAAAACCTGAGAAGGAAACTGAGGCAATACATGAGGTGTAGTGTCACCGGCTTCATGGAAAGGCTGTTTTCTTTATTGTGTTCTGGTCTGCCAATAGTAATCAGACACAGTCTCGCTGCACTGCGAGAGGGACTCTCATTACAAATCCTCGCCTCCCTGCATCTCCTATCGATTGTGTGTCTGTCAGGATATTTGAGAGCGAAATGTACCCGCATGAGAAAAACTGACCAGCTCCCCGATACAGCAGAGAAAGCTTTGTCACTTTCTCATTGTGCATTGATTATGGAGACAAAGAAATAATTTAGAGAAAATTACACAGGATAATGTGGGTGGAGAAAGCAGAGATGGTAGAAACACAGTGTGAAAGAACAGAAAAAGACCTGGTTCAAAACTAATGAGATGCAGCACTGTCTGTGTTATTTTTAATCATATAATCTGATAACAAAAGTTTTCTTTTTGTTGTTTGTTTTGGTCAAAGTCTGGTATACAAGTTAGAACACAAGGTGGGAGGAAATAATTATTTGATCCCCTGCTGAATTTGTGAGTTTGCTCACTTACAAAGAAATGAAAAGTCTCCAATTTTTATGGTAGTTCAGTGTTAATGCAGGCAGACAGAATATCAACCAATTATCCAGAAAAGAATAGACATTTGATCCTCTTCAACCCAGCCTGAATTCTGGCTCTCACCGATTGGCTGTGTTTGGGTCTGGAGCTCCATGCAAGATCCTGATGAGAATGATCGTGAGAAAGGTGGTGGATCAGACCAAAACTACATCGGAGGTGTTTGTTAATATTCTAAAGGCAGTTGAGACCACAGTCACCGAGGACACCAATGGTAACACACTTTGGCATAATGGATTAAAGTCTTGAAGCAACTGTAAGGTCCCCCTGCTCAAGGCCACATGTACAGGCCCGACTTAAGTTTGCCAGTGAACATCTAAATGATCCAGAGAAGGCTTGGGAGGCAGTGCTGTGGAGAGATGAACCCAAAATCAAGCTCTTTGGCATCAACTTGTTTGCCATACACGGAGGTGGAAACATATTCTTTTGGGACGTTTTTCTCCAGAGGGTGCAAGACAACTTTACCACATTTAGGGGCCAGTGGTTTGGGCCTCGTACCACGAAATCTTGGATGAGAACTTAGACAGCAAGAACACTAAAGATGGGTTGTGGATGGATCTTTCAGCATGGTAGTGACCCAAACCATACCACCAAGGTACCATAGGAGTGGGTAAAGAAGGAAAACTTCCAGGTCATGATCTCTTAGCCCTGCGATGTTTGGAAACCTGGTAACCAACTACAAGAAATGCTGCTGTGCTTGCCAACAAGGGTTTCTCCACAGAGTACTAAGTCATGTTTTCCTCATTTCATTCAATGTCGTGCAAATCAATTTATAATTTTCACATAATTTGTTTTTTCAGGATCTTTGGTTACTATTCTGTGTATCCATTACAATGGAACTACTATAAAAATGAGAGACTGTTAATTTCTCTGTGAGCAAACATACAGAGGATCAAACACTGCCGTCTTTAACCTCCTAAGACCCGAACTCTTCCACGACATGCATTTTTAATTTCTCTTTGATATTTGGGCATATTGGGACCCAATGAATGTAAAAACAAAGAATTACCAGATTTTTTTTTTTTTTTACCTTATTTTTGTTTTTAAGAAAAATAAGAGCCACATATGAGGATATTCGTTTAAAACTGCGATAGAACAGTAGCAGTATAATGTCCCCGTAAGTGGATATCAGGCCCTTGCAGAGCAAAATTGAGTATTTTGGTCTAAATAACCCAAAATGTGATGTCCACATATGTGGACGTCAGGTCCTAAGAGGTTAAAGCGAGCAACCAATTTAACTAGGAAACAGATTTTTTTTAAAAAGAAAAAACCCCACTATATTGTATTTAGTAGTTTTTTTTCTTATCTGTGGCCATGGCTCATGTTACACTTACAAAACAGAGTTTAAGATGGTAAGATTTTCATTGGCAGTGATCAGAAGGGACAGGATTAGAAATGAGAACAAACATATAAACTAATAATCTGCAGTGACATCAGACCTTTGTTAGACATGTATGTGTGTCAACAGAGGTAAATCCAGAGTGTAGTCTTAAAAATTGTGAATTATAGTATTATAGTATAGTATATAGTATAGAATTATAGCGTGACTATAGTAATGTGATGGAGAGCTGACCATTATCAGGCCGTGATTTATCTTCCAGTTGGATTTTGGGGACCTCCTGGCTTTTGTTTTGGTATACTGTTGACAGATGTTTTTAATTTGCCAGTGTCTTCCTCCTCATTCAGTAGAGACACAACCAGTTTATGGATGTTGACAAGTGAGACTGTCCCGAGGAACAGCCAAAGCATTAGCTCCAAATAAAGTCTGAAACTTCTCAACAGCAAATATCAGGTCAAGCCTGAAGTTTTTGACAATAATTTTAAGTCAGTTCATAAGACGTCATGAGTTTTATAGGCAGTCAGTTGCATTTTTTTTTCCAGGTGCCTGATGTCACGTGCTTTTAATGCCCAGTTAAATAGAGTCTGTTTTGATTCCTGTCTCTAATAAGTCAGCATCTTTCTTTTGCTGTTTCAATCCAGTCTTAGTCAACTTTTCAAGGCCTCGAGTCCACATCAAGCAGTGTAGACCTTGGATAACTCTGCAGTAGTCCAAGGGTTGGAGCTGTTTGAAATTGTAATAAGTTAACCAAAGCAGATAAAGTGAAAGATCGCAGATCTTTTTAAAATGACAAAACGAGGTGTTTAGATGCAGGCGTAACCATTGGTTCCCGTGTGAAAAAGCAAGGGTTAAAAAAGCAGTTTCACTAAGGCTCCAGTGACAGCCTCTCAGCTACCCCGGTCCTCTGCAGCTTAGAGCTTCTCCATGATTATGCAAAACAGCGACTGGCTGCTCAGGACACCTCGAAGCCACTCCCGGAGGTAAAGAAGATTTTCTTTTTTCAAGGGAGAAAGAACAGGGAAAAAAATATGAATGTCAGAGCTTTCTAAGCTGTCTTTTCTTCTTAAGCTCACAGAGACATCCTATGGCCTTAATTCTGTTTCTGCAAGATGTGGCAGCTGGTTGTGACTTCATGCATAGATACTGTACAGTCATGACTTGGCTAATTTGGCAAAGGGTAGATTTGGATCAGGAGCGACTATGCGTGACAGCTTTGTGTAAGTCAGTGCAGACTATAGAGTATGTTTGGTGCCAGAGATATATATGTTACAGAAGCCAGTGTTACTTAATGCTCTTCTCTTCACGTACCTTGCCTCTTAAGTGACATCGTATGTGAGGGTGCAAAATCTTTAAACTTTAAACAACCAACATATAATGTGCTAATTACTAAGCTTAACAGGCTGCTAGTTGGCAGATCTCTAAACTGTCATATAGAAGCAAGCTGTTTTCTTCCACTTCAGCCTTAGATAAACTAGGTGGTAATTGGTATTAATATTTTTATCCAACTCTTGGCAACCTTTCAAATGAATTGCTTGGTTTAATCTTTGAGGATTAGGCAATGCTTCACTTCAATTTGTGGGATTTATTACACTGAAGCTGATGCAACAACACTGTGGCTATTCCTATTTTTCCAAGCAGTCCTCATTTTTCCTCAGAAATGGATGCAATGTCGCTAAATCAGGTGGACAGGGCTCAGATTCCTCAAAAGCTCTTGCCAGAGTGGTAGAGAGAATAGATTTACTCGATGACATTGAAACGTGAGAATACTGTTTTCAACAAAAGATTGCAGCTGGGTAATTTATTATTTTTGCAGTAGTGTTGGAAATAATCTCTCCTCCTTCTGCTTCCTCTGTTTCTTCCTAGCATATGCATGAGGCTGTAGAGCTAAAGCAACAGTTGCAGACAGAGCATGAGCAAGCCTTGGTGGCCCTTCACACCAAGCAGAAGGAGATCAATCAATTGCAAAAGGTATGTTTAAAAACCGCTTTAAGTCTATTCTTTTAATACTTTTGGCAGAATCCCTCCTTGGTTATCAACTTTTGTGTAGTGAATTTATGCCAAAGGTCTTTGTTTGGATAATGATGTGTCTTGAGCCACTTTATGCTGAATCACTGCTACTGTATCAGAAAATACAGATACCTCATATAGCCCGCCCCAAAATCAGCAGATGTGATTACAAATGCAGCCATGGTCCCTTTGATCGTGTGATGAAGAACACGGCTAAAAATGCTGCGTTTGTAGTTGCTGATATATTTGTACACATTACAAATATCTTGCAGCATGAAGATCTGACCTGTTGTGGTTGTTTTATTCTTTTTTGATATTTCGTAAAAAAAAGGATATACATGTGCGCATGTGTTCCTGCTTACTGTTTCCTTCCTATGATGATGACTGAAATAATATCAAATACCTTCTGGATTAGACCACAAGTTTAACATGATGAAAAGTGTCTCTTTCTCAGAAGTCTGTGAGGTTTGTTTGTCTCATTTTGGTCCCATTTTTGCATTGATGTTTGTTCAAAAGAGAATCATTAATGTTCAAAGATGCAGATCATTCAAACTGAGACAAATTGATTTGCACAGTCGCTCAAGAGTGGGTTTAATTTCACTGCCTTTAACAGCCAGTACTTGGACACTAACATGTCCTAAAATAAGCCAGTTGCTTTTTATTGGAGCTGTACCATCAGAAGTAGGCATCTCTTCAAGTACCAGCTCTGTTTGATGAACCAGTGAGCATCCGCCAGGGTATTGCGTTGACAGTATGTCAGCTGTGTACTGTCTATTCTACCTCATGGACCGTGATCACAGTGTCAGCTGTCATTGTGTGTTTCTGTGTGTTCTCTGCAGGCTTGGGTTCAAACTGACCAAGAGCATGAGGAAGCAGTACACCTGTTAGAGGTACAGTAAGCTGAACAAACCCTTATGTTTCCTGGATTGCTGTGTTTCTTAAACATAGTGGAGCTTTCTGTTTTAACTAGGCGAATCAAAACACATCCTTAAGATGGTTCATGTAGTATTGGGTCAGTTTTCCAGATGAAATAAGGGGAAACATGGATAAGTTGGTGATGAAGCTCTCCTTTTTGGAACATATGGAAAAGACTCGAAGCTTGTCTATGTATCAAGTTAGCTGCTGTAAAACATCCTGTCTGGCTCTACTACAGCACCCAGTGCTTTGAACTAGCCTTGAACTTTTAGCTTCAGTTTTAGCTTTATGGTTATTTCCATCTTCTTTTCTGGAGCAGGAAGTGGCCATATTTAAATGAGATAGTGGAGTGTTAAATTATAAACTAAGGCCAGTAATCTTGATTGTACATATCATATCTATGGGTGCAGTGTGGAGACTTCTTCGATTGTTTTATAGTATAACAACTGCACAGCAAGCTATATTAATTGTCTGATATATTAAAAGTACTGTAAGAGGCACAAAGACACCACAGAGATGGTCAAAATGTCCAACGCTGGGCTCTAAAAGTGAGAATTTTAGGCTATGTCCACACGTAGGGTGTTTGCTAAAACTGAGATTTTTCTGAGGTCATTTTGAAAAACATCTCAGTCCAAATGTAAATGCAAAGAGCGATCTACTGTCTGTCAAGAACATGCCAAAGCAACAAGCTGCGATATAAACGTAACTGGGAGGAAATGTTAGCTAATCAAAAGCTCACAATCTGACATCAAAAAGGAGATGAAAGCGCACACCTTTGATGTTGCAAGACACAATATAGAGTTTTTCTTTCCAACATTCAATTGTGTAAATGCAGAAACTTGAAGGTTGTTTTTTTTTTTAAATCTTCACCCCAGCAGTTGTTTTTTTTTTTTTAAATGTCTGTTTCCAGTGCAGTTCTTTAGATATTTTATCCTGGGCTAACATCAACCAACACTGCCATCCTCAGAGCCATTCTACATTTGGGGCTAAAATAAAATAAGCGAGGTATATTTGTCAAACGAATGTATTAGTTTAACTGCGTGACTCACACCCACACCATCTTCAGTAATCACCTCTGCTGAGCCTGAAATCGAACGCAGAGACGCAGGAAATTATTTAAATTAAGTAAATTGAAAAGTGACGTTTCTTGGACTAACTAGTGCATTTAAACTGGCAACACATTAAGAGAGATGTTAAAAAAAGGCACCGTCTGCACACGCCTACGTAGGCCTTCAACGACGTCTAATCAGGCTAATTGAAAACAGCTGCGTGGGTGGACAAGCAGAGTTTTAATGTGGAGCCATACGACGCAAGTTTATTCTAAACTTGAACTTATGACACATGGGTACCGTTGGGGTTCTGGACTCTCTTCTAATGAAGTCCCATAAGTAAGTTCCCCCCCGTCTCTCTTCCAGCAAAACACTTATCTGCTTGGCTACACTATTGTGTAGTTTTTTCCAGTACTCCACACCAGATTGTGACTCATACATCAGACTAGTCAGACAATAGCGTATCATTTGTGCTTGCGGTCACATTTCTATCTTCTTATTCAGGCTGCTTTTGTTATAGCGCTCCAAACGCTTCTGTTTAGTAGTTGCGTTGTCACGCGTTGCATTGACGCTTCACGTCGCGCCCCCCCCCCCCCTCGGATGGTAATCGTTGACCCGCTGTTTCATCACAGACCTCTACTCAAAATTATTTTCTCGTCTTACTTTAAATCCTTTTGCTACGAGAATACGTCGCAGACTCCTTTGTGTGCGGCTCATATGAGGTCACGTTATTATCCATCTGGAGCGCTCTAATACGATTTTACTGAGCAAGCAGACTGAGTTTGGCTCAGAAAAAACAGTTTGGTCAGAGAAATTGAAACTCTGTCAAGGAGATCTCTTCCTAGAAATCCCTGAATCAGTTGGTCTCTTTCACAGGCGCGTTTCTCTATAGTTATGGGCAAATATGGCCACAGGAGGGAAAGCATAGTTGTGCTGTCTGTAGGTGTGAAATCCCCATATGTTTTCCAGTCTGTGTTTTTGTGCTTAGGAGTCCATTTCAGTTTGACAAACACATTTGTCTTATTTTTTTGTCGACTCATAAATACATTTGTGTTCTCATTGGTTCCCCTTCCGTTTGCTTTTATTAACGATTGGTTCTTTTTGCATTTTTTTTCCCTTTCTTTACTTACTACTTCTGATTTCCACATTTTGTCTGAACAGAACAATAAGGACAGAATGTTTCAGGTATTTATTTTCATCCCTGATTAGTTAGTTACATCACCCTTTCTTTCCTCTTCGAATTTTCCTTTAATTGCAAACCTGTGAAACCAAAATTATATTCTGTATCACCAAAAGTGATTATATGTATATTCACGCTTTCCCCTCTAGGCCTTCCTCTGATAGCATGTCTATGATATAACTTCATGGAGTGCTCAGGCTTGGTTATCACGATTTAACCATATCAGTAAATGACTCTACACTTCCACGTGTTTAGATTAGATTGCTAGACATTCAAAATTATATACTGCCAAAGCCCAGAAGAATAATCACCTTTCACCTCTCATTCTTTTTTTTTTTCTTTTTTTTTTCCTCTCAGTCTTCACAATCCTTACTGCTCTTTTTTCTTAACTGCCAAAGGTCAAGGTTCGTGACCTGGAGCAGGAATGCCGGTCACACAGTGAACACTTTCACCAGCTGTCCAAAGAGCTGCTGAATTTCCGTCTCCAGTCGGAACCTGTGAATATCCCTAAAAGTAATACCACCTCTGCATCCCAGATCCCGCCCTCACCACAGAAGAAACTCTCGCAGGTCAGATTCGAAGCCCAACCAGAGACAGGTGAGTCTCACCTCACAGGCAGCTTTGTATGAAACACATTGAGCCATAAAGGCAATTATGAGGCTGGGGAACGGGGACATATCAAAACAAATCAAAAGTCTTAGAAAGTCAGTCCCTGATTTTTATTTATTTATTTATTTTTCTCTGATTACTACTTTCCTCAGTTTTAGCTGAGCGGTTTTATGTGTTTACTTGAGTGTGAGTGTGGTTCTGTGAGTATTAATGTAACTGTGTAATATAAAGTGGTGATATAAAACTGTAGACTAGCAGGGTTAAATATTAGTGGGGTCTAACTATTCTAAAAACACATGTGCTCTCCAGATAAAAGCATCTGCGAAATTATTAGTGCTTAAAAGGGTTATGATCAGATAAAATGATAATTAGTGATCTAATCCCCAGACAGCTCACATTACAGCTGGACGCACTCACTGCAAACCAGAGGTGGATACCATTAATGGAGACGGTGCTTATTCATGATCAATATCTGCCCTTGATCACAAGCCTGATGTACGACACGAATGTAATTTAACACATTAGTATTCTAACAACACAGTGCAACCTGCAGATACAGCAAATAGAGCCGTATCAGTGATGTAGATTTATACAGTCTGGCACAAACCAAAGGTCTTTGAAGTGCTGAAAATCCTGTTTTATCTGTCTCTTCACTTCGGGCAGAATTCACTGATGTTTTTGTGCTAATGCATAATATTACATACAAACCACAAGAACGCAGTGATGCACTTGATCTGTGTTGTTTACGTATCGTTAATTTCTTCAGGGAATTCCGTTTTGTGTTTTCTGCATTTTTTTTAAGTCTGTTTTGCCAATAGGATGGGCTGATAGGGGTGGAGTAGCCTTCCAAATGAAGGGTGTTAGCTGTACCCGCAGGAGATCAATGGTTTTGCTCCAAAGAGCGCGAAATGGTTGTGGAAGGAAAAGGCAGTTACTCTTTATTTGCTATGGAAATCAATGTCTCCCAGGTGATGAGAGTGCGGCAGACACGCCGCTGCTGATATCCCAGTTCTTGCCCTGCTCACCGCAGACTGGAGACGGAGAACCACCAGAACTGCTGTCTGTCAAATCCAGCACCGTGACAACGGACCACCCCATCCACCCCCGACAGTTTCCCTCATCAGAGGTGGGTCTGTGTGATGCCACATCCATGAATAATGCATGCATAACCTATTATGTTAATTGTTTTTAAATAATTAACTTACATATTCATATCTTGAAAAGGAATGGTTCAAGAGTTGCTGCAAACTGCTAATTCTTAAATATGCTGTAGGAAAGTCGCTTATCCCTGCTAATAACACTTTAATTTGTTCCTCTCATTTATCTATAGATGGAGGATGAGGCCAGCCCATCACCCAGGTCCAAATCTCGCTACACAGGCCAGGTCCGCCTTTGCACTGCCCGTTATAGGTGCATAAGACAAGTTTAAATACAGAAATAATTTCATTTTGGGTTTTAACGCGCATTATCTTTAATTTTCCTTCACAAATGAATGAAAAACCTTTCTTTCCTTCAAGTTATAACCCTTACGATGGACCAAATGAGCATCCTGAAGCAGAACTCCCCCTTGTGGCTGGAAAGTATCTGTATGTGTATGGAAACATGGATGACGATGGCTTCTATGAAGGTGAGTCGTACACAACACACATAGAGCATTTGAAGCGGTCTGTGAGGCGATATGTGCTTCTGGCTCGATAAATCAAATTCTGGCAAAAATCTGAAAATACTGCAACAAATTTTCTATTTGGGAGGATAGGTTTTCTTCTGTTCAGGCCTGCAGTTTTGCCTGAGTGCTTGTCTGCTGATGCTGCCTGACAGTGAAAACAAGTGTATGCATCATTATGTATTGTCTCAAAAACACAAAAAAGACACAAAAATGCCGAGTAGTGTGTGTCAGCTGGCATTTATTCTCCACTGAAGTTGTTTTGTCTTTCACCATCGTATTTATGTCTGTGGCGTTTTTGACTGTAGCATGTAGTAATAATAATAATAATGGATTGCATTTATATAGCGCTTTTCGGGACCCCTCAAAGCGCTTTACAATACCACTATTCATTCATTCTCACATTCATACACTGGTGAAGGCAAGCTACAGTTGTAGCCACAGCTGCCCTGGGGCAGACTGACAGAGGCGAGGCGCCATCGCGCCATCGGCCCCTCTGGCCATCACTGGTAGGTGGTAGGTGAAGTGTCTTGCCCAAGGACACAACGACCAAGACTGTCTGAGCCAGGGCTCGAACCGGCAACCTTCCGATTACAAGACGAACTGCCAACTCTTGAGCCACGATCGCCCTACTGCATTGCACCTACAGCACACTGTGCAGTAAGTGGTATATGCAAAAATGTTGTATGTGTAGAATGACACATTGTATCTGTGATGCATTTTGTGCCCCTGCAGTCTCTTTACATTATGTCGTGTTATGTAATGATACAGCACAATCTAAACGTAATGCTGATGCAGTCATTTTTGTAAACGTGCTGCAAGGACTACTTGACAGGCTTTGTCACCCTGATATAGAATAAGTCCGTCATACATACTAGTTGGCTACTTTCATCGCGTGACTTCCACTTAGTCAGTGCGTGGTGTCATGAAGAAAAGTTTCCCGACACTTTTTCATAACTGGTGGCTGGACTCACTCTCTGTATAATCTCTTTATAATTATGAAGGCTTCTCCATCAGAGGCAATCCTAATCCCCCTTGCTAGCAATCCTGCAGCCAGCACAGACCGTCATAGAAAGCCCTGTGATTCATTAGCTGTGTGCAGTCAGATTGCATGGTATTGCAGACGGTCCCTGTATTTACCACACAGGAGGGGCGACTTGGGCTGCATACCAAGCTGTTGTCAGGATGGGGACCTTGGTCTCTTAGTTTGATGACTAATCCAGCAGGGCTCAGCTTAATCATCAGCACACATAAACAACAAACACACTCGCTCAGATACACTTGTAGAGACACACCAAGATGGTCTTAAGGCCCCCCAGGCCTCTGTGGAAAAAGGGATTGAAGGACGAGATGATAGGGAGCTTTGTTGAAGACAAACTTATTGCCTTGGGGGAAAACTACACTGCAAATCTAAGCACTTTCTTTTCTTTCTTTTTTTTCTGCATTGACCGCAGCATCTACGTACTCTGGGGTGCTCCTGGAAATGTTCAAACGCTGAGGTCCTTAGAAATGTTGAAAGGAGTGTTTTCTAAGTTGTGTGTTGGAGTATGAAAGATGGCATCAGAGAACCCGTGGGGAATCTTACATCTTAGGGAATAGAACATGCTGTATGTTTACATATCTTCCACCTCTCACTCAGTGACTCATTCTCACCTTGCAGGTTAAAAAAAAGAAGAAGCTCTCACCGATTTATGTGTTTAAGTTATTGCTTTGCTTTTGTCTTTGTGTTGTGAGAGAAGCCTAATTTTAACACTTACAGGTGGCATCAAAACAGAAAGTTTTTCCTAAAGAGACATTTATTAAATAGTAGCAGGATTTTCTGTTATCTACTTTTATTCTTTTTAACTAGAAATATCAATTTAAAAAATGAATAACATATTTCTGTTATTTTCTACCTTTGTGTCTGTACTTGTTTATGCTTGACAGGGGAGCTGCTGGATGGCCAAAGAGGACTTGTTCCTTCCAACTTTGTGGAGTTTGTCCAGGACAAGGAAAAACCAGGCATTCAGGCTGGAGACGCAGGGGAAGATCTCAGCTCACTTGAGCACACATCCCTAGCCTTGATGGCTGTGGATGGAGGTGCCTCCCAGGATGGCCTTCTGAGCTCAGCAAACGCTTTGGTTCCCTGTAGCAATGGGACAGGTGGGGCCTTGGATCCTGAGGACCTGGCGGAAGACGTTGTGCCTTACCCCAGAAAGATCACCTTGATCAAGCAGCTGGCACGGAGTGTCATCGTGGCCTGGGAGCCTCCACTAGTGCCTTTGGGCTGGGGGAACATCTCTAGCTACAATGTGTTAGTAGATGGGGAGCTTCGTGCCAATATACCATACGGTGGTCGGACCAAGTGTTTGCTGGAGAAGCTGGACCTGGACGGCTGCGTCCACCGTGTGTCAGTGCAGAGTGTCATGGACCGGGGCTTGTCAGATGAGCTGCGCTGCACCTTGCTAGTGGGAGCCAATGTGGTGGTGGCGCCGTGCGGTCTGCGCGTCGATGACATTCAGCGTGACACTGCCGAGCTCTCTTGGTTGCCTAGCAACAGCAACTATGCTCACACTGTGTTCTTAGACGGGGTAGAGCACGCAGCGGTAAAACCGGGAAGGTATAGACTACGGTTCCACAACCTGAAGCCCCTGACAGTTTACAAAGTGACGGTGGTGGCGCAGCCCCACCAGGTGCCGTGGCAACTGCCGCTGGAGCAGAGAGAGAGGAAGGAAGCCGGCGTGGAGTTTTGCACTCAGGCAGCAGGTCAGAAAGGTTTATTATTATCCACAGAGATACTGTATCAATAATGCACAGCTTAATAGCTGGCGATTACTTTCACATGCTTCTAAGAATCTTAGTTTAACTCTCATATGCAAGATCATGTACTGTAATATGAATTCTAATGTTATTGTACTCTGCTCTAGAATAGTATAGCGTCACATTTCTTTACCATGTCGTTGTTGTGTATTGTATTTTGTCTAGGTCCAACACCATTTTGCAGAACAGGTCAGAACAAAGCTTGAGGGGTTGGTTTCCCATATATTCAAGCACTAAACCTAAGGGATGTCATTAGTGCTCTGACACATTTTGCAGGGAGGATGACTGTGCCATGTTGTTCAGCATATGCAGTTTATTATGAAATGTGGGCAAAATGGCATCTTATTCTGGTTCTGAGATTGAAAACCTTTTAAAAACAAGTCTGTCATTACATGTCCTTTGAAAATGCACAATTTGTTGTTCGAAACCAAATTTGTATGCAATTTTGCCCAAGTTTGCTGCACAGTGCACTTCACTAATTAGAGAATACCAGAGCAGCATGAGATATGATCAATAATTACGATGAGTCATTTCCTCAGCCTATAGCCTAGCCTGACATAGCCAGTTCTATATAAAGCGGTGCCCCTCCACTGCTCACTGAAATGACCATTTTCTATCAGTGTGCATTTGCTTCTGCTCGAATGCAGTTGTGCATGTTTCAAAGAGATCAGAAAAAAGAAATGCTGAGCTCTAATCAGGCTCTCTGCATGTGGAGACAGCAGTGTATATCTCGGGGCAACCCTTAAAGTTTTCATCTCTTCCAAAGATTACTGAATGGTTATAGTAGAATAGCATATATAAGGAATACAGACCTAAAAATATAGGTCTGTATATAAAAATAAAAATAAAAATTTCATTTTGATTTATCTGACAATCATCTTGGGTTAGGAAATATTAGTGTTGTGCAAAAACTCACCATACACTTAAATGACATTGTCTAAACACAACACGAAGTGTTTTGTGAATGTTTCCCACCAGCAATGTCATGCTATCAAGTAGCCCGCATGAACTGTGTATCTCTGCAAAATACAAATAAGCTGTTATGTAATTTCATAAATTTAGATATGCAAGTCAAATTACAACCCCACCCCCCCCACCCCAACCTCACGTCCTCATTTCCTCCTTTGTGTCTGGGCATTTCTGTGCATGGTGGGGTGTGTGTGTGTGTGTGTGTGTGTGTGTGTGTGTGTGTGTGTGTGTGTGTGTGTGTGTGTGTGTGTACGTATTTGTGCATCTAATGAATGCTTCACATCATTCCCCCTCTCGTTTGTATCCTACATGTACTAAATCAGTAAACCGTAAGAGATTATTTTTCTTACACACTGGATTGGTTACCTCCCAGGGCCTCCGCTGCCACCCCAGGATGTTCAGGTGCTCTGTGGGCAGGCTCCAGGGGTCCTGCAGGTCTGCTGGAAGCCCCCCAACATCTCTCCCACAGGCACATCCAATGGGGCAAATGTCATTGGTTACGCAGTCTGCACTAAAGGGCAGAGGGTGAGTTAGCATGTCTAGGTCTCGCCTGCCTGGACTAGTTTACTTTTTATATATCATTCTTTTTAAAAGGATATGAGTGATCACACAGAGCTCATCTTGATTTAAAGGCATTGCTCATGATGTATTGTGTTCTGTTATGAGAAACTACAGTAGTTTGTGGCTAAATCCTAAGCATATGGGATGTATATTCCTAAGGTCTACATGCTGTACAGTATTTACAACACTGTGAAATGTTTAATCATGCGTAATCCAGTCAAAACATGAGAATATACACCACAGATGGGACATTAACAGCGTCTGCCTTTCAGCGTGGCATTATGTCATCATTACCATCAGTTCACTCAGCAATGCCACCTACTTGTAATTAACGTGCGGTGCAGGTCTGGGTCTTGGAAAGGTCTCTCGCTCCCTCTGGTGACTGCTAAAGTAAATCATCACAGTAAACCTGAAAGGGAAAATCAACATTCAGCCACACTGGGCAGAAACCTGTTTTTGAGCTGCCCCTGCAGGTGGAAATCTTAAGAGCATTTTTTTCCCACCATAATAAATCAAATTAAAGAGGTATTTTTGTTAGTTCAGTGAAATCACTTATTTGGCACTAAAAAGTGCAGGGGGCTAATCAAATTTCAGCAGCTGGATTTGTCCATTTTTGTTTTGGATGTATTGACTCTGATACTGATAATGTTTTAGTTGTTGTTCAAATGAAACTGCAGCCACTGTTTATGTTAACATTTATTTATTTTTTTCTGGCTCTAGATAGCTGAGGTGCTGTTCCCTATGGCAGACTATGTTACGGTTGAACTGACAAGGATTCAATGCCTCGAGGCCAGGGAGGTCATCGTTAGGACACTGTCGGTCCAGGGAGAATCCCAGGACTCTCAAGTTGCTGTCATTCCAAACAACCTGCTTGTGCCTCTACCTCCGCTTCCCCTGCCACCACCAGTGCATCCTCACACGGGCCCCCCTCCACACCCCCATACTCAACCTCTCCTCCAATCCCCTCACCTTCCTCATCCCACACCCCAACTTCCCGCTCCACCACATGGACAACAACTGCCGCCCCGTCCTCCCCATGCTCAACCCCATCCCAGACTCCCCCATCAAGGTGGACCCCCGCAACCCCAGCTTCGTCTTCCCCATCCCCATCCGCAGCCCTTACATCTTCAGCCTCGTCCACCCCACCAAGGTCCCAGGCCACAGCACCAACTGCCTCTGCTGCCCCACCCCCAACCCCACCTTATACCTCTGAGACCAGTAAGTGCCAGAGACCTGGATGCCAAAGACCATGCGGCCCATCACGGGGGAGCTATTCTACCTGGCCAACCTGGCTGGGACCCTACACGCTCTCCTTCTGTCCAGCCTCCAGTGCCCATGCAAGGCCACACCCTTGAAGCCCCATCACCTGCCAATCCACGGTCTCCCTCACCCCAGAGGATTCTTCCTCAGCCCAGAGGCACGCTTATCCCAGACACTGTGGCCAAAGCTATTGCTCGAGAAGCAGCTCAGAGGGTGGCAGCAGAAAGCGGAAAGGTCTGGTGAAAATGGAAATGCTGGCTCACACAACACTCTAGATGCTTAATGAAAATGATGTTATATATTTTAGCACAAGTCACTGAGATTAAACTGTTGCTTTAATTTGAATTTAGAGTAGCTGAAGAAGGGAAGTGTCACAAGTTGCTAAACATAAAAGAATATTGAGCTTTCTGTGATTGTTACTATAATAAAACCTAAAGACACCGTTAACACTGTTCCATTCCTATTTACACACACATGTTTTCAGGGTGACAGAAGGCAGGGCAGATATGGAGAACAGGGTCATTCATTTCACCAGCATCACTCTGATGAGGAAGAGGAAGACGAGGAAGGGTTTGCTCGCGGTCGACGGAGAGGACCCTCGGTTGACGAGTTCCTCAGAGGCTCTGAGCTGGGGAGGCCGGTAAGACCCGTGTGATAAGCGACACACTTTGCTTATCACACTTCTGAGCTCAAGCACCTAACGTGTGTTTCAGTGGAAAAACCTCACATGTGTGCATCTGGACGTGTGTGTGTGCATGTGCGTCTGAGGTGGTTGCATGTGTACACACTCCTTAACCCGTGTCTTTATGTGTGTTCACGTGGGCGTGCTGGCCTTATCCATGTGTGTTTGGTGTGTGCATGTATGTATGTTTGTATGCGGACTTAATCGCGTCTGTTCGTTTGTGTGTGTAACTACCAAAAGCCTCACTATAGTCACAATGAAGATTATCACAGCGAAAGCAGCCGGGGCTCTGACCTGTCTGACATCATGGAAGAGGATGAGGAGGAACTGTACTCTGAGATGAAGCTGGAAGAGGGACGTCGACGCAACTCGCACAACACACCCAAGGTGCAGTTCTTTGCACTTATCCAAGCAAATTATTATTAAGTGAACTGCACAGGCACAGATACTTCAGTTGAGACTGCTGCCTTGCTTTTGATATGTGTCATTAGTGTGTGTGCTGAGTTTAATTCAAATTTTATACAGAAAGAAAAAGCCCATGGATAGAAGGGCAGATGCAGTGGGTTTGACTATTTCAGTACCATAGACAGAGATGATGAAAGCTGTCGGGTTTGAATCTTTCCGCACTATTGAGAAAGATAGTGCGGAATATATATAAGAGAGACACAGATAGATGTAGACTGGGTTTTAGATGCTTTCAGGCACCGCTGTTGCTGCTTTCATAAACACGTGACTTTTTTTTTGCCACTTTTTTAAAGCATGTCATCGCAGAAACTACAGAAGCTTATTTTACTTCAGTGAACAAACATGTCAGTGTAGAAAAATGCAATCTTCAAAGTCTGGACCAAAGACTCCATTTGCTGCTGCCAAAAAGCTCCTTTAATTTCTCAGAAACACAGAAAGGGATAGTTTCTTTCTGTGTTTGGGTGCTTTGCAGTGAAACGGGGATAGACTGGATTTGATTAAAACACAGAGGAAAGAACTTGGAGAGCTAAAGGGTGAGACTGGGTTGAAAAGATTATCATGACAAAGGGAGACATATAGCTGAGGGGTGTAGCCTAGGCTGCACTGACAAATATCTTTGCCTTTCTTTTTTAGTAGATGGGTAGAGTGATACTAGTTATTTCTTAATTTTGGAATGGAAATATTTCCCATGGGCTTGTGTGTGTGTGTGTGTGTGTGTCTGAATGTGAGTCTACGTGTGTGCGTCTATGTTTCAGTGCTTGCCTGTGAGTACTGCATGATTTTGTTTACATACAGTTTGTACAAGTATGTTCGACATGCACTTTTTCACACGCTGTTTACGGGTATGTTCACGGTTCTGTGACAACACATGACACATGAATGCTTTGTCTGCGGATGCTTTCTATGTTTGTGTATATTTCAGACAACAACCCCTGTTGGAGGCCGCCATGATCGGGATAGTGGGAGACGAGCGCATCACGGCGGTCCCCAGCCTCAGAGACGACCCCTAATGGTCCCCTCCATTGGTCAGTATGGGCAGATGGCTATATTTTAGGTTCTCTGTCCCTTAGTGCAGTCGCATTTGCTCCTTTTTTCTTTTAAATACCAAGAAGCTCATGAAGTCTTTGTCTCCAGATCACCTTTGTGTCTGCGAACCATGCTCATCCCTTTCAGTACCTTGACTTTGATCTTCCAGAGATGGAGATGATGATGATGATGATGATGATGATGATTAAACCGCTTTGCACTGTTGCAGCACAGAGTGATAAGTTAATCTACAGTGACGACGGCTAGAAATATATAACTGAAAATTTGTTATCACCTGTTTTAGGAGGCAACGCAAATCTTCACTTAACATATTGGGAGGAGAAAGTAGAGCTTTGATTTGTAACCTCATCACCTTCTAACTGGTATTTTCTGTAGAGGTAACCTCTGAGAATAACAGTGAGGGAAACCTCTCTCCCATCACCGAGGATGTTTACTATGGCAGAGTAGCTCGACACAGGACCTGGTCATCCCGCAGGCACATGGGCGGCACCAGGTCTCCCCATGGTATGTGCCTGCAGTCCTGTTTTTACCACCACAGCATGGCAACAAAAGTGCCACCAGCACCTGGCAAATTGCAATAAATAGCTGTGGACACTTGCAAATGTTTTGTCTTCAAAAATAATAGTTATTGTTATTATGCTTACAGTTGAACAGCATGACCGCAATGCACTGAAATGGTGGACCCATTGGCAAACCATGCTTTGGGTCCAGGATCAACATTTCCACAGTTGCAGATGATAAATGATTGACTGACTGTTTAGGGAATGCCTCACAACACTGCACTGAACTCCAGACGCCTGCTAAAACCCTTCCCTTTGTGATACAACCACACCCACTACACCAGTCATGCATGAAACTCAAAAGATATGACAGTGGTAGGCACTAAAGAATGACCACATTGGCATTGCTTCTTGTTTCTTTAGATGTCTGAGTTTGAGATGTTAGCTTTCTTTTATATTGTAAGCTTGTATTTTCAAGCACTGGCCATATAGTGTTTGCTAGGTGGTGCATTTTCCCAGTGTTATCGTAGCGAATCAAAAAACATACACAGGTCTTCACAACAACACTGCCGCCTCAGCTTGAGACCTCTTCTTGAGACCTCTTCTTGCCTTGAGGGTTGGCACAGTGTGGTTGTTTTAGATTGTTTGTTTCTCAGGTGTTTTGGTTTTTTTTTTCCTTTTTTCTTCTCTAAGGCTTTAGCATGCATGTCAGGGTCTTGTTTGTCGCGGATGTTGTCATGCACATAAATCACGATTTGTCTATGTATTGCACCATGGTTAGTCTTTGATGACCATTAATGGAAAGGGCACACAAATTATTATGAATGCTTACATGATTTTATGTATGAAGAAGTACTAATTGACTGATGTGAAGCATTATGAACTATCAGCGTATCAGTAACGTCATGAAGAAGTTTTGCTTAATTAACCACTAACACAACATTTTGACAGATTCACTGCTGTTATGCTGAGTGTCTTACGTCTGCAGCTCATAGAAGGGACTAAACTGTAGTACACATGAACATGATTAACGATTCATAATGACTGCAATAACTGAGTTGTTGCATTATTAATGCAGTGTGCTTATAGTTTGTGCATTTTCCTGACAGTTCATGAGGTTTTACATCAAAAAGTTATTTTTTTTCATGCATGACACCATGTACAAATTCAAACATAAAAAAAAAAAAACATACTATAAAATAAATAAAGTAATTAAAACACACGTAGCATGTGTGTATTTGTGGATGCATGTGTGCGTGCTGCAGAAAATAGTTCACTGGGTCACAGATTTCTTCCTGCATGGTTAGAAGCACAATCGTGGCCTGATACGGAAAGTGAAATCTGTCATGCAAATACTGAATGGTCAAATCAATAAGACTTATCAGGATCCTCTCATTGATTTCTTGTGACCGGAAGCACGGCATCACAGACTTGCTTATCACAGAAGTGGCGTTCACTGTATGCAGCAATAAGTTTTGTGAATAATTTTTAATGTGGAAGTGATTTAAAATCACCGGCTGTTAAAGCTTTACTTCACATGTTTACTTCACAGTAATAGAAAAGCCACACTTTACGACATTTTATAACACAAAGTAAAGTTAATGTACAGTCATCTACTGTATTTTCCGCACTATAAGGCGCACTTAAAATTCTTTCATTTTCTCAAAAATCGACAGTGCGACTTATGTATGAATTCTGGTTGTGCTTACTGACCTCGATGCGATTTTATGTGGTAAACAGCGCTGAAAAATCTGTCAAATGTTTTAGTACGACTTTGGTAAGCTATGAAGCCGTACTGCTTGATGGATTGTTGGAGCATTACGGCTACTATAGTCAGGAGCCTCGCAGAGTAATCTGGGTCCAAAACTCAGTTCTCTTCATGTCTCAAAGTCAAACTAACACTGCGGCATCACTGAGAGTTAAACTTTAATAAAATGATCAGCATTGCTGCTTTACCAGGTGTAACAATTAAGTTTAACTCCAGGCATCCATGCAAACAGAATGTATTAAATTTAACTGAGTGGGACGTTAGCAGGAAGTTAGCTCGCTAGTTTCCACCTAAAGATGATATAGCATGTTCTGACTGAGAGATTTCTGAAAAAATTAAAATGTACAGCTTTGCTATCACTTCCAACATAAATGAAGACAGGAAACTAAACAGCAGTGAAGTTGGACTAGCTGGTATATAGTGATGTGCTACGTGATTGCTAGCAACACAGCTATGCTAGCATAACATAACAACAGTGAACTGGCTCTATAAAAGTTAAGGCAAGATTCCAGATGGTTAGGGACGAATGCAATCACATGACAGGACGCTGGAAACGGACCAAACTTCAGTCAGGAGAACAACTAAGAAAATCTATCCACAATAGGAGGTTAGTCATGAATATACTGCGACAACATGGGAATAGAGCAGCTGTGAGAGAATTCAACATTAACTAGAATAATAAAGGATAAAGAGTAACAGGATCACAATCACTGGTACGGAAGTGGTGGAAGCAAGAAGAATGAGTTGAGTTTGACTTATCCAGTGTAGCCAACTCCTCAGTAAGGAAAATTGCTATTGGCTATCCTAAAAGTCGCTAAATGACGTCATCGCCTAATTTGCACAATTTATCCTGCCTATTTAATTGTAACAGACACTGTAGGAGAGAGAAATAACATCGTGGAAGAGACATAAAGTGAGTAACCCCCCCCCAAAGAACCCTAAAAATATTTAGAATATTTAGAACTACAAATTAAATTTCTCTCTTATTATTGTTTTCAATAATTCCAACCCTCCTCCTTTACACAGACTTGGGACCGGCAAAAGTGACCCGAAATAGGCACACTGGACAACACTGGACTTATCTGACTGCTTTGTTTCGCTTAATGCGCCTTATAATCCGGTGCCCCTTATGTATGAAAGCAGACTCCTTCATCGACAGTGCGCCTTAAAATCCAGTGCGCCTTATGGTCTGAAAAATGCAGTACTTTATCCACATTTCTGTAAGTCTATTGGTTGGTGAGGTTGGATAATGGGATTTTACTTTTTGTTTTATGTGCTGAAGATGGCTACAGGGATCGGGATCGCCGCTCTCCCACGTACTATGATGAGTCGGAGCCAGAGGAGCCCTTTAGGATCTTTGTGGCTCTCTTTGACTACGATCCTCTGTCCATGTCTCCGAACCCGGATGCTGCTGATGAAGAGCTGCCCTTCAAAGAGGGGCAGATCATTAGGGTGGGAGTTTCAAGTGCTTTCATGTAATGCATTCTTTCTTTTCTTTTTTTTTTTAAGGTGAATTCATACTGTTAGGTAAACTATTAAACCAAGCATAAATGTCAAATGGATAAAGAAAGTAGTAGTAGCATGAGCTTTAAACATTGCTCTTTCTTATCTACCAGGTGTATGGGGATAAAGATACTGATGGGTTTTACAGAGGTGAAGTGAAGGGCAGGATGGGTCTGATCCCCTGTAACATGGTGTCAGAGATACGAGCAGACGATGAGGACACCATGGACCAGCTCATCAAACAGGGCTTTCTGCCGCTCAGCACACCTGTGGATAGAATAGGTACCACAAGAGCATACACACCCTCACAAATAACAACCATGTACAGCTTTAAAAAAATGGTTAGATATTGTGAGAGAAAGCATGTAACGGGACGCTTCCTGTTAAAATGCCGTTTACAATTACCTTCAGAGCAAAACAGAAGAGGCCTGCGTCGAGATCAGGCCTCCAGGAGGATGGTGGCTCTGTACGACTACGACCCCAGGGAGAGCTCTCCTAATGTTGATGTTGAGGTATTGTTTGCTGTAAAGGACAAACTGCTCAATGCTTAAGTGTTTATAGTGTAACGCACAAATATCTAACCAGCTACTACAACACACCTAAACACTTTTATATGTGCATAATTTGGTTCACAAATACATAGAAATGTGATTGTTACACAAAACCACAAAGATTGTCCAAAAATAGCACTTTTGTACTCCTTAATTCAGTCTGTTTAAATAAACTGGAACAAAAACAGGATTTTACTTTGTATTATTTGTGTATCCCTTTCTCTCTATCTCTCTAATAGGCTGAACTCACATTTTGCGCTGGTGACATCATTGCTGTGTTTGGTGACATTGACGAAGATGGTTTCTATTATGTGAGTGCTTGTCCATGTTTTTGGGGTTTCTCCTCGAGAGAACTCCTCAAAATTTGTATTAGGCACCATTTTTGATTAAACTACTCGAAGTGCTTCACCAGGTCTCATTCACACAGTCATAGATCTAAGTGCTTTCTATCTAACATTTACATCGGGCAGCCACTTGGGGTTCAGCATCGTATGCGCGGATATTTTGGCTTGCTAACTGGAGAAGAAGGGATCGAACCAATGACCTTGCGATTAATAGATGACTCTTAATAGATGCCTCTTCTGCTTGAAGCTTAGTGGTTCTGGGCCTGTCATCTGGTGTGGTCTTCTGCTGCTGTAGCCCATCTGCTAATTTTAACATGTTGCGCTCTACTGCAGGAACATCAGACTCGTTTAAAATCAAGCGAGGAAGCAGTAAGAAAATCTGTAAAACATGAAAATACATTTAAATTTAAAGCTGACCACCTTATGTTGTACTGTACTGTATACCTTGGTTCTAATCAATGGCTATGTGAGTTACTATTGTATGTCTGTTTGAAGCAGTCTGGCAATTTTTCCTCTGATCTCTGGCATCAAAAAGGCTTTTTTCTTCTTTTTTTCACAGAGAACTGGCTCTCGCTGGACATTTTCTCTCTGTGGGAACATTCTCTGTAAACTCTAGAGATGGTTGTCGTAAATCAGCAGTTTATGAAATACTCAGACCAGCCCATCTGGCTTCAGCAACCATCCCACATTCAAAGTCACTAAAATCTCCTTTCTGATGCTCTGAACTTTAGCGTATCATCTTGGTCACATCTACATTCCTAAATGAACTCAGTTGCTGCCAGTTAGATATTTGCATTGACAAGCAGTTAAACATGAGTAGCTAACAAAGTGGCCGGTGAGACATGATTCAGATCAATTGGAGGCCTGACATATGTGATGTAAATGTATTAGATGTGTTTGGTCCACAGAATGGATTACATTATGTTCAGTTAACTGTGGCAGCTGTGCAGACATAGCATAATCTTATGAGTTGGTATTCTGCCAGTGAAGTTTATGCCTTCTCACCTCTCTTCATTTCTTTCCACAGGGTGAGATCAATGGCCACCGCGGTTTGGTTCCCTCTAACTTCCTGGAAGAAGTGCCTGATGACGTGGAGGTTTATCTGACTGATACTCCATCCCACTACCCCCAGGAAGAGCCCGCCAACCGGCCTCCTGCCAACTCCATCCCCGCCGTCTCAGAGAGCAAACGGGTACATCATCATCGCCGCTCTCAGCGCTAGGCCCTGTGTCCATACGTCCTCTCTTGATTTTCGTCTCTCGCTTCCTCCACTTGCCGTCTGTGTGCTGTTCATTGTGTGTGTTTGTCCATGTGGTGACAGTGGTGACTCTATACAGACTAACAACTCCCTCTCCACCCTTCACCCTTTGGAGGGGGGAAAGGGGACAAAATCCAGTGTTAACACCTTTCTGAGTCTCAGAGAAAGGAAGAAGCAAAGCCTGACATGGACAGAGAGGATAGACTGTGGGAGCTCTGCAGGTGGTATATGCATGTAACACTGGTTAAGGGAGGACTTGAAAAAGGCTCATTCTTTACACAAGATAATTTGGGGCCTCTTTGCACTGAAACACAAAATCAAATTGTGGTTATGTATTGTATTATTAAAGATAAATATATTAAGTGCTTTATTAACACATAACAATTGCTACCCAATGACACTGAAAGAAATTATATTGAGAACAAAAAGACAAAAGCATGCCTTTTTCAAACTTGATACATTTTCTAGCAACTTTCTTGGCTCGACTGCTGTATTTCCTTGAAGAGGCTTTGTTTCTTTATGTATACTGCACACACATCAGATCTATTTTTCAGCCCTGGTGAAAGTGGATATGCCATGTTTGCTCTGAGCTCGAGAGACAAAAAAAACAAAAAAAAACTAACCGCAGCACTGAGACGTCCATACTGTACTGTTGTTACAATGGAACAATAAAAAGAAAGCAATTGGATATTAAAAACATTCATGCTCTGTGTTCATGTGTGTTGTTGGTGGTGGTGTTGTTTTCAGTTGTCATAGTGGTGTGGGTTTTACCGACAGTGACAGTGCTGCCACATCTGATTTCTTTTTTGTTTTTCCTCACCCGCTTGGCAAAACAAAACAAACAAGCAGAGGAAGATTGTTCATTTCACACCATAAATGGCTCTGTCTGCCTTGTACAGTAAGTTGGCAACTTGAGATACCAGACTCGCTGTGCTAATGCACACAGCTTGTTGCAGCAGAAGCTGTTTAAATGCCATGCAATATTACGGAGGCGCTTTTCAAGTCATTGACTTGTTTCATGATTCGAATCAGGCAGATTTGTCTCTTTGTTTGATTTTTAGCTCTCTGTTAAGTGACTCACTAAAATATTTGACTCACATTAGTGGGTAGCTTCCCTTCTGTCATCCGTAGGTGTTATAGTTACAATTTGGAATAGATTTCAGATTTCATTATAGGACGATAGCTTTATCCGAAATAGCAGCTGCTGCATTAGATGGGAAGCCTGGTATCTACAGTTGTGTCCCTGGGTGTTGTACCGTATCTGACTGTACTGTATACTCCCTCATGGCCTACTGATGATGGACTTCTTCAGCTCTGTGGTGTGCTGATGTTGTGCTCAGCATTTGATGGCTTCTTCCTCAGTTTGATTTCTGTGTGTGTGAGAGAGTGTGGACGAGGCATTACACAATGTTTTGCAGACCCTAAACTGTTTGTGGACTCAGTTAATGAGGACATGCATTATGTACAGGGACACAGAGCAAGCCTAAATAACACAAAAAATTACTTTTTTTTTTAGGTTGGGACTATGTTAAATGGCAGTTAGGATTAAGGTGAAAATAATTCTGAAGGAAAAGAAGAATTTTATCTGAAGTCATGTATTCGTGTGTAAAAACATCTTTACTATCAGTTTTATCCAGATTAACAGGCAGAGTACCTAGGTTTGGACGGCTTTACTCTGAAATATCAGTTTTTACTCCAGAGAAATAATAATGTAAAATAGTATAGAAAATATTAAACTTTTATATTAAGAGTTAATATTATCAATTGCTGAAAATAAACACTGAATATTTCATATAGAACTAGAAACCTTTATTTTTTTAGTTACCTTTTGATCTGTGAAAGAATCCTTGAATCTGAAGCATGCCACATCGAGTTATTTACATGCTGTCAATCAAACATAATCGAACCCAAAACACCCAAAATTAAGATTTTTTTTTTCATTCCTCATAAATTTGTTTTCAGGGGTTTTGAGATATAACCACCAATAATGTAAACTACAGTACTGTGCAAAAGTCTTTATATTTTGCCAGGAAAATGGGATATGAAGTGATTTACTGAAACATCTGCAAACAAAGGAAATAAACTATGTAAAGGAGAAAGCAGTTTGCATAATTCTAATGAGGTTTAAAGTTAAACATTTGGTCTGACTGCCGTTATTCTTCAACACAGCCTGAAATCTCTTACCCAAGCTTTCTTGTCATTTTCAAAGTAATCTTTAGGAATAGTTCTCAAAGGCTTCTTGAAGCACATTTAAAGCTCTTCTTTGGATGTTTGCTTCCTTTTGTTACATTCTGTGTTAATGTGAACCCACACAGCTTCAGTAATGTTGAGTTGCAGCCTCTCTGCTTTACAGATGGTCATCGACACAGACTCTTTCCTGGTCTCCCCTGTACACATTGATGACAACATCTTAAAACATAAATTTCAAATTTGGATCGCACCACAACACCCTTTTCCTCTGATTTCCAGTACAGTTCTTTTTGTGTAATATGGGATACCTCAGTCTTTACTCCCCGTTTCCCTTTCTTAAGAATGGCTTTTTGACAGCTGCCCTTCCATTGAGGCGATATCTGATGAGGCTTCAGTGAACAGTAGATGGATCTCTCAGGTCTCTGGTGGATTTTTTCTTAAAGACACGCATTTAAGAAACTGTTCCTCTGCTGTAGAAAGTTTTTTTTTTTTATGCCTGACACTTCTTTTGTCCCCCAGTTGTCCACTTACTTCAGATTTCTTTAAGGACACTCCATGAGATATGCCATTTTTTTGGCTAGTAGCTCTTTGGCAATCACCTTCCATCTCTTTTCGTCCGGTCACTCAATTCAGGGCTGCGGAGAGTGGAAATCTATTTCAGCAGTTATAAAGCAAAAGGGAATGATCTTCTCGTAAAAAAAAAAGATTGTTTTATGTCTGTCAACTGTATTATTTTTGCTTTTTTTCACCTGGATTCAACAAAAGAAATAACAAATTATGTATTTTTTCGAAGTGTCAAAGTGCTAAGTTCACAACTGGTTCATCCCTCGAGTTATTTATGCTTGAAAGATTAACGAGTCAGTGTTAAGTGGCTTAAGAAAATAACACCTAATATGGTCAGGTACAAGGGCTGGACTGTAAATGAGTGGAAAAAGCAGCCAATGTCTAAACAACTTTAAAAGGGCTTTAGAAAGCCTGAAGAACTAACAATTGAGACCACTTTAAAAATGTATAAGAAAATCTGGCTCTGAACATATTAAAAAAAAGTCAAAAGGAAAATAGCTGAAAATTATGAATACAGTGAGGGACATTATTGTAAATCTATTAAAAAACAAAATTGTTTTTCTGAAATAGGCTAGAAAGGGAGCTAATTTTCATTCTTTGTGTTACTCAAGGAATCTGATCGAACTTAAAGCAGATGAAGTGTTTTTTTAAACAGCGTTTAGCCGAGGAAACGCAGAGGGAAAGGCTTAGAGTTTCAGTATGAAAGAGTTGGTTCATTTGTAATATGCTGCCCCCATGCCTCCATACCTCCCCACCACTTCTCTTCGCAGGCTACCACAGAAACTACCGAAGCCGTCAACAATGACACCACACCCGTCCGGGCGCCGTCCCCGATTGTTCGCCCCCTCCTCCCTGGAACCATGAGGCCCCTCAGCCCTACAAGGGGTCCCCACGTCCCAGTGGACCCCCGGGACTCCCAAGATCTGGCAAACAAGAAGAAGAAAGGACTGCTTTCCAAGGGAAAGAAACTCCTGAAGAAACTCTCCCCTGTGAAATAAAAGAACACAGAAACAAAATTAATGTACAGTAAGTGCTCATGCTGGGCTCGGTGTATTGCATTCATACAATCAACTCTGATCTAACAACACATGACAGAGAGGATGTGAGCTGTGTCTCCTTGACTGCTTGAGCCTATTTCAGTGCAGTGATATATATATTAAAAAAAAAAAAAAAAAAGGTGGCCACAAATCGATTATGTACAGTGCAGTGCCAAAATCAAGAGCGAGGTCACTTGCAGACACAAAATCTTGTAACTATGATGTATTTTAAATCAAGGGGGTGATTAAAAAAACAAAAACAAACTAGGATTTTCATGACATGTATTTCTTCTATTTTTGTTATCATTAGGCAAAAGTAATTCGCACATTTTTTAAGCAGGGTATCAAAGCATCTGGTTATAAAACTTTCCAAAAGACTTTTCTCAGCAAAAGAAATTAAAAATAATAAAATAAAATGTTAAAAAAAAATGGAGTATTGATGTCACTACAAGGGAGCAGACACCATGCTCCTCCAAGAAAATCTCAAAAAGACTACACTGTTATTGAGGCATTGTGTGAAGTAATGCTGGCTGCTAAAAAAAATATTACAAAATCCTTTATTCAGTGCAATATCATAGAGAGATGGTAGCATATGTGGGAATAAGATTTCCACTTGTACCTGTGATTCAGCAGAGAGGATTTTTTTTTCTGAGATGAAAGGACTTTGCAAGAGAAGAACAGATTGGCAACAGGGCATTAACGTCAGAAACACCAGGCAAGTTTAGCTGTCTCAGTGGCCTTTATGAAACAATATGAGCACGACATTCCTAGTTTGATTGCAAGGTTGACTTAACTCCAGGGTTTTTTTTCATGACGGGCCGCTTGTGCTTTGTCATTTTTGAGAATTAAACAAAGAGCGGTAATGTTTGTTGTCATCGCTGTCAAACTGTCATGAAACGCCTAGTTCAAGACGAAATTTTGTGTTTATCTTCCTATTGCACAAAGGTGGGTGTTTTGTCGGACGACTGGTAAATGATATATTTTGTGTGCCTGTGTGTGTGTGTGTGCGCGTGTATACTACATGTATGTATGCGATGCATTCATATTTTGCACCTTTCATGTTTGCTGTTCACTTGCTTTATCTTTTTTTTTTCTGAAGGAGAGGCCATGTAATTGTTGGTCCTGTGATCTCGTGGTGTGCTGCTACCTCCATTGGCTGTGCATTGTTTAGCTTATGTGATGTTCACTGGTGTTCAAAGACAGTGGATCGCCACAAAATGTCACATTTGTAACCCAGATGTGAATGATGTTATTATTAACTTGCTAACACAATCGTTGATAGTAAAAGCAAAGCTAGTTATTATTAGACGAGTGCAGTTAAACTTTTCAAAATGTACATTTGCAACCTTATAGACGGGTGAGGACAAAACTATTAGTCTCCCATGAAAGATGCCACTTTAAAAAAATAAAACAAAAAACAAAAAACAAAAAACATGCTGTTAAACATGGCAAGAAATTTTTAACACATCTTTTCCAAACATCCAGGTTTTATTTTGTATGCTTACATTATTTTACTTTGCACACAGAAA
Source organism: Rhamphochromis sp. 'chilingali' (assembly GCF_963969265.1). NCBI lineage: Eukaryota > Metazoa > Chordata > Actinopteri > Cichliformes > Cichlidae > Rhamphochromis > Rhamphochromis sp. 'chilingali'. The sequence continues at coordinate 27,629,094 of NC_137930.1, read as the reverse complement.
CAAAATTATGTCACAAAAACTAACAGGGTCAAAATTATTAGCCCCTCTGATGCTAATAGTCAGGTGTATTTCTTTTTTGCAGTTTTAGTTGTAGTTTTCAACAAGTCTCGCAAATGTCTCCTGTGCAACACGAGCCTTTTTTTCTTTGGCAAATCTCTCCAGTTCCTCCAGATCTCACGATAGATTTTCAGGGGGGTTCAAGTCAAGGCTTTGACAGGCCAGTCAATAACTTTCACTTTGGTCTTCAGGAGGGGGTTCTTCACCAGGAGTGATATATGTTTTGGGTTATTGTCCCGTTGGAAGACCAAGGAACGACTCAGACCCAGTGTTGCTGTTGAATGCTTGAGGCTTTGTTCAAAATCTTAACAAAACCTGTCTCGATGATGAGATTCCCATCTCCAGACACATTGAAGCATCCCCACGGCATAGTACTCCCACCACTGTGTTTCACCATGGGAACAGTCTTCTTTGAGTTGTTCACCTTGTCCTATGCATAGTTCAGTGTTGTTTGAAGATGTATTTTGCAATGAAGTGGAGTTTTTCTTGGTTTGCAACCTTGCAGTTCATCCCTGTGCAGGGTTCTAGTAACTGGCTTCTTTGACTTGGCTAAGTCATTCACTGGTCTTTAGATGCACCTCTCACTGTTTTTCTTTCCAGGGTTTTGGAAATCTTTCACTTCCTTCAGTATCTTTGCCGTGTTTCTTTGTTTTGTCGGTCTTTGAATTTCTCGGTCCAATTCTTGACACTTGGAAACGCTGTGATAACTTCGTATATCCATCTCCTGCTTCGTGAGCATCAACGATTCTTTTTCTTGAGTCTAAACTGATTTTTTGGTTTTAGTGTGATGCTTTTTCAAGTGACAGCTCAAACTTTTGCTGAAGTTTTTATACAATGAGTAAATTGGAAGACAACCCTTCCAATAAGTCGATAAGAAGAAGACACATTATTTTAAGCTTGCAAATAATATCGACCCTGGTCATTTCTGTTTTCTGAAATAATTCTGTTATTGTGGGCAAATAGAAATAATGCATGCTTTCTTAAGAAAACTAGTATGTTTAGAAACAGTATGTTGAAAATCTCTTGATCTGTTAAAAAACAACTTGGGAACATTTTGAGGCAATAGTTTTGCCCTCATCTGTAGCAGCCCATCTCTGTAGATGATTAACTTGTGTTCAAACACAAATTATGACTCAAGTTTACAGATTTTTGTTTTTCAGGCAACTGTAGACGCCACAAAATGCCAACATTTCTTATTAAGGTTTGGGTGATGCACTTTCTTTTGAAACCAGTGAGGGACATGCTCATAAAGCCTCTTAAAGCCTCATAAAAACTGGAAATCAAAATGTTAAGATGTGCATTGTTCTCTGGTTTTGTTACATCTACCTGCTGTCTGTGGAGAGAAATATGAATTTTTGTATCATGACCTGTACTTTCATTATATAAAGAACTATACTGTGCTGAATCAACATGTTAGCTAATATGCAGCTATTATATAAGAAGATATGGTACATAATAGATTTTTACTTTATTCCCATGATATTGAATTATATAAAAAACAAGTATGAAGTGATTCCACTTAATACAGTCAATATTTTATTGCTTTTCTGTTTGTTTGTTGACTCTCTGAATGTTTAATATGTTTAATCAAGTCCTCAAAAGCAAATTTAGTTGCACAATGCCACTGAAAGATTGCCACCATTAAAGTATGATCAGATCAGCAGAAGCTTAATATCCTGCAGATTGTTGAGCCGACTGTCTAATTAGTCAGTTTCTTATTCAATGAATTCTTAGTGTTAATGCTGCACAAACAACAGACCAGGCTTCACAGAGGGAGAAAAATATAAAAGAATCAGAAGCTGAGTTTTTGTGTGTAATTGGTGAAAATGAATGCCAGACAGTTCATTTTCTTTCTCTTCTCTTTTTAGTAGTTTGAAAGTGGCTTCCTGGGTTTAAATTATATCCTTTGGTGGTGTGGATATCCTCTTTGATGGGGAAAATGTAGCTTAGCAAGCTGAACAAATTCAAAATGAAACTGTTGCAATGAAGCAAAAAAAAGGAAGAAAACACATCTTATTTTTTCTCTGTGCTTGCAAACACAAATTTATTTGACTTTTTATGGGCGAGACCATTTTTTCTGGGTTTTGACTTTTAAACATTTAAGCGTTTCCATATATTTCTTATGCTCAAACTGGATGGTGTAATGAGATCCAGCCCCCAGAAATGGACTAGCTTTAAATGGCAACCCACTGCTTTACTTTTCAAGGTGACAGGCGTGTGTTAATTTGACAACATTATTGAAATAAAGTCTTAAAAATGAACTTGAATTATTGAAAGAAAGACCCCGCTTCATCTATAAGCATTCTGTGTGCTTTGGAGAGGATTACTGGAGCTCACAAACATAATTACTACCTGGCATAGCTTTAAAAAAAAGACTAAGTTTCTATTATTATATTTAGTTATAAACATTTATTATGTCCCAATCATCTTCTGTGTTTCTTATGTGAAGTTGCATTTAACAGATGAGCCGGATGTGGGTTTGTTTTGTGGCACAGGGTTCCTTCATTCGTGAATATTGCTGAGGGCATGCAAAGACATGAGAGGTTAGCCAAAGGGGAATTTAGGCTGGCAATCAGTTTACATTTCATTATTTTCCAAAGCTGTTTATGTATAGTTTCACTTTCAGTCTTTCACAATGTTGAAATTATATGGTGTTCCAATACCAAATCATTCACTTGTGAATGGGCGTAGTGTTTCGAAACGCTGTAGCTCTTTTGTACTTCGATTCATTTGTAGATAATTTGTAAATGTTTCTACTTGATTTTACGACAGCCTTTTTTTTCAGTGCACTGAGATTTCCTCTCATTGTAAAAAAACAAAAAAAAAACAAAACTGCAAGCATTCTCCATAGTGTCCTTTGAAATCACATGTATAAGCCCACCGTATGTGCTTGCTTTGTGAATCAAGATAAAACAAAAACAAAAAATCAACGAAAAAGAAGAAAAAGAAATCACTGGACAGTATTTATGGTGATTAACTATGTGTGGGTGTGCATGTGAAAAATACAACTTTTATAACCAAATTAAATTTGATATTTTTTAAAAACTCGTGTCATGTGTTTTTCTTTACATGGCAGGTTAGATTTGCAGTAGTTCCTTGTTAATATAGCAAACAATAATAATTCTTAGGCGACTCTATAGTAATACAAATACCATACAAATTATGGTCATTCATTTGAGTCTCACACATACAGGGAAAGATCAGGGTTTTTGGTTGAAATAGAGGATCTTTGTTGCCACATTTCCAATTATAAATAGACGGTCAGAATTACCATTTGCCACTAGATGGTGCAATAAATCACAAGAGAAGGTAACAATGATTTTTTTAAAAAATCTTTTATGAAGGACAGTCACAGTGGATCACTTATAATTGTAGAACTGACTGTTAACATTAAACGCTTTGCTTAAAAAACACTAATGCAGACATTAACTGCAATATAGAGTCTGCAGGAAATAACTGAAGTACTATTAAGTACTATTCAGAAGTGAAGTGGCTGCAACAGCTGGCCTGGGTTATTACTGACTCTGCATTAATTTTCACTTTAATGGAATGGAAGTGAAAAAGGTTAATCTCTGTGAGCTTCGGCAATTGAGTCAAAGTCTTTGAATTTGAATTGCAGTGTTGTCAAAGTTTCTGATTCAGTAAAGATAAGTGAGGAAAGTCTTCAACAAGGAACAATACTTTAGAGAAATGGCTAACTAAAGTTAACATTTAGGGAATGGAAACGAATTATTATGCCTGTATTATTATTTATAGCTACCGAGAAATTGTTTGCTCAAACATGACCACGTGCTTTTGTCTCATCCCAGTTACAAAGCGACACCCCTGCTCTCCCCTTTCTCAGAAACACATGCAAATGTATCAATATCACCGTGCTCCCCAAAAATATAGGAGTCAGGAGGGGAAAGAATATACAAGAATATTGTCTTAGGTACATTTTAAATCGAAAATGCATAAACAACAGACTAATATTTACCTTTTATTTCCTCCATTCTGCTCTTATTAGGGGTTTGTACAGCTGCTGTCGTGCTGTTACACAACAATCCTCAGGGGGGCAGCAGTGATTTTTAGTTGGATGCTGATAGTACATGTAGAGTGTAGTTAAGTAATGAGTTATATCATACATGCACTAACAAACCAGTGGATCTCAGGAATGCTTTTAATTGGGTGTCACAGAGAAGCTTTATACCACAAAAATCGCAAATGGCTGAACTTGAGGAAAAGTTCTTCAGCCCTTTTCCTCCCTGCCTCTAGCAACGTCTTACACATGCATAGATATTTCATCATTCGCTTAAACTGAATATTGACTTAAACAAGAGAAAATCCCCCCCCCCCCCCCCCCCCAAAAAAAAAAAACAACAACTTTGAAGACTGAGCAGCACGGTTGGAAAATACTGCAGTCTTTCACAAGAGTTTTTCTGAAATGCTCATTCTGTTCTCAGGGAGGCAAGAAAGAGAGGAGATTGAATTTGTATATCAATGAATCCATGTTTTCTTGCTTCTAATATATTTGCCTTTTCCTGTTCTTCCCCTTGCCTACCTCTCTCACACGGCCCCCTTCCTTTACTTCCCCAACCCTCCATCCACCTCTTCTCTTTCTCCTCAGCTTGCTCTTGCTCTTATTTTTTCCTCGCTATCCAACTGATCTATATTGAGCTGTATGTCTCCGGAGTCCCCTGGGCCAATGGATGTTTAAAATTCTTGCCAGTTGTAACCTCTCTATCACTCGCTTTCGTCCTGCCTGGCTCCCCACCACAGGGGGGCATAAGGAGACATTCATCTTCTGCTGGCCTTTCTGAATATTTTACAAAACCTCTGACTGCCAGTTAAACACTCCACGTCCATTTGACCCTCCTGCCCCCAAATCACAGCACGGATCTTCCAGGTGAAATATTTTAATGTGACTTTGATGTACTGACAGAACTTTTGTCATGCAAAGAGTCAGGGATTTCTTTTGAAGTCTCTTGGCTTGAATATATTTAAAGATGTGCTGTAAAAAGAACGTTTTATTACATATGTCACATGTATTTGATGATTTACCAACTTAGAGAGCCCAGAAGACAATAAAACAAAACTGCCCAACAACACAAGAGCAATAAGGTATGTACTGCTCTCCTCTCCCATTTCTTGTGCAAGTAGACTTTTTCACAGCAGTTTTTCTTTTTGTTTTTGACCATCTAAAGAACAGAATAATTCAAGTTTAGGTACAAATGTTTAAACTGCCTCAAGGCCCCATTAATGAAGCATAAGTAATTACCAAACAAATTCACATTAATCAAATGATCAGAAACTAATTGCTACACTGTAAACCTGCAGCTCTTAGTCCCTAGAGGCGCCTGCTTAATTTGCCTGCAGTAACCCAGCCTTGCAAGAGAAAAAAAAAAAAGAAAAAAAAAAAGGAATAATTTCTTGTCTGGCTTAAAATGCCACAGACGTACACTACCCGCACAAGTATTAATGGAATTTATGCGCCAGAAAATGCAAAATATAGCCGGATGGTATGTTATCTTTTGGAGCTGCATGTAGTCTCTTTTCACCTTAGGTGAGAAACTTTCAACAAAAAAGCTTGATCACACTGAACAAATAGTTCAACTGTGCACCCATCCATCCCCTCCAACATTAATGGGGTTCCCAGCAGGTGGTTGGAGGTAAGCTTCTAACCTGTCCGACACAGCACTCTGTGGGAAGGTTGCTGGTTGGAGGATATATCACCTGGCCAGTAACTCAATGGAGGCATCCCACAGGGGCTGAAAACTGATGTTCATGGCAGCCACACTCCAAAAAGAGCATTCATTTGTCATAAGAGGATGGCTGTTGGCTGACGTCAGTGAAGGGAAGAGGCCAGGATACAGGCCTTGCCCTGGTGATTTATCTTTGGCTAAGACTGCTTGAAATGGGAGACATCCACAGTGCATGACTAGGCTGAAGAGCTCTGGGAGCTCCAGTGCAATGACTGTTGAAGAACCTGGCTTTTCTTTAGCCAGCTATAGGACTACTGTAAGTGTCATTACGCAGGTGTGACGACAGCTTTATGTTCGCAGACTACACTTGAGTACTCCCCAGAGATTTTAGCAGATAATACAGAAGCAGTTTGCAATGATTTCCACTCAGAGGGATTGCATATGGCTGCAATTGACTTGGTTGTTTTTGGGCCGCTTTTTCCATTCATTCGTTTTGTTCATGTGATCCCTGCCATATGGGTGAATCCCCAACAGGTTAAAAATGAGTTGAGTTGATTTGAGCCCTGCTTTATACATCGATGAAAGCAAACTTTATTACTTTTTGGCTCAAGATGAATAAGAAGCAGTATGAACGAACTCATGAGATGGAAAATTTAACTTTTCATTGACCTGGTGATCATGTAATATGTATGTAACTGTGTAACTGTATGCAACCCCTATTTGTTGTTTTTCTATATTTTCTGTTTTGGAAACAGACCTCCTAGTCAGCCAGTGTCTTTCTGTGTGGAGTTTTCATGTTCTCCATATTCATGCTCCAGCTTCTGTCCATGTACTCTGGTTTCCTCCCACAGTCGAAAGACACACAAGCCAGTTTAGATGTGTGTATATGAGAGTGTGTGGCTGGTTGCCATTTGAGGTAATGTCCTTGGGCAGTTTTCCTCATAGTTAACAGCCAGAGTCTGTTCTGGAAAGATCAGGGATTTTTCTTCATGCAATTGTAGTGTACCTAAAGGTTTCCTTTAAATTTCAATATTGCACTCCCTTTGGATCGATTTTCCACAAAGATAATATCAGCTTATTTGTATTTATTATTTGTATGCTGATGACACACGAATAATGCCATTTAATCTGCATGACTCCACTTCTATTACTCTAATCTTAAGGACAATTAAGAAACGTTTTCTCTCTTTAATGCAGACTGGAGATTAGGGTTATTTCATGTTAAAATTTGGCAACTATATCAACAGGATGCTTGAATTGCTTTTTTTTAAGCTGAGGAACTACACCAAAGTAAAATCCATTCTCTCCCTCTTTCAATGTCATGAACACCACCATGCTAATCTCCTCATAACTGGATTACTGCATTTCACTATGCCTGGATATTGCACTGTCTCATCTGCAGCTGGTGCACAATGCAGTTGCAAGTCTTCTAACTAGTACCAGAAAAAGAAAAAAGCATTACACGGGTAGTCTGCTCTCATCAACTGCTTTTAACTATTCCAGGTTAGTGAGTAATGAGGATCATGGTTTTTGTATTGGCAAATACAACATCAATATGACTCAACATCAATATGATCTGTAGTGCAGCAGATAACTTAACATTGCAGAGACATCATTCATGGGTGGATACAAGTGCGATGAGTGGTGCATACAGTTTTTGATATTTTTTGATTAAGCTTATTATCAATTTGAAAACTAAAATCGGTGGCCATTTTAAAAGATGACTGTCAACAAAAGCAAGAAAATATGATTTTTTTCCCCCAGTAAAGTAAAGTAAACTAGACTTGCCTTGTCTTTGTGTGTCTGTGTAGGTTCTCAGTCATCCAGGTCATGGTAGATGACGTAGATGGGAGCTTGGAAAGAAAAGCAACTGGACTTCTTTAAGTTTCTTGAAGATTTTTCACCTGTCATCCGAGAAGCTTCTTCTTCAGACACACAACCTTTTACACACCTTGGCACCTGTAATGAGGCACATGATCAATAGTGGGTCAACAACCCTCTTAAGGGACACTTATGGCTTAAATACCTGGAACTCTCCACCATTTGGTTTTAGAACTGAAGAAGGTTCTCAGATAAGAGGTGAAACATCTTCAAGAAACTTAAAGAAGTCCCGCCACTTTTGTTTCTTGTCTTAGTGTCATATCATGCATACTCAACCATGTAGAAGTTGACTTTAAAAGTCTGAAATTACTTTTTACCAGTTTGCAAACAGGGGAGTGGGGTCTATGGGTCTTTATAGTCCTCACTGGTAACTCATGTCTCAATCATGGTCATAGAAAATATTGTTCTTTATGATGTACAGTTGTCTGTTATTTAGAAGGTCTGTTGTTCAATGCCCAGCTCTTGCAAACTTATGCTGAAATATCCTCGGGCAAAGTACTCAACCCCAAGTATCATCTGATGCATCCATCTCTGCATGTGTGTGTGAATGTTAACAATGTATCTGTGGATGCAGCTTGCAGTGAAAAATACTGAATGTTAGGTGAAAGTAAAAAGGTGTTCGATAAACTGGACTGCAGGACTAAACTAGGAAAAGGGCAGAACACTAACTAACCTCACAAACTTGAGAGTGAAGTTATGGGAGATAGCCTGCCAGCACAGTGGTCATTAGTTGTCTTAAAACAAGACGGTTGTGGGTTTGAACCTGTCCAAAGACATTGTTGGCCGCCTCAGAGCTGAGTCAAGGATAAAGGAGTCTTCATGCACTGAATACATAAGTGAATGTTAAATGTCATGGTTGTATATATCATAGTGGTAAAAGAGGTAAAAAGGGGTAAAAGGTCAATCCCTTGACCTGCATAGCATCATGCAGCTAAAGCTATCACTGGACCAAAGGAAAAACACATAACAAATGTGTCATTGCAGTTATTTTGTTTTACGCGAAACAAAGAATCTCTGAAGACGTTTACTTACTTATAGTGAAAAGCATATAAATCAAGAGTAAAACCTTCTAAATGCATCCAGTTGGTTGAAATTTTGTAGGAAAAAACAGCACGGACCCCATGCTGCATGATGGCCAGATTTCAAGTGACTAATGGGAGTTTTCAATTTAATAGCTCCAGAGGGACAAATATGCAAATTTTGGCACTTGTATCCACTTTTAAAAGATTGTTTCAGTTATCTGTGGCACTACTGCGTTCACTGACACTTTTAAGAGCTATCTTAAGACATAAATGTTTTCAATGGCCTTAGGCTGTTCTTAGTGGTCTTAACATTTTAGCTTTTAAAGTGCTCTGCCTTGTTCTTTGTATTTCTTTGAGCTTGCCGGTCTATTAATGTCTACATTTAGTTCTTTGGTCGACTCTGGCTGTTTTAAAACTTTTTGCTAGAGAGAGGACCCCAGGACCTTTGTCAGCACTTGAGGAGGAAGAAAACTTCAGCTTTTATTGCCAGCATCTTTCTCATAAAAATGAGAGATTTAAGATTAGTAAACTTTTGAAGTGTCACATCTATGAAGAGATGAGTTATAGATGAGTTAGTGTGACAGATCTGGAAAAGCAGGCACTGAAGCTAACAACAGATGGAATGCACATAACAAATATAATTATTTATGTATAATTAATTATTAATGCAAAAGGAATTGCATGCTTGAAACATCAGACAAGAGCTGAGTATGTTTTAAAACCAGTGTCATTTATAATTTGCAACAGATCTTAATATGCTTAACAGCTCATTTTTTTTTTAGCATGTATGTTTACAACAATCGCAAGGCAAACACTTACCAATTACTACAAAGACAACATACTGTACATGTAATAACTTGCCAGACATTGCCAGCAAGTGTAGATAAAAACACTGGATGTCATTTCTTCTGCTATTTATCTGTTTCAACAGCTCGGTGAGGCGCAGTCTTCCATTTAAAAAGAAATGTAATAAATTATTAAATGGATTAGTGTCCTGACCGCTGCTTCACATCAAATGACCTCTAAAAACCTTTGCGCCACCTGGTAGCAGCAGCTCTATATCCAGTACTGCAGTCACAGATGGTGACTCCAGCCACATCTCTGTCATCTCTAATGGCACTAGCAGCAGGTCGCATGTCTGGAAAAACAACTGAGATCTGGAGATGTTACCTGACTAAATAATCTGCAGTGTCAGTGTTGGCAATCCCATCCAGCCAAAAACAACAAAACAAAGCTGCTCGAATAGAAACTCGCTGACTTTAAAATGCATTGGAGGGGAACACCAGGCAAAATCAGATTCAACTACAGGGAGTGAAGAATTATTAAGCAAATGAGTATTTTGTCCACATCATCCTCTTCATGCATGTTGTCTTACTCCAAGCTGTATAGGCTCGAAAGCCTACTACCAATTAAGCATGATGTGCATCTCTGTAATGAGAAGGGGTGTGGTCTAATGACATCAACACCCTATATCAGGTGTGCATAATTATTAGGCAACTTCCTTTCCTTTGGCAAAATGGGTCAAAAGAAGGACTTGACAGGCTCAGAAAAGTCAAAAATAGTGAGATATCTTGCAGAGGGATGCAGCAGTCTCAAAATTGCAAAGCTTCTGAAGCGTGATCATCGAACAATCAAGCGTTTCATTCAAAATAGTCAACAGGGTCGCAAGAAGCGTGTGGAAAAACCAAGGCGCAAAATAACTGCCCATGAACTGAGAAAAGTCAAGCGTGCAGCTGCCAAGATGCCACTTGCCACCAGTTTGGCCATATTTCAGAGCTGCAACATCACTGGAGTGCCCAAAAGCACAAGGTGTGCAATACTCAGAGACATGGCCAAGGTAAGAAAGGCTGAAAGACGACCACCACTGAACAAGACACACAAGCTGAAACGTCAAGACTGGGCCAAGAAATATCTCAAGACTGGTTTTTCTAAGGTTTTATGGACTGATGAAATGAGAGTGAGTCTTGATGGGCCAGATGGATGGGCCCCTGGCTGGATTGGTAAAGGGCAGAGAGCTCCAGTCCGACTCAGACGCCAGCAAGGTGGAGGTGGAGTACTGGTTTGGGCTGGTATCATCAAAGATGAGCTTGTGGGGCCTTTTCGGGTTGAGGATGGAGTCAAGCTCAACTCCCAGTCCTACTGCCAGTTTCTGGAAGACACCTTCTTCAAGCAGTGGTACAGGAAGAAGTCTGCATCCTTCAAGAAATACATGATTTTCATGCAGGACAATGCTCCATCACACGCGTCCAAGTACTCCACAGCGTGGCTGGCAAGAAAGGGTATAAAAGAAGAAAAACTAATGACATGGCCACCTTGTTCACCTGATCTGAACCCCATTGAGAACCTGTGGTCCATCATCAAATGTGAGATTTACAAGGAGGGAAAACAGTACACCTCTCTGAACAGTGTCTGGGCGGCTGTGGTTGCTGCTGCACGCAATGTTGATGGTGAACAGATCCAAACACTGACAGAATCCATGGATGGCAGGCTTTTGAGTGTCCTTGCAAAGAAAGGTGGCTATATTGGTCGCTGATTTGTTTTTGTTTTGTTTTTGAATGTCAGAAATGTATATTTGTGAATGTGGAGATGTTATATTGGTTTCACTGGTAAAAATAAATAATTGAAATGGGTATATATTTGTTTTTTGTTAAGTTGCCTAATAATTATGCACAGTAATAGTCACCTGCACACACAGATATCCCCCTAAAATAGCTAAAACTAAAAACAAACTAAAAACTACTTCCAAAAACATTCAGCTTTGATATTAATGAGTTTTTTGGGTTCATTGAGAACATGGTTGTTGTTCAATAATAAAATTATTCCTCAAAAATACAACTTGCCTAATAATTCTGCACTCCCTGTATTTATACAATGCAGACTGTTTCAGATCCTTAAGTGTTTCTCTGAGGCACATATTTAATAACATGTAGTTAATCAGCCTCTGTTGTAAAGTGGGAAACTATTTATTCACCAGTGACACCTGCATGCTTTATGCTGTCACCCTGGCACAGGTGCCACCTCGTAATAAAACATGCACTAGGGTATTGAGTGCAGTGAGTTTATCTGACATACTGCGCCAGTAATTGCTTTAGAGAATGGGTATTTAAGACGGTGTTGGAGAGCGAACTAGTGAAGAAAAGTCTGACCAAGCTCATTAAACCCTGGTATTCTTTACCATAAAACTGATGCCAGCACTTAGTGTGATGCCTCTGGGCAAAAGAACAGCAGGTGGATTCCATAGTTTCTAAATGCAATCTTCCCCCTGGCCTTGCTTTGGCTACACGACACATACTATGGCAAGGACACCGTGCTATTCCAGTTTAGCCTTTGAACGGTTCAGCCTATCTCATTATAAAATTTTAGGTCAAGGCAGATCTAGTGATACACTTAAAAAAAAGAAAAGAAAAGAGAGACAAAGAGAGAGTTACAAAATTACCTCTGTGATTTTGAGTGTTAGGAAATTAAATATGGCCCGAGGGCCTGCAGTAGCACAGAAAAATACATCTAAGGCTACGTTCACACTGCAGGTCTTAATGCTCAATTCCGATTTTTTGATCAAATCCGATTTTTTGTCTCCTCGTTCACACTACAAATAAAATGCGACAGCAAACGCGCTCTAGTGTGAACGCTCAAAGCGGCCCGCATGCGCAAAAGAAGATGTCACACACAACGAGCTCTGTTTAGACCAAGAACAAACAGTATTGTTTGACTGATGGCCGTTAATATAAAGACTTCGGACTTTACGTTTCCCAATTTTTGCTTTAAGTTATTTTGTTATTTACATAATAATGTAAATAACAAAATTTACATAATAATGTAAATAACCTAATAATGATCCTTATTGCTGTTTAAGAGAGGAGCGGTGCTTCAAAGGATAGCTGCAGATTTCTGTCAGAATCTGCAGATTATACAGTACAAATAAAATGTTTACGTTGTCTTCCCAACAGTTTCACTGACATCTACACTGGATGGCCAGGAAGCGTTCGCGATGTCTTCTCGGGCGCTGATAATTGGCTTCAGTCTTGTGTCGGTGACGTAAAAGGCGGATTTAATGCGACTTGACCGTTCAAACAGCAGTCGCTTTCTAAAGCATCGGATATGTATCGGATTCAGTACCACATACGAAAGTAGCCTAAGCTTAGCTACGTTCACACTGCAGGCGAAAGCGCATCAAATCCGATTTTTTTGACCCTATGCGACCCATATCCGATCATGCTATGACAGTGTGAACGGCGCAAATCCGATATTTTCAAATCCGATCTGGGTCACTTTCGTATGTGGTACTGAATCCGATACATATCCGATGTTTTAGAAAGCGACTGCTGTTTGAACGGTCAAGTCGCATTAAATCCGCCTTTTACGTCACCGACACAAGACTGAAGCCAATTATCAGCGCCGGAGAAGCACCCGAGAAGACATCGCGAACGCTTCCTGGCCATCCAGTGTAGATGTTAGTGAAACTGTTGGGAAGACAACGTGAACATTTTATTTGTACTGTATAATCTGCAGATTCTGACAGAAATCTGCAGCTATCATTTGAAGCACCGCTCCTCTCTTAAACAGCAATAAGGATCATTATTAGGTTATTTACATTATTATGTAAATAACAAAATAACTTAAAGCAAAAATTGGGAAACGAAGTCCGAAGTCTGCATATTAAGGGCCATCAGTCAAACAATACTGTTGCTCTGGGTCTAAACAGAGCTCGTTGTGTGTGACAGCTTCTTTTGCGCATGCGGGCCGCTTTGAGCGTTCACACTAGAGCGCGTTTGCTGTCGCATTTTATTTGTAGTGTGAACGAGCAGACAAAAAAATCGGATTTGATCAAAAAATCGGAATTGAGCATTAAGACCTGCAGTGTGAACGTAGAGTCTAAACTCACTAATCTCTAATATGTAAAAAAAAAAAAGCCCTGTAAAATATTTTAGCATGCAGCTCCACGTAGAGATCTCAAATTGTAAAAAAATAAAGTACCGTGCACATGTACGACTAAGTAAGAAAAAATCATTTACTCAGTTACTTTTCCCCCCCTCATCCACAAGTGAGTTGTAGAAATCTATGATTATTATATGCTCAATTCAAGAAGGTCTCTATCCATCCTTAATTTGTTCAATCAAAACTAAAATGCGCATGTAGAAATCACTGATCCCCGACCTTGTATACATTTAATTTGCCTGCGGCCCTTCCGATTATACCCACGTGGGTCTAGTTAATCTGCCCCGCGGCACATGTTTACTGATTTCTATCATGGTAAGAGCCGTGTCTGATGCTGTCCCACAGTGCCAGCTAGAGCACTGATGTCGGAGGGGGGGGAAAAAACTGTCATCACTTAGAGGACAGGGAAGTACATTTAAAACTATTTTTTTCCTAGTTGAGCCTCTACATTCAGAGGAACCAAGACACTCTGCAATGTAATGCTTTGTTTCCAGCGCTGTTTTCCTACCGTGTGCGTGCAGTCACCAAAACTTACCTCCGTGCGTACTGGAGACCAAAACCTGCAACTTCACTAAAATGATGTTTCCCCTTCGTTTTCTGTTTCCGGTTGTCGCGGTGGCGGTTTTAACAGCTTTTGAAGGTGAGATTTATGATTGCTTTTGATGAACGATGATCAGTTTCAGCTTTTATTAATGCATTGGTTTGAAGTGGTCTGCTGGATGAGACGCAAATAACGCGTAAATGGAAAGCTTTAAATATGAAAACAACTGGGTTGGAACTAGCTCAGAGGCTTCAGCTGTGTTTACAAGAGACGAGTAATGAAGATAAAATGTGTAGCTATTTTATACTCTTGTATATACTTTGATAGTGCAAGCACATACACACTGGGCATATTAAATGACTCTGCTGTAGTTTATTACGCACATCCAATATACTTTTGTTTCCTTTTGGCTTTTATCAGCACAAAATTTAAGCAGGCCCCAAAATTGCTATGGAGTTGTCATATTTGCTTGTCATGATTATTTTTTTGTATTTGACTGGCTCATAAAGATATAAAGTTGTGTTTCATATTTTTGTAGTTCTGTGGTTACCATCCATGGCCTAAGCCCATTTTGTTATCCCTCAGTCTAAATGAAAGTGACAGCATGCTCTCCAGTGTGCATCAGGAAGCCTCATCTGTGGGATTAAAGAGGCCTGAAGCTGAGGTTGCACAGCTGTTTCTCTGGTTGTTTAAAGATAACCTGCATTGGGAGCCACAGAAAGCAGTCTGTCCCTCTGTGATACCGACAGTATGCGAAAGACTACTGTTTGAGATTGCCTGGGTTTATATCTACCCATGCTATCTGTGGGTGCATTTTTTTCCATCACACATGCATGTGTGACTGCTGCATGTCTGCAACTGTGGAACTCGGCTGTGTTCTGACTGCGTGTCTAAGTGATAGGGTTCAGCCTTTGATATCTTCCCTGCTTGATCACCATGAATATGCATGACAGCCTTATCTTTTAGTCCAGTCACAGTCTGCTGTCTAATGTGTCTGTGAGCCTCTCTGAGTTAGAACTGCCAGTTGTTCAAAATTGCCATATGTGTAATTTTTTTCTGTAATATCTCTGGTTTATATACTTAAAGGGATCCTGCCAGGTCTGACCAGATTACTTTCTGATCAATACATTATTCTGTTAAGCAGCAGTTTTCATGAGCAGCGGGATAATTCTGAGGCTACAGCTAAGAAATACTGTGGATTATTTCTGTCTTTATGTTTTATGCTTCCATTAATTGCATTAAGTTTCACAGGAGATATTTAAACAAGCTGCATTTATAATCTTGCGACAGTATGGGCATAAGTCCCTTCATAATGAACAATTATCCTATTTTTAGATTTAAAAAGAAGGATAAGATTCGAGCTTTTCTCCCGTGCTGGTTTGAGCAGAATAATGATGGTAAAATAAAGTAGATGGTTCTTAAACTGGAGAGCAAACACAGCTGCCGCCAAAGCCAACATTTATGATTTTTTTGTTAGATTTTTTTTTAATTGCATTGTATAAAATCTTTGCACTATAGTCGGGTTGTAACAGTTTGAGTACTAATTCAGCAACCTCAGAAGTGAATCAGCATCAAAATCTAATTAGCTGAAATGTGTGCACCAAATGCAAAAAGAAATCAATTCATAGATCTTCAAATGTCTGTTCACAGACTAACATGATTAACAACATTGATTGTACACCCTAACAGTGAATTCTAAGTGTACAGTGCACTGTCAGCTAAATTAAATAATTATTAGTCCCAGACAGAGAGAATAGCTGGAAATGGCAAATGAGCATTGGTGTGCTTTTGTTTTATCTCAAACCTGCAGACACAAACTAATAATGTAGAACTAAAACTTTTATATTGGCCTGCATGTGAAATTCCTTACATCATTAGTCTGATCTCTGGGATCTATAAGACACTTTTCTTGTGTGCCTTTGTTTAATATCCACCCTGACATCTGATTTTCTTTTCCATTCAGCAAGTAATCTAATTTAAATATAAATTTATTCATGAAATATGGTTTGGAATCAGAAAACAATAATATACCACTTCTAATGCGTCTGAAGGGAAGGGAAAGTCATATTCAAAAATTCGTATTAATCTTTGAACACTTCAGCATGGAGGAGGGCAAATTACCAAGTGTCTCTGGCAGCGGGAAGAGTGATCTGTCATATACGGCGTTCTATCTGGACAAACAGTCATCCCACAGAAGTTACCAGACAGGCTTTTTAGCACTCGGATGCCACATTTCCTTTACTGGCTCGGATAGATGTAGTGAATAGCAGAGAATAGAATATCCGTTGCAGGACAGAAATGACGCAGACCTAATTTCCTCGTGTTTTAGAGCTTGAATGTTATAGTGATGTGTATAATTCTCTGTAATAAAGCCACATGCCATGGTTAATCTGGCTGAAAATTTAATCAGCAACTTGTATGCCTACTGGAATTGTTACCATCTGGTCGTATGATATGCAATAAGAATTACCCTGTTTGTCTTTCCTTTTTCAAGCCGCACAGTGTTTTGCTTTAGGAAACGTGAATCGTGTATTCAGGAAAAGTAAGGGAGAACGAAAATTCAGTGAAAGAAAATTAAAAGGCTGTTGTTTTTTTTTCTTTTCTCTTTTTGATGCAGGAACTATATTCAGAAATAAACCATGTTTGCTAAATGAAGTCATTTAATTGTTTTGAGTCTTGCTCGCCAAGACAGCCAACTGTCATCATCAGTGTCGTGATCCTGACTCTGTCCTTTTGGCGCCTACCTGAACCTCATGGCATCGACCCTTTGCTTTGCTTCTCCAACTCTGATCTCTTTTCAACCCTTCATCCTCCTGTCATCCTGTTTGCAGTTACAGTAGCAAACTAGCTTTGTGAGCAGTAACTGTGCTTGTCGGTAGATTTGAAACCTAAAACTGAACCTTGGAGTTAAAGCATATATATGGAAAATTTCTACCTAATTTCTCTAAAGTCCTAATTCCCCAAACTCATCATTTCACAGGTGCTGAGATTCCAAGAGTGGCTAAAGACACTGGGACATTCACCACTCCATCTCCAGTTTATCCCACCATCAAGTTTCAGGTCCTCAATGTGGACCACGTGTTTGTGAGACAGGACAGTCCACAGCCATCTGGGAACTCTAGCCTGAAAGCTCAGACTCAGACTTTTCTCATCACTGGACCTGGTGCTGGGCTTCTCCAGCCATCTGTCAATGCTTCATTTGGCCCCCTGACTCTAGATGCCTCTATTCCTTTAGATTTGCTCCTCAGTGGGCACAAGATACTGCCAGTCATTTTGAGCCGCCAGGTTCGTTCCTCATCCCCAGTAGTTAAGATTCTTTTCCACATGCCCACAGAAAGCAATATCACTGCTTGGCAAGAAACAATGGGCTCTCTAGAAGATAATGGGAGGAAAAATGATGGAGCTAAGGCTAAGGATGGAGCTCACTGTGTCACGGCTTATGCCTTCTGGGAGACCAGAGAAGTTCGTGGGGCTTGTCTGGTGTCTCCTGGCGGCTTTTGTGTGGCACAGCTTAAGCCAGAACCCTCCTGGTTCAGCTCAGCCAGTAGATCAGGAAGCTCTAGCAGGGAAGCAGAAAGCACTGAAGGCATTAAGGGACTTCAGGGGAACCTTGTGGAAGTCTACTTCCAGAGTCGGCGGGACCAGACTGGCCAGTGCACCCCACAGGATAGCCTGCAACGAGTAGGAGTGGGACGAGGCAGAGACACTGGTGGATCAGGGACACCAATGAGGAGGGTAGGAAGTGTCAGCCTGCTCAAAAGTCCACCAGGGAATCCCACCTTTCTTCGGCTGAGGCTGGGAGGCGCTGTGGTGATCCAGACTTCTTCAAAGCCCCTCAAGTCTGGTGATGTCGCAACGTTCTATGTCTTTCTTGCTAGTACGTCCACCTTGGAAAGTTTCACACTGAGGTGAGAGATATTCTATGTTATGCTGTTCTTGTCTGTTGAGCTATTTGGTCTTGAGTAATGACTTCTCGCCAGACTGAAAGCATTTTTAGTTTTTAAAGTCAGCTCTTGCACATATTACTTACTGATCTATTCAACAGTATTAAATTCACAAAGATCATGTGGGTCGACTATATTCTAAAGTTTCTTACAGTCCTCATGATCTAAAAGTCCTTACAAGAAACTGCGATGAGTCTCTTTTGATTGTCAAATCTGTTAGTATAGTTCTGATACTGTAAGTCGTGACTGCAGATGTCTGAGTTGCTGAAGGTAAGTAAAGTGAAGAAATTTACAAAAAATGATATTTTAGTTTAGTTCTTTTATGAAGTTAAAAGCCTTAGACTTAATTACTCAAGATATGCAGACTCGGAGAGTAACAACCTTTTTATGATTTTCATTATTCCTCCAGCCAAGGAGAGACCTGAATGTATGTTTTTAGTTCTGTTTGTTTAGGTGTCACAAACTTTATTAAAAACAGGCAGGGAAGTGGACGAACCCATGCAATTCTGATGATCTGGATCCCTTTTATGAAAATTAAACAGCAAAGCCTTTCCAGCTCCCTTCTTCTTGTGCTTAAAGTGGCATTTAGGAAATGAAACGGAGAAAGGAAAACACTGTAATTACTCTCCAGTCTTGCTGAGGATGGAAGGGAAAATAGTTTAGGTTGAATTACATAAAAATTCATTGTTGCAATGAAACATGCGAAGCATGAAAAGACACTGGAACCAACTGGAATCATCAGGTCGTACGGCATATTGAAGCGTATTCATGAAGGATTAGCTCCATGCATTTAAACTGTTACTTAAGGCACTTGAACACTAATGGGCCTCACCATCAATGCCTTGCAGTTAAATGCTTGAGCGCCAGCAGGACTTGTCTTGCCAGCCACATTCACCGGTTTCACAAATTACTGACATGTTGTATCTTGTCTATGTCAACTTATCAGTTAGTGGAGGACTTACGGGGCGCACTCTTCCATAAACAAGAAAGTAATTGGTAAATGATTCACTGATTTTCATATCACAACATGTCAACAGGGTTCTCTGGTTACTTGACTTCATAAATAATGCATCTAATAAATGGAGCAGAAAGACAAATAACTAAAATCTAAAAGGCCCCATTGGCTAAAAGTGAATTTAATATAAATATAGCTCTGCAACACGTAGAAACTCACAGCTGACTTTACAGACTTTTTCCCCTGCTGTTTTTTTTGTTTGTTTTTTTTAAAATGCACATCACTTGGTGGAGTAAAACTATTTATTTTTATCAGAACACTTTGCATCAGTCAATAGTGAAGCCATTGCACTGAGGTTTGTGTTTCCAGCCTGTGGTCTGATTAATGATTTTCTTTGAAATGCAAGACAAATTTCTTTCTAATCCCACGATTTAGTGATATTGTGCTGTCGTCATAACAACAGCGTAGTAATCTGCTGCAGGATACAAGCAAGTGGAGAGAAATATTAAGATGTGTATATTAATCCATAGGGCACACTGTTACCCTGTGGCTGTGTGTCATTCCCAGTGCTCTTCTCAGATATCAGGCAGCATTCACAAACACAAACATGCCTCCACGCACACACGCAAATGCAGAATCCCACTGACCTGAATGCACCTCTGCTTGCATTGTTGAAATTACGTGAATAAGATTTGGCAGAGAGACGCTGACCCTCTAACATCTGCTCTTGTTTTGACTATTTGCGAGGATTTACAGCCCCTTCACCTGAAATTCCCCAAATTCATACTCACTGACCGAACCAATGACATTCCTCTAGTCAGGTCAGTGATTTTGGTCTGTGTATTTATGACCTGCTGCCACATCCAGAATGAGATTGGACAAGAAGAGGGGACTGAGTGCAGCAGCTGAGTCCAAGTGAAGCTTGGCAAAGTGATTGATTCCTCCTGGGAGAAATCCCAGCTCTACTTCGCTCTTTGGCCCAAGATTGAGTCCACTCCAGCAGAGTTAGGCCAGATAATCTGTGCCCCTGATTGAAAGTGAATTAAGAGGTTAACCCTTTCGGGTAGAGATGATCTGGGCTGCCAGGACTGATTATGTGTATGTTTTGTTTTGGGTTTCTTTGTGCGTGTGTGTGGTTTTCCACCTGTTAACCACAGGCAGCTTTTAAAAAAACAGTACAGAGACATAAAACAGTCTGTTCACAGAGGCCGCTTTTGCAGCAAAAAATAATTTTAGGTTACCCGAATGCCTAAAAAAACAAAAGAGGCAAGAGCTTTGCAACTTTCGCAGCTTTAAACAAAGAGATGAAGTTTGGTAAACCAGGGGTGAAGAGTTGCTCAGTTTAAAGGTCGATATCCGCTCTGTCCCCCACCTGTGGTTGTGAACTCTGGGTAGTGAGTGACAAAGACAAAGCGTGGGGATAAAAGTGGCTGAAATGAGGTTTCTCTGCAGGGAAGCCTGTGTCTCCCTGTGAACAAGAAGCGCAGTGATCCAGGAAGATCCTGACGTTGAGTTACTGCCTCTCCACACTCAATAGGAGCCAGTTGAAGTGGTTTGCACCCCTGGGAAGGGTGGTCATCAGGTGCTGTTGTCACTGTGATGCTGAGCTGGGCAAGCAGCAAGAAAATGATTCACTGCATATAGCAAAAGAATACATTTATCCTTGGCTGTAATTTCCCCTAACTAAAACACAGTTTGACTTTTTTCTAAACTATGATCACAATGACAAATTATTATGCCTTAAAAAGGCAGCAAATTAAGATTGAAGGGAAATGAAAGACAAACATCCTCAAAAATTGTTTCATTATTTTAAAATTTGTATTCTGATCTGCCCGACTGAGTCAGTATCTGCATTTATTGTTTTTCAAACATTAATTAAAATCACAAATGAAAACATGTGCCTTTGGCATAAGAGTTTTGCTTCAGATAGTAATTTCTGTGCAAGTCTTTATCTGGCACGCATTGAATTTTCAGCAGAACAATACGTGTGTGGGTGCCTGAGTGTGTGTTTAAATGTGCCCTTAATTCTTGCCTACTGTATTTTGCCTTTGAAACCACTCTAACACTGACCTCAGTCTCAGGGGTTATTGATCTGTCTGGTCGCTCTTTGATTACAAATCTGTATTTTTAAGTGTGTGTATTTGGATGTGTGTGTCAGTGTGCTAAGCCTAATGCCACGCACTTTTCTGCTGACCCTTATTCTAGCAGGAATCTGCTCCAGTCATCCTGTCATATTGTTCTTCAACTGTTTGAAATCTGATTTGGAGCCGAAATAACAACAGGCTGTTAAAAGAGATGGACTGTTTGTTGTAAAATAACAGGTTTTCACTCCATGTCACTTCTTCTAATAAATGCTTAAGCCTTGCACGTCTTAAACTGATGGCAGGAAGAGTATTTTGGAGTTGACATAATGAAAATGTTGATCTGGCTTCCTTAAAGACGAAGCAGGTGAAGGAGGTTTTAATGGTATTTTCAATGTGTTTACCTCGATATTTTCTTGAAGAACAGACATTCTGTCACAACCACAGTCTATCTGTTGCTCTCTATATGCTCGTGGGCTGAATTTCACTTTGAACATTGCTGGCACCTTGCTGAATCCTTGAAATTTGAATCTGTCTGCTTCACAAATGTCTGGCCATGCCATACAAAGGTTTACCATTTATTTTACTCTGCATGGGGCCATAATTTACAAATCAAATCGTGAACAGAACAGTACTCTGCAAAAACCTTGAGTCACTCGTTATTTCTTTATAGTTTGCGACCACCTTTTTTCTTCAACACAGCCTGAACTCTCTCTTAGGAAAGCTTTCTTGTAACTTCTTTAAGGAGTCTTCAGGATAGTTCTCAAGGCCTCTTGAAGGACATTCAAAGCTCTTCTTTGGATCTTGTCTGCCTTTTGTTTCATTTTCTCTTAAAATGATCCCACACTGCTTCAGTAATGTTGACGTCACTATCTGTGGAGTCCAGTACATGACTGATAGTGCTCCACTTGTTTTGCAATCCATTATTATTATTATTATTATTATTATTTTACCTCTTTCTTAACCTCCACTTCACATATTGATAACAAATTGAACATAAGATCTGTTGCTTCTGCTTTTCAGTTAAATTCTTGTGTAATTTGGCACCTTCATGTTTAGCCTTCCATAAGAAAGGCTTCTTAACAGCTACCCTTCCACTATGACCATTTCTGATGAGGCTTCAGTGAACAGCAAATGGATCAATTAAAGAGCCACATGTACAGTATCTCTGAATTCCTGGGTCAGTTCTTTGCTGGAATTTTTCCTTCTTCTTTAGGATATGGCGCTCAGATACTATAAATCTGCTATAGATAGGTTTTAAGCTTGCTACTTCTTTTGTCATCTACTTTTCCTCAGATTTTTTTAAGGACAAGCTGCACAACATGCCAAGACTTTCAGCTAACAGTTTGGGAACTGATTAGGCTGAAAATGAATGAAAACGCAACCAGTGTCCAAGGAAAAACTTCCTCCACAAAGCTTGGAGAACTGTTGCTCAAGACCACTTAAAAAAATCCAAGAAAGCCTGGAAGCCCTTGGGAGCAAAATGAATGGTTTTAATGTTTTTTTTTTAATCTGAAAAATGTTTCCAATGAGCATCAGAGTAATTTCTCCATAGACTTCTTAACTGCTTTCTTTTTGGAAAAAGAGGGAGTCATCATCTGCAGGTCACTAAAAACAATGCAGGTTTAAGGATTTCTGGTTTCACGTCTCAGACTCATTTCCTTTTTATAATATAATTAGCCAATCATTGCACTTCGAACAGGGATCTGAAGGATTTGTTCCCCAAGTATCACTTTTCAGTTTTCAGATGTGTAACACTTGTGGTGGCTGAACTTATGAGCTAGCTGGGTGCAGCCTTAGAGACAGGGTAAAGAACTCAGCCATCCAGAGGGAGGTCAGCATGGAGCCGCTGCTCCTTTGTGTCAAAAGGAGCCAGCTGAGGTGGTTTGTGCATCTGACCACAATGCTTCTTGGGTGCCTCCCTTAGCGGTGGCTTTCTGAGTATGTCCAATTGTGAGGAGACCCCAGGGGAGACCCAGAACTCGCTGGAGAGATTGTGTATCTCATCTTGCCTGTTAACACCACAGTATCCCCCAAGAGGAACTAAAAATGTTGCCAAGAAAAATAATATCCTGTTGAATCTGCTACCATCATGGCCCTACATCATATAAGAAGATGGATGGATGGACAGAAAACTTGTGGTGATAGCTGGATTTGCAGGACTTTTCTCGTTTGGCGTGTGCGTGTGCGTGTGTGTGTGTGTGTGTGTGTGTGTGTGTAAGACATGTGATTAACTGATTTTCAGATCTTCTAATGGCTAATGGGAATTAAATAACCCCACTAATTCTCAGCCTTCAAGCAACCTGTGACTTAGTTTGTCAGTGACTCACCTTGTTCAACACGAGCAGCAAAGCACACATAAGATCGCAGAGAAAACCCACACGTTGTCAAGCAAGTGCACACAACCCTTAGTAACCTTAGTACCTGTGTACATTATACTAAAAGATATGGCAAATATTGTTGTTGCACATCCAAAAAGAGACAGATGCAACAGTTCAAATATTTCTTTTGAGCGTCAGAACAATTCCGTATAACCCGACGTTGTCCGTTACAGCAGAAAATCACATTGCATCATGTTCTGTAATAAAAGATTCAAACATTATGAAGCTTTCTTCATTCCTAATTCTTTATTGTTACACAGCACATCCCCTGTCCTGTCTTTGTTTTTATGACATTTTACAAAAAGTCTACAAAAGTGTACAAAGTTGCACTTTATACTAAGTGTCCTATTTATATGTGCATGTCTTTGCTGCAGGGCTGCAGTAAAGATGGGCCTGTCATTCAGTGCAGCTCGGCCCAGTGACTCAGCACTGTGGGACATGGTGGTAGAGCCTGGCAGAGGAGCAGCTCCAAACACGGTGTCTGTTGTTTGCCGCAGGAAGGTTGCTGTCACTGCAAAGAGGTCAGTCTACTGCGCGTACAGTGCATATGCCTGTTTTCACTAGACCCTTCACATACCCTTCGTAAAACACAGTTTCTCCACACTCATGAAGCAATCTTTTCTCGTTGTTTATTCTGTGGAGACGTCTATTGTCATAGAGATTTCAATAACCGCTGCTGCTACCTGAAGGAAAAGTGATCAACAGTGTGTTTCAGTGTTGCATTCACTTCACAGGGCAAAATGAATGTTTTTAGATGAAAAGAGAAAAAAAGAGAAGAAAAAGAAGCATTATGCTTGGTGATGCGCAGACTGTATCCATTTTCATATAATAGACATTTTTCTCTGAGGAGGTAAGAGTGTCTCCCTGCGTGTCTCCAATTTCTGCTCAGAATAAATGAGATGTTCTTCAGGTGCAATTTTTTATCCCTTCCCACTAGTAATACTACTCCTACTACTATAACTGCTGCTCCTATTAATAATAACAATAACAAAATTATGTCCCGTAAGGACTGACCACCCAAAATAGCAGGCATGGGATTTAACAACTAGAGGACATTAGACTGTCTTTATCCAGTTTCACAAAACCATTACTTCCTGAATATGTTATGGAACCTTGCAAAGGTGTTGTGATCAATAGTGACAATGCTGTTACGTATCATGTATATGAGACTACGCATAGCAAGATTTTCCTGTGTTTCCTGTAAACATAGTACCGAGAATATGATCAGAAGCTGCGTAGCAGGATTACTCTGCTTCATGTAAAAACATCATGTGACACTGAAAGAATAAGACTTTAAACTGTGGGGAAAAGAATAAATCCAGACAATCATATACTGTAACTACTTTGATATTGTTGGTTGTGGTGTTTAAATCCTCTTTTTTTTTTTTTAAATATCTGGATGTAAATTAATTTCACATAGTCCCTCATATGCAAATATAAGCAAACATGTTTTGTATGCATAATACTTAATATTTAAAGAAAAAAAGAGGTAAGACTTATAGAAGAATGAAAATATTAAGATATTTGTTTAAATTCAGAATAAATATATTCTATTTTTCTTCTTTTTACTGTAAAACACATTACTTTGTGCAATTATACATTTATGATCATTTATAATCTTAATTCATCTTGTTTCTCTCTGAACTTCCTATAAAACAAAAAGTCCCCCATTTCCCCAGTTCTGTGAGACTTTACCAGTCAAATAGCTTTGAAATATGAGAAATCAGTAAAGAAATAAAAGTGCTTCCCTTTGACTTTGTTTATTTTAACAGTAAACAAAGATTAATTAAAACTTCGTAGAACTTTCTCCACCTCTTTTTCCCGATGCACACCAGCTGAATACATCAGTAGTGTCTGATGCTGATGTTGGTGACACACCAGCAGCCACCTTTACCCAGCAACCCCCGCCCACACAAACACACACCACCCGCCATCCGTCCGACCCACATATCCGTAATAATCCATAATCATGGCCACGTTATCCGGGCTTAAGCGCTTGCACGTTCCGAAGTGGAGATTAGGGAGTAGAGATATTCCAAGTCGTGTTTCTTGTGCTGAGCTTCCACTGGGGAACACGTACGCACATGCAAGGCCTGCAAACACACACTCGCATGCAAATGCACACAAACACACACACATACTCTCACCACTGTGCTCTGAAGTCATGATGCATCCATGGCTTTAAAGCCCCCTCTCCATAGATGGTTTCTAGGAAAGAGGGTCATAAACCCCTCCTCTCTCTCTCTCTCTCTCTCTCTCTCTCTCTCTCTCTCTCTCTCTCTCTCTCTCTCTCTCTCTCTCTCTCTCTCTCTCTCTCTCAAGGTATTCACATTGTGAATCATTTCAATCTGTTTAAAATCTGCCCGGCTCTATTTTACTTACACGAAAACACATAAAGATTAGACTTTTGGAATTAATTTTAGACATTTTTTAGCCTCTACTGCTGGAAAGGACAATGAAGCAGAGAGAAAAAGGGGGGAGAGAGAGCAGGGTAGCAACATGCAGGAAGTGCACTGGGGTGGAATCAAACCCATATGCCTTGCAGCATATGGGTTGCCTTCTTACCCCAGTGAGCTCAACCAGCACCTGAGTTTTAAGTGTTCTTTTTATATTAGTGTCTTATTTGGATATTTTATACTCATGCTTTTCCACGACTCTTATGAAAAATGGAGAAAAAAAAACACTTTCCTGTCAAATTGTATGTTTGGCATAAGAAGCTCAACATCTCTTTGATAACAGTTTCAAATGAATATGGGACAAAATGGAAGGAAAAAGTGAGCCTAACTCTGTCCAGAAGTAACAAAATCCACTTACCAGTGTCTCTAACGCTCACTGATTACCACATGGTATCTCTTTAATCTGTACAAAAATCCAAGAGGGTTAAGGGCTAAACCCCTTTTTTTGGCCTGGCAAGCCACTTCCCCCACCCCAATGTCAGTCTTCACACTAAGCTAAGTTGGCATGGTGCTGGTATATACTAAGAAAAGCTTAATCTTTTTATCTAACTCTAATTTATGCTTATTTACCACTTAAAAAAAAAAGGCAGAAAATGCTGAGTTTGTTTGGTCGTCATTGCCAACATTTTTCACCGATCTTCTGCGACAAGCTTCATGTTGCCCACGAGAATCTTGCCCTTTAAATGCAGAAAACAGATTTTCACGTTTCATGTTTTTCCAGCCTAAAGAATCAATTGCAGAACACTCTGATTTCCTTATAATCAATTATTTTAATCTTCAAGCATTTCAAAGCTTACAGTTGCGCATAACCCAAAAAGAAAATGAAAAAAGTTTGTTTTGTGTCTTTTCAGTTGCGACCTAGAGTGCTTCACATAACCTCATCGTGACCTCGTTCATTGCACTTTGTTATCGTATAACGCTCAGTCCATGGCATACTTTTGATGCAGCGCGAGCGTTTCTGTATATCCTGTATGTGTTTGCATTGCTTTTTCTTACCACCGATTTCAACACTGTTCATCCTTTTAAAATTCAAGTTTCAATCATGTAGAGATTCATTGTTTTGCTTTATGCAAAGTTTTGCTCCACTTCAAAGTGCCACACTTCCATTCACACCCTGCTTCATTTTCCCTTTGATCTCTTCCTGCTGACAGGTATGCCTACACACTCTCCAACATTAAATAACATCACATCCCATTTCATTGACAATCCTTTGACCAGAATACTTGGCTGAAGTCTCTGCCAGCTCACTTAATCTTCTCTCCACACTCTCACTTTATTCTTCCATCTGCTGATGGAAATGAGACCTCATGTGTATCGTCTTTACTTTCCAACATAACATGTGGGTTTTCACAGAGTTCAGATTAAGCTCTCTCCATTTAATTTTCTCATTTTATTCTCCAAGGAACACTATTGACTATTCACTACAGCTAAGCTCCTTTTGCACTTGGACCATTTTTAGTAGGAAAGCTGCATTATGTGAGTGAGTGTACAATCAATACATTATATACACTCACCAGCCACTTCATTAGGTACACCCTGCCAGTACAGGGTTGGATTCCCCTTTGGCTTTCAGGGCTGCCTTAATTTTATGTGGCATAGATTCAACAAGATGCTGGAAACATTCAAAGGAGATTTTAGTCCATATTGGGCATGTGGTACTAACATGACACGATAGGATCCTAATATGTTAAGTATCAACCAGCATTACCTTATTATTATGAGGTTACTACCACAAGTCAGCATATAAAATGAATAAAATTATATAAAGAGAGACCATTTTATTGCTAGCAGGCTGTTATATTGTTAGCAGAATATTACTATACTATTGTTACCACAGGTTTGTGGCCTATTATAACCCAATAACATAAAGTTCAATGTGATATTACTTAGCTACAGCACGCTTGATAAAAGATTATGACCTGGCTTTGTTAATTAAGTAGTAATAATTTGCTATTTGCTAAATGTTCGCTACAACCTTGATATGTAATATGTATTCTCATATTCTACAAAAATGAAATATTAAACTTAAGCATTAAAGCCACACCTGCAGTTAGGTAGATTTTGCATTAAAAGTAGTCAGTAGTAAAAAAATAGATGCAATTGTGCTGACTGCTCTTCACCAAAACATATCTAGGCTTGCTTTAATTTGCCTAAACTCATTTTAAATATCATTTTGAATCTCTAAACAGGGGCCTTTTGGAGGTTTTACAACTGGACTTTGTACCAAAAGCTGTTTCACAGCAGGTTGAAAGTCAGACCATCTCCTGGCGTCTGGAGTTGCCAGGGAATGTGAAGGATGTGGGCGTAACGCGGATCTACACCACCCAGAGAGATTACGTGGGGCTGGCACCGCTGGTGATGGTGAGAATTGTTTTAGCATAACGTATATTGGAGTATATTTATTTGAAATATCATACTATAGCATAAATCTATGTGTATAAGATTATGCATGTTTCATATATCTTACAGTTGTTTGCATTTATCTATGCCTTACTTAGTTTTTAATTCATGACTGTGATTTAAAGATGTTGCATAGCCTTCAGGCTTTGTATTGAATTATTTATTCAATCGGTTGTACTCTTATTAATACTGATAGCAAAGAAAGTGGAAGGCTTAAAGTCAGATACCTGATTAGGCAATCTGCCAGGGCATTTAACTTTATCACAGGGCAATATCAGAGCATGCAAGAGCCCCCAGCTACTTCACTCAGTCTCTATGAAATTGGCATTTACTGCCTTGGTTCAAAGAAAAAAAAAACAGTTTATATTCTTGATGAATAAACAAGATGAGATGGGTATATGCATCATATAGCAAGGTAATGCCACAAGAAAGTGAACTCTTGGCTGCTGAGAAAAATGTCACATTTTCCGGACTTAACATGCACAAGTAGTCTTTTTTTCTGAAAGTGTTCACAGTCTGTCAGCATTTACGATGCACTCATTTGCAAGGTTCAATAAACCCGGCAATTAGCATTTTAATTAGTGTCGTCATATCACACTGCAAAGATATAAAGAGGACAAAAACCTTAAAATCTTTTGAAAGTCAGCTCAATCAAATAGTAGAAACTGTCATAAATTTTTGAATTTTGTTTTTGAATAGAATGAAATGAATGTCATGTTGTCAGCAAGTTGCTTTTGTGACCAGTCTTCCTTTATTTAGTTTTTCTTCCATGCCTACTCATTGTGGGTCTCCCCTTTGATCACAGTATTGTGCATAAATATTCAACATGCTTTCACTGATTCCCTGCTGCCACTTGCAATCTCAAAACATTTCCAAAGAAAACTCTCTAAAATGTCAAAGTAGCTCTACTCTACAGTTGTCCTTAAAAGATGATCCACACGTCTATTTTACGGTAACTGTAATTTCAAGTATCATTTGAAAGCCATCACTATATGTTTCATCAGTCACTTGCATAATTCACATGAGGAAAATACCCTTTTTCCAACAGTGGAGTGAACTGGCCTTTTTCATGAGGAGGTCGCAGCTCTCGTCATACAAAAACAACTATTACAAGACCATGAATCATCTCCAGCATATTCACAGCTTTGAAAAAAAATTGAACCAACGTAATATCATAAAAATGTAACATTCATTCAAGTGACTGTCGAACAAATGTGAATCACAAGGCAACCCCCCCCCCCCACCAAAAAAACCCCCCATCAAAATATGATTTATACTGTAGCGTTCATAATTTCCTTTACCACTTATACTCGAGAAGTGAATGAATAAACAAATAATGCTAGAGTTTGCAGCAGAGTGAAAACAAACACCTCTTTTCATAAATCACATGAAAAACAAAGCTGAACTACTTTCGCTGAACTTGATGAAACCAAGTTTCAGCTTATGGTAACATCGACCATCAAGACCTCTCAGTGTGGCACTGGCATCACCACAGAGCGAAGCTATTGCTTTCTGATTTTCTGCTATCCCTGATCCAGTGGCTTATGTTTGGGTCAGTGTTGGAGTCTGAACTAGAGCATGTCCTTTTGGAATTGCGGTCAGCAGCTGTCAAGCCAGCAGAGTTCAGAATGTGAAGCTGTCAGGGAACATCTGCCGAGCGACGCCTGGCACTTTATTTCGCAAGTATCAAGAGATAAAAAACCCCCACTACTGATCACCCAAAGCTTCTTACACACACGACGCCTCTGCCTTAAAAAAAGACATATTCAGAGATCTTATAAACTGGGATGTATTTGTAAATCTGTGTAGAAGGAGGAGTTAAAGTGTAAAATTAAAGCTGCATCAGGCTAGATGACAAGTTGCGGGATGTGTGAGGGATAAGCTGCTGCTCTGCACTGACAACGATGTACAGTAAAAGGTGGGAAAATAGGTTAGAAGATTAGACATGTAATCAGGTTTAGGTGTTAGTCTGCGTTAGTGCTGATCTGTGGGCAATATAATGCACTACAGGAATTAGGGAATTTTCATCCAGGTGTGTGTTTGTGACACAGTCATACTGTCATCGTGAGGATTTATTTTTTAAGCTTTTAGGACATTTAACCAGTTTTAATGTGTGCTTTGATCATTAACTCATGGTAACACTTGGTCTTGCTTCACATTGCTGTTCCTACAGCTATAACAGTGATGACTGTAAAACATGTATGATATGATAGTCTAGCAGGGTCATGAAAGTTTCTCATGAATTGTGGATTTATTGCAAACAAGGTGTGGACCCAGATGCAGGACTCAGCAGACTGACATGCAACAGAGAACAGAGGGCGATGCAGACATTATATACACAAGAGGAGATTAGGCCAGAGTGGACACACCTGGGGATCACAGCTGAACAGAATCTGACTGACGAGACAAGAGAAGCAAAACGTAACATCACACACACACACGAGACTATCAAAATAGAACAGGAAGTAACACACACATACGCTGAGATCTAGACTGAGATGTGAACTTGACACTGGGACTGGAGATAAACACATATGGAAATATGACTGACTGGGGAGACCAAAGGCAGGGCTCTAGAGTGCGACCAATTTGGTCGCAAATGCGACCAAATTTTTCAGTGGTGCAACTAAAAAAAAATATATTTGGTTGCACCTGTGCGACCAACTGTTCGGGTAGCAAAAAAAAATAAAATAAAATAAAATCTGCAACCTTCCCTGTGCTCAACAACAGACACACATTATGCCCCTATCGTGGACTAAACCAATCAGAGATAGTAAGGGGCGGGACCTCTCTGATTCGCCGTGGTCCAGTTGAAAGTGCAGGTGGAAGTGGGAGGTGAGTAGCTCGAATAAAGCGATATCAATTCATTAAATCCTGAATCAACTTTTAAATATAACTGTGTTTTGCCAGAAACGCCAGATTCTCAGATTAAAGCCCACAAAACCATTTCAACAACAACCAAACAGCAGATGAGAGCAGGTACACGGGTTCCACACAAAGACGTAAACACAGAACGGACCCGACGCATCAGAGTCAGCTTTGTCTTTCTTGGCTTTCTCACCCGACGGCCCGTAGACGGACACGCTGTCGGAGCTTAGCGATTCTGATGCGTCGGGTCCGCTGTGTTTACGTCTTTTTGCGCTGATTCTGAGCTGCAGGTTTTGTCTCTCCAACCAAAATTCACCGAGCCAGCAGCAAAAGAAGCAGCAAACTGCGCTTCACATTTGATCAATGTTGTCATGAATTTTGCTGTTTTGCTTCCACGACTATTAAAATCACACTTCATGCACAGCTAGCTCTCTCTCTATCTCTCTCTGTACTTCAAGAACAGTTTCCCGTCTCCAATCTCTGTTTTCTGTATTATTCATTCACTTATTGCCCACCAGTCTACTGTTGTTTACAGCGCTGTCGGCTGCTGTCTTTTTCTTTTCTTTTTTTCACTTAAATGACCTCGGACAAGAAAGCCTATTTTTTCTGTTGTTCAATACTGAAGAAATTTAAACTTTATATGCAGAACATTGTAGAATATTTTTAAGGTTATCTGCTATAAAAAGCCAGACCAGGAAAATCTCCTTCATATTTTTCTGTGTTTTATTCTCAGTTACTTTCACACAAAGGCATCTGCTGTGATGTTCACAATTCTGATGAAGTCAGTACTGATAAATGATCAGAATTATAATATTTCCGACTGTCTGAGGCTAAGTTGAATCGAATCGGGACTTTGAAAACCGGAATCGAATGGATTATAGAAATCAGTGATGATACCCAGCCCTAGTGCGCAGCCTAGGCACGACAGAAGTGGATGTAGCTGTAATAGGAAAAGAACCATTGCTCACTTTTCTGTTAAGTTAAGGCCTGATCCTTCTGAAATTCATAGCCAGTGCTCTGACACGGTGTCATCAATCTTTGAATGCTGAAAAAGCACAGTGTATCCAGAAAAACACATTATATTATATAAATTATTATAAAATTTGTGTGCGCCTAACTTTTGTGCCGGTACGCCCATGGCAAAAAGTTAGTCTAGAGCCCTGAAAGGATGAAACAGAAGAATATGGGAATAGGAATGGATAAACATAGGCACACGTATTAACTTAAGGCAGGAAAACTAGATAGAACAGAGAGACCAGATAAACATGGGAACATGACTGGGGATAACAAAAGGATAACAAAACATGGAGACTAGACAAGAACCAGAAACTAAAAATAACAAATTCTGTTTCTCTTCAGAATACAAAACTCTAACATTTCATAAATTCAAAAGAATGAGTAAGGAGTCCAGAACAAGCTCAGAAACAGCCTTGAAAATCCAGGACAATAAGTTCCTTATTATCATCCTTATTATTAAAAAAAAAATTAAAAAAAGAAAAGAAAAAGGCAACAACATGGTGTTTGAATATAAGTGTAATTGTGCCCCATACCTTAACTTACATAATAATGAACTTAGAATTAAAAATATATGTGTGTATGGGTTTTAATGAGGCAGCACGGTGGCACGGTCGTTAGCACTGTTGTCGCACAGCAAGAAGGTCCTGAGTTCAATTCCACCATCAGGCCGGGGTCTTTCTGTGTGGAGTTTGCTTGTTCTCCCCGTGTTTGCGTGGGTTCTCCCTGGGTACTCCGGCTTCCTCCTACAGTCTAAAGACATGCAGTTATTGGGGATAAGTTAATTGATCAGTCTAAATTGCCCATAGGTGTGAATGTGAGTGCAACTGTTTTTTTTTTTTTTGTTTTTTTTTGTCTCTGTGTGTTAGCCCTGCGACAGACAGTGGTCACCTGTCCATGGGTGTACCCTGCCTCTCGCCCTATGACAGCTGGGATAGGCTCCAGCGCCCCCCGCGACCCTGAAAAGGATAAGCGGAAGCAATTTTAAAGCATGATAATTAAAATATGTACCTGTATGTTAGTGTAATTTACAGATCTGGTACATTGCTTCTGCTCTCCGACACTCCCTTGACAATCATGTTAAAGTAATAATATTAAAAAGTTCTATATACTATAAATACTATAGCTATAGTATATAACTATAATAACTATAATATTGTAAAGTTCAGTTCTCTCTTTTTTTCTTTGCACAGTCGAGGAGCGTATCAGGTCACATCTCACTGCATGTTATACCTGTATAACCGTGCACGTGACAAATAAAGAATCTTGAATCTAAAACAATACAAAATAATCTTAAAAAAAGATCCAGAGTCAAAAAGTGCATGTTCTTCTGCGGCCGATGTGTTGCAAGAGGGGCAGGATGTTTTGGGAATATAGTTAGAGCAAAGATTCATCCCTTTGGAAGCGCGTGACTCTTTTCACTCTTTCAGCTAATATCTAGGAATTAGGCTAAAAATGTTAACAAATGATCCCCAAACTACTAACTTTGTGGCTCTGTTTCTTTGTACACAACACCAAAAAAGCCATGATGTTGTGTTAGCCTAGACTGCTAGCATGTGCTTTATTTGCCCTTCTTTTTTGCCCAGAACACAGATATGTTGAATACTGCAGTACTGACAGGAAAAAGAGTTTCAGTCCCAGTGAAAACTCTCGCTGTTGAGGCCAGTGGTTCAGTCACTGACGTGACCGACTACACCAACTGTAGATCTACAGATGAGGATGTGCTCAAGGTAAGTCAAGAAAACTGTTAGCATGGTTTCTCATTTTTCTGGTTCGTGTGTTTGGCTTTTTAATGAGTAACCTAAGTACCTATGCTAGAACACATAGTGTTAACTGTGTATATGAGTTCTGTATTATGCATGAATAATAAATAATTACATAAAAAAAAATCTATATCAGCTAATGCAGTTATTACAGCAGATGTAATTGAAGAATTGATGTAATTGATGTAGATACTGTTTTGAATTGAATGAAAATCAGGACTCACTTGCACAAAAAGTGAAAGTGAATTTTAATACAAAAAAAGAAATTGTTCATGAGTCGTTCTGGTATATGCCTCTAAGACATCCACTGTCACTGTGGCATCACACACAACAACCTCAACTCTAGTGTGTCAGTGTGTGTTAAAGTATTACAGACAAAAGCAACCTCTTCCAATATAGCACAAGCTTATGCTCACACCACTCAGCTGTGATTTGACCTTTGTGCAATGGATTCATGTTACTAGGACAGAAAAAGAAGTGAGGGTGACGGAGAAGAACTGGAAAATTAGAAAGATATTTGTTATTTTCTACCAGACAGCTGACCTGCCTGAGTGTAAGGCAGTAAGTAAACAGTAAGAGAGTGGGAAAGAGCTGAAGAGAGTGAGACTGCGTTTGTAATGATTTTCTGTATCAACTTAATCCAGTTATTATGTGTCTCTGAATGAATACCTTATGCTTCCTGTAGTCACTGACTCTCTTAATGCAATACCACTAACTGGGTGAAGTTGAAGGCTAAAACCACAGACGTAACTCTTTATAGCATAAGCGGAACAGACTGAACCTTTATTGGGGAATTCAGTTGTATGTAGTATATGCAGATGGAGCTATATTACACATTTTCCAAAACAAACCTATGCACTATCCCGTACACAGAAAATATGGGATGCATTGGCACTGTATAAAGTACTGGAGGGAAAATCAAATGTAATCAATTTTGTAATCAAGCAAATCACTCGAGGTTAAGTTATATCTTTCATATCCAAAACAACCGTTCATATCTAATTTTATTTTACTCTGAAACGCTTCCCTTCCTGTGTTGCCATGCTGGACAAGGATAACAGTGAGATTTCAACCAGTTTTACAGACGGGGGAACATTTCTCCTGGGACAATGACGAGCAGTCACCAAAAATCAATGAATCTGGGATTTCTGATCCTGCAAGAACTGAGAGGGAATCCCATAGCATTCACCCCTTCTGCACCAGTTAGATCTTTAAACTTGCAGTGGTAATAGGCTGATGCAGCCTGTTTTTTAGTCCTGCATGTAAAATAGTTATTGTAGATACACCATCAGTGGTTTGTTATGTGAAAATGAAGGCGCATTACTTCTTCTCTTTATGCTAATTGTGTGTTTACTCTGTTTTTGTTCTTGACCTTAAAGACTAACAATGACTGCGATTACTGTAATAATGCAGTATGACATTAGTGACCCTTTGAAATAATCAGCCATTATTTTTATTATTATTATTTTTAATGTATTTTATTTTTTTATTTTTCTTATTTTGAGAATGCATAATTGTGACCAGTGGGATAATTTCATGCAGCATATCTGAATTAACATATTTCTTCAATGCAGTCTTAAAAAAACACATTGGATATTTTTAGGCATCCCAACACATTAACACATTTAAAACTCTGGCTTGTTCCTAATCTTGCAGAGACCAATTGCTAGAGAAATGTCCCATTCTTGTCTGATATAGGATTATAGCTGCTCTGGTTTGGGGTCTTCTATGTTGTATTTTTTTATTCTAGATGGGCCAAATGTTTTGAATAGCTGAAAGGTCTGGACTGTGGACAGGCACGCTGACCACCTGGACTCTTCTACTTTGATATCATGCTGTTGGAATAGCTGCAGTATGTGGTTGTCTTTCTGAAATATGCAAGGTCTTCCCTGAACACATCATATGTTGCTCTAACACCTTTATCTATATTGATGGTGCCCTTCCAGATGTGCCATGTTTTCCAAAAAGAATTTCAAAATTCAATTGGTCTGACCACAGAACAGATTTCCACTTTCCTTCAGTCCACTTTAAATAAACTTTGGCCCAGTGAGGACATGAGTGTTTCTGGGTGTTGTTGTTATATATCTTAAAACAAATATTGCTGTATTTCCATATTTACTGCAGCTGATAGATTGTTGTTGTCCTTCAAGCATGCCATCAACTTCTCTGTTTTTGGTCAAAACCTTAGAGGATTCCTGGAATTACCTCATAAAATCCTTTTGTTAGAGATTTTAAAAATACCATGTGTTCCTGTCTGTATAAACCGTGTTTGTATAAACTTAATATATATATCCAGCACCCAGGCTGAACACAGCTTTTGTGTTAAAATATTATACTGACCTTTTATCCTATAGTTCTAATGCATGCATTCTTGTCTCATGATGCGAAAAGGAAGAATTAACACTTTTCATGTAGTACTTTACTAATGCATTGATACATAGTTTTTTTTTTTTTAAACCCCTCTAACCTGAAATAGTTTTATGGTGAATTTAGGAAGCATAATAATGTAACAGAAAGAAAGCAATTTACACAACGTGAAGTTCATGGACTGCCCATTCCAACACATTTCAGCAGTCTCCCAAACAGAGATCAACAGAAAACAACACAAGCTGGGAATGGTAGATAAAACATTCACTATTATTAAAATTCATTGCTCTGAAATATATCTGATAGGCTGAAATATGCAATAGGCTGAAGTACAGAAGAAAAGATGCACAGTTAAAAGAATAAAACTGCAGTATAAAGAATATCTAATTGTGCAATTTCAATTTCCTCTAGTTAACATCCTTCTTTTCCTACTTTCCAATTATCTTTTTATAACTGCATGTTAAAGTAATAAGTAAATACACAGTAAAAGTTTATGCAGTGGAATGAGTTTATTCAGGTAGCATTTTCTCATGTCTCTCACAATACACTGTAAGCAGGACCCACAAATCCCCGTAGTATTTTAAATTACGTGTCATGACTCAAGTTTTATGCATATTTAATTGTCTGGACACCAGTAAAATCCAAGGCAATATCCTCGTTTTGAAAATAAATGAGGGTCAAGCGGTCCTCCTGATGCCTTCCTTGCAACAAATTCACAAAGCTGGCAATGCCACTGTGTGCCTCTGATCTCTTCGAGTGCTCCTTATACCTCACACCTTCAGAAATCCCTGCTTCCCTTTCTAGTCATAGTAGGAGAGGGGGAGGCGGGGAGATGACTTGGTTAGGCCTTTGTTTGAATTGGCTTGAGAGGCATTTAATAAACACAGAAATAATGTATTAATTATAATTGATTTTACACATTACTCATTACTTTTCTTAAAAGTAATGCATTTTTTTACTTAGCTACTCCCCAGTGGAGGTAATTCAATGCACTCTGCAACATAGCCTAAAATAAATTGTCATTGTTTAGGTTTGTTAACAAGTTAAAAACATTCCCAAAGGGACTTTAAAACATGTACAGGGAGAAACGGCGTATACAAACCTGACTGCACATCACTCCTTTTGTTACCTGCTAAAACTCAGGCTGCTGGGCTGCAAGTCAGCATGCACTCAGCTTCATCAAACAGAGTTCTTTGCTAGCTTTGTGTTTGTATGCAGTGTGTGCAGATGGTTGCAAAGAACCAGTGTTGTGTTAGCAGTATAGCGCAGCTTTTTTCTGTCCTGGACATAGTTTGTGCTTTATTATTGTGCTCTTTTCTTATTGTGCAGTGTAGATACTATTAATGGTTATATCTCAAAAACTGTAGACCGGACCACCATTTTTCTCCTCCTTGGAAATTAATCGAATCCGGTCGTTAAGTGATGTTGTGACGAATCCTACTTCCGGGCCTAAAGTAGTCTGCGTTTAATATGGCTTTTGTGTTGTTAACATGTTTAATGTTATGTATTTTCTTCTATTTAATCTCAAAAAGCTCCTAAAACAGTCAGTGATCGCTGTTGACCTCCCTCGGCTTTTATTACCGCTAATCATTTATTTAAGCTCAGTTTTTAATACCTTAGGATGTAACTACAGCCCAGCCCATGCAGCAGTATAATGAATGACTAACCTTGTATTGTGGGTGGATTATCTCAGTTGTTCTCCTGGCTGAAGTTTGGTCCTTTTACAGCATCCTGCCAACTTTTATCGAGAGGAAAAAAAGTTAGCTTGTTTATATTATGCTAACATAGCTGTGTCGCTAGCGGTCACGTAGCACATCATTATATACCAGCTAGCCAAACTTCAGTAACCCTACAAACGTCACTGCTGTTTAGTTTTCTGTCTTCATTTATGCTGGAAGTGATAACAGAGCTGTACGTTTTAATTTGGTTCCAAAACCCCGCAGTCAGGACATGCTATATTGTATTTAGATAGAAGCTAGCGAGCTAACTCCCTGCTAACTTCTAACTCCGTTAAATATCATAAATTCCGTTTTCATGGATGCCTGGATGTTAAACTCAATTGTTACACCTGGTAGAGCAGAACGCTGATCATTCTATTAAAGATGAAAGACTTTAGACAGTTTTTCAACTCTCAGTAATGCCATAGTGATCGTTTGATATATGGACCTGCAGCGGAGTTTAGGCCCAGACACGGCTAGTGACGTCAGACTGAACAACCGGATTCAGCTGATTGAAGAGCAAGTGTGTAGGAGAAGAAACGGCATATTGGACTGTATTTTTAGCTGTCTATCATGTAGATAACTGAAGCTTGACACATGTGATAACATAACTACAATTGTAATGTGGTTACTGGGTTTAGTAAAGCAATACAGTACATTTATATTACTATATTACTTAAAAATGTAATGTGATTGTATAATTGCTACTTGTTGGCTCTTTAAAATATCAAGCTTTAGTTTCTTGTTTATGGACAGCATACACCCAGTTTGGTTCTAAGGATCTTTTGCTACCACCTTTTAATTAGGTTTAGTTTATGTCTTTCCACATGCTTGGTAAGCTTTGATATCAGGGTGTGGGTAGTTGTTGCTGGTCTGTATTTTTTTTTTTCTGTCACACTCTTGTCCCTTGCTGGAATAAATTTGAATTAATGTTTGTATCTTCACCCCTTAAAATTGTGGGCTGCTCTGCAACTTTTGACATGATAAATAGTAAATCTAGTAAATCGATAGTTTGAAGTCTGCACATTATACAGATAATTGAAAACATATGTAATAAGGTGACAACATAACTATCTGACTAGCAACATGTTGCAAAAAAATAAATAAATAAGAAAATCATGTTTATATACAACACTGTTCAGGCCCACGGACAGTCATTTATCTAAGTCGGATAAAGGATCAATGAGGTGGGTGAACATTTACAACTGGTGCATTCTTTCCTGTGCTATCACATGAATGAGGGGTGGTAAGTTAAAAAGAAATGCGTTTGATCTATTTGCTAGCAGTAGATATAGCATCCCTCATCTTCCACCGTCAAATCGTCTGCTGACTATAGAAGAGGAAGTTGAATTGGAGAGCTGCCCAAGAAATCTGAGTCATGAACAGTTAGCATGATGAACTGCCCTCTGTCATCATTTCCATGAGAGTTCAGCTCGACTTGCTTCAGAATTCATTCCTCTTGCTTTTTCCTCACTTTTTCCCTCCTTCTTTTTGCCTCCCTCTCTCCAGTGCTCCATTCTATTCTCCAGTCTAGTGCTCTCCAATTACCTCTGTGGAGCCACTGGTTTGTTAAGATAAGTACGGCGGCAGTGGAGATAGGCCTCCAATCTTAAATAAAACACACCAACTGCTGTGTCTCACCTCATTGCGCTCGCTGGTGGGGATTGTGGCACTCCAACCTACAGTAAGGCATTACAGGAACAGTCATAAAGGAGAGCTAATTTACATTCAGTAACAGTTTCATAGAGACCACAGATGTGAATTTACATGACATAAACACAAACACGCTGCAATTCCCAGGCCAGACTTTGAAAGTGGTGTGAAATTAATAAAATGTTGGTATGTGTGTGGTTTTGCCTTATTGGGTTTGGCGATTCTGTCCCCTCTACCCTCTCATCATATATATATTCAAACTTATTGAGTTTGCATAGGCTTTACATTAAAAGACCTTGACCAGGGTACATCCAGAGAATATTGATTTCACATCACTAGATGACAGTCCAGTCCCAGTTCTGGTCAAGTGACTCCTGTGTACATTTTAAAATAACTTTCTTGTTCGGTATATTTACAAAGTTTTCGAGCAACTCTGAGTTTGTGAACCAAGACATACTTCTTGAGGCCTTTGTTCATTATCTTTCTTCTCTATTTTTCTTTCCAGGTGTCAGAGCGCTGCAGCTATGTATATCTAAATGGGAAGGAAACCAGAGGGAAAAGTAGGATAATGCTCAACTTTACATATGGTTTTCTGAGTGCCCAGCTGGAGATGAGTGTATGGATGCCCCGTCTGCCCTTGCGTATTGATGTGGCTGACCCTGAGCTTAGCCAGATCAAAGGCTGGAGGGTTCCCGTTACTACTGGAAACAGGAGGTAAGGCCTGACCAACTGCCGTACATCTATTGTTCCTTGGGGGTTCTGTTACCTTCTGTCACCTGCCTTACCTGTAAGACTTTGCTTTGAAGTACTGAGTCAAATACTAAAGCTTTTTTCTGCATAAAAGTTTACTTATGCATCATCAATAAAGGTTGGCTAACCTCATCTATAGCATAGAGAAGAATAAAAGTGATGTCATGACTGGCTTCCAAAGTGTTGTTTATAAGCCTTGGCGTGAGTGTTTCTGCCACCTTGACTGCAAAAGAAGAGTAAAAACAAGATGTAGAGAGGGGTAGGTCTGACTGTGAAACCACGCACTCATTGGCTAGCAACTTGAGATTAACAATTTTTATATGATAGAGAATTCACCATTTTGAAGCATGGTATTACCAAGAGTTACAAAACAGACTTAATCTTTTGTTCAATATGACCCAAAATGTTTACAGAGGCCAAGACCTAAAGCCGTTCCCATTGACCTATACGTCATAGGCACGTGACATATAGGAATGGAAGTCTGTTTCCCACCACAGCTAACACCATCCTCCACAAATTCACTGCACATATATATGGCACAATAAAGTGTTATTCTATTATTTCTGGTGTTTCAGATAAAAACCAGGTTTAAGTCTAAAGTTGATGTTTAACCTGTAATAAATCTTTGCTGTTTTTTTTTTTTTTTAATGTTTTTGTTGACACTGGCTCAGAAACAATCAGCTGGTACATGTTGAGACTGTTAATGGTGGTGTTGAATTGAATAACATTATACTGAGTGGTGTGTTTCTAATATCCATCTGTGCACTCTTTACAGTCAGTCATAACAAACAACATCACATCTGTGTTTGGTACATTAGTGAGCAGGCAAGTGTAAAGGCAACACAGTTGCCCTGGAGGTAAAGGTTAGTGGGATTTTACTCAATACGAGTCACTATTTTCCCCACTCAATACTAATGATGATGGCCACCTGATGGGCTGTCATTTCCCAAAACATTCACTACCCAGCTCTGGGCCCAAAGGGACATTAGGTCAGTATTGTGAAATTTCAACAGTGATTGTACTGACTATTCTCTATTTTTCTCTCACTTTCGCAAGTAATAAAGGTGCTCAATGTTATTTTCCATCCTATACTGTGGAATACACTAATCTCTCTCTCTCTCTCTCTCTCTCTCTCTCTCTCTCTCTCTCTCAATAGATAGATAGATAATATAATGGAGGTAAAACTTAAGGTCAGACTTCTTATGGGTTTTTCATATGTTTATATCTTAAAAAACTATGTAGGTTCATGGAAAATTTTCACCTCAGCATGTTTTTTACTCTTTTGGTTTCAAAATAAACTCTTAAACACTTGTAGAATGTAAAACACTTGTAATCAATGAACACTTATACTGTTTAATTAACACTAATACTGTGATTATTGATTTGCAGCCTAGCAATCCTAAAAAGGCGTGCTGGTTTAAGGGTTATTGAAAAAACGAATTGAAAAGTGAGGAAACATAGAAATCTCAATGTTTTGTGGTACAGTGTTTTTAAAAGCTACTCTCTGAAATCTTAAAAATCAAGGGCAAAATATACATCACTGTGCAAATGTCTTTTACCATCTTTCATTTCTTTACATTTTTCTTGCAGTGATTTAGTAAAGCATATCCAAACATACATGGAAATAAATAATAAAGAGCAAAAACAGAGTTTGCGTAGTTCTAATGAGCTTGAAACTCATAGGTGGTATGAACACTTTGTCAGCACAGCCTGAACTCTCTTAGACAGCTTTCTTATAATTAAGTAGCTTTTAGCTTCTCCAGACTTCTTGAAGGGCAGTCAAAGGTTTCTTCATTTATCTCAGATGCAGATGGTATTGCAAAATCTGA
The DNA here is from genome assembly GCF_963969265.1 of Rhamphochromis sp. 'chilingali'. Lineage (NCBI taxonomy): Eukaryota > Metazoa > Chordata > Actinopteri > Cichliformes > Cichlidae > Rhamphochromis > Rhamphochromis sp. 'chilingali'. The sequence continues at coordinate 27,586,798 of NC_137930.1, read as the reverse complement.
CTACAGTATAACCTGTGAAGTCATGGTTAGACTTGTAGTCAAGACCGCCTAAACCAAGACAATACCAAGACCAGAGGGTATCGAGACCAAGACAAGACCAAGACAGACCGAGTCAAGACCAAGACAAAGTCGAGACGCGACCAAAACCAAGACCGAGACAAAAAAGTCTTAAACTGCAGCCAGATGTTGCTTCGTTTACGGGTGTCAGGCATATTTGTGTTTTTTGCGATGCACTCGCACAGCCCTCCTCACCGCTGTCTACTGTCTTACTCGTTTACTGAGAGGACAGACACAAGCTCCACTTGACTGTCGCGTCTCTCACCCTCTCTGTTTTTGATATTATCCTATATCCTCGCATGTGATTGGCCACAATATGGAGGGATTGGACCATAGCTGAGCCACTGTGTGAGAGCTGAGCAGTGAAAGGAAATTAAGTGAGGAGCCGGCTCTCGCTCAATGGGAGTCGACTCTTCTGATTGACTACAAAGCACTCTCTAAACATGGCTCTTCGAGCCGATGCTTTTGCGCATGACACATTATCAAACATTAGGTTGTGTGTCATGGATACTGTTGACTCCAAATCTCCCGACCACTGTGTCGATCTGAGACAGCAAGACCGAGACAAGACTGAGGAATCCGAGACCAAGACAAGACCAAGACCAAAGTCCATCGAGACCAAGACAAGACCAAGACCATGTAAAAGTGGTCTCGAGACCAAGACCAGTCTCGAGACATCCAACTCTAGTCGTGGTTCAGAGTTTTCAACCTTAGTTGTTCACAGGTTCTAAAGAAGAATCAACTAATAGTTGTTTGCAGGAAAAATTGCAAAGATCCTTGGCAGTTTTTTTTTAAGAGGAAACAGCGGCTTTGCATGGTCAAGTACTCGTGTTATCAAAGGTTTGGAAGTATGGGTACCCATGAAAGCTTTATTTGTCTCTCTTCATTCCATCTCTGGCAGTCCAGCATTCGCACATCATAACAGTTTACAGCGTGTCGATATCTTGAATCCCTAAGATGCTGCCCAAATGCATATTTAGGGTTTAAACTATAAAAGTTTGTCACAGTTTGCAGGTGATCTAGTAAAGTCTCTGTAACCTGCACAAATTTTACGGGTTGACATGGATATACTTTTCTGCATTCATAATTCAGTCAATTTTAAAGCGATCCCCAACAACACTGAGTGAAATGTAGCACCAAACTGTGACAGAGCATCCACCATTTTTTAGAGGTGGCTGTTGACATTCACTGTTGCACTTCTCTTCTGAACTCCTCTGTACATACTGACAACCATTGTAACCAAAAATGTCCAGATTTGGATTTGTCACTCTCTGTTGCCACACATTTTTAAACCACTGGTGGATTAATGAGAAACTGTTTTTTTTTTTTGTTTTGTTTTTTTTTTAGAAATATTTCTAAACTTCAAACTCTTGTGTCAAAAGCTGAGTTAGAGATGATTATTCATGCCTTTATTTCATCTCTTCTTGATTAGTGTAACAGCCTTTTCAAATGTTTGAATAAGAGGATCTTGACCGTCTCCAGTTGGTACAGAACGCTGCCGTTTTCTGTACCAGAGAGCCCTGCGTGGTCAAGTCCCAGCCTATATTTCTGACTTTCTAGAATCCTACACCTCTTCTCGCAGTCTGAGATCTTTCAGTCTAAGGCTGTTAACAATCCCACAAACTCATTTTAAGACCAGAGGGGATAAATCCTTTAGAGTTGTGGGTCCCTGATTGCGGAATTCCCTCCCTCTGTTTGTGTTGTCTTGATTCTGCTGATTTTTTTAAGAAGCAGCTGAAAACTCATTTAATCAGACTGGCTTTTAACTTGTTTTAGGTTGTATGATGTTATATATATATTCTGTTTTATGTTTTTATCTTCTGTGTTTCTTATGCCTGTTTTTATTGTAAAGCACTTTGTAAAGCACTTTGTAGTTTTTGACCTGTGAAAGGTGCTGTATAAATAAAGTTTATTCAGCCTTTTCTCTCTGTTTCCTTTGAGAATGGCTTCATGAAAGATTGAAAGACTCAGTAAATAGTAGATGGATCTGCTGAAGGGCCAGATGCATTTCTCAGGCCTTGTTTCAGGTCTTTGGTGGATGTGATTTTCAGATACTGTTTATTTCTTGTAGGTAGTGTTTTTTTTTTGTTGTTTTTTTTTTACGGATGTCACTTATTCTTCTGTTCTACACTTGTCCATTGCACACCCACCTTGTGATATGCCAACTTTTGGTTTATAGTTCTTTGGGAATCACCTGTTTGGTGCAAAAATATTATTTTAATGCCTATTAAACTGTGTTATCTTTGACATTTTTTAGACTAAACAAAATAAATGGGAACAAATAATGTATTTTGTGATAGGGAACTAGTAACAAAGTGCCTAAGGACACAATTTCAAACAATTTCTTTACTAAGCTTTAGTTTTTATGTGCAGACGCAACCCTGGTTCATCCCTGGGTGAATGATTCATAGGTCAGTATTATGAAGTGCAAGAACTGGATAGAGAAGTGAAAAAGCAGCCAATGTCCAAAAAACTCTGAAAGACTTCCAGAAAGCCCGGAGAAATATTTCTCATGACCACTTTTAAAAAGTACAAAAAAGTCTGACTCCTTGGTAGCAAAATATAAAGAAATGAGGGGTGGCTCAAAAGTTCTGAACAGAACTAGTACAAGTATCTTATGGAGCAAAAAATAAGTCCTGTTCATTCCCTGCATATGGAAGGCCAGCAAGATGCTGATCATTTTCACGAACTAGATTTAAAGTAACTTTGCTGTCTGATGTTGAGTCACGCTGATTTAAGCAGCATTTCCATCACGTTAAGCTCTCACCTTAGGCTATATAATAATGATGTTTATTGGGACTGTAGCTCTTGACAGGAACTTTGCGCCTGCAGTGTAAAAACATATTCTCCAACCCTCCAGCACACCTGTGGTGCAGTGTGTGGCAGACCAGCTGCGTGTATGATAATTATATGATCATTGCTGAGGGGTTTGAGGATGGTTCACAGCTTAACCTCTATCACCCATAAACAAACCACTCAGCCGTGGGATCCTGTTTAATTTCACTTCAATTCATTTAGCGGAAAAGGTCACTCAGCATGCATTGTGCCTCTATAATAGCAACAGCTTCACTGCTGGTCTTCGGTTTTCCTTCAGCTCACCAGTCCTTATTGTTAAAGAATAAATAAATTATTTTTTTTGTGTCAGTTGTATGTACACCACTGCAAGCAGGTAGAGATAGCAAGTCTGACTTTGTTGGTATAATTTCTCCACTCTTAACTGCAACACATATATATTTATAAGGCTTGCAGTCATTCTGATAACCTGTGCTAAGTGTCTACTACTGTATATATTTAAACATATTAAAACAGGCAATATACTTCTATAGCCACCTGTCTGCAAGAAACGTGTAGCTCATTGTGTCCCTATGCTTTTTGTGTGTGTCAGGTCTACATGGGACAGTGAAGAAGAGGAGGAGATGAGGAAAGGCAGGGGTTGCATGCTACAGTATCAGCACTCTACTGTAAGGGTGCTCACACCCTTTGTAGCCCAGCCTGACACTGAGGCACTGCCAGACCCGTTAACTGGGGAAAAAACAGTTGAATACTTTCTGGGTTCTGATTGGCAGGTACAAGCATTTTAACATTTCCAAATAAAGCTCACTTGTCAGCAGGTTTTATAAGGCTTGACATGCCCATTCTTCAGTGTCATGCTTTGTAAGTATAGGGAAGTCATAGTAATTATACATGTCACATTTCAAAAGAAGAGGATGATAGGTTTTCTTTATATGCTTGTGCTATGATTAAAAGTCACCTGACCTTTTGCCACACAGTGCTTAACCTTTTTTTCCTGTTTGTTTTGATTGGCAGATAGATGTCACCAACCTTGTACGCTATTCTCTAAACATAGCAGATCCGGATGTAGCTAGGGTGCAGGATGGGGTGCTGCTGCAAGGAAGGGCTGTGGGCACTACCACTGTACAGGTGAGTCATTTACTGTGTTTGTGTGAGTGTGGTGTGAGCATTGTGCAATATCCATCTTTAGCTGGAAGAAGGATGAACTTGTTGCAGGTGCTGTCCCCTCTGACGTCAGCGGTCCTGGCTGAGACGAGCATCAGGGTGGTGGATGATAAAGTGAGTGTGACACAGCTCGGAGTGCAGTTGGTGTCTGGGCTCTCTCTGTCCCTGCAGCTCAGTCCAGGGAGCAACAGGGCTATTGTTGCCACGGCAACCACTAAGGAGACGATCGTGCAGCGCAAACAGGTGAGCAGCTGGAAAATTGTTTCACACAAAAGCATGCCAGTTTAAAGCACATCTCATTTGTTCATGATGATACTTAACAAGCATGAAAATAGAATTTTTCATGCATGTTAATTTGAGAGTTATTCATTTTTAGCCTCACTGCAAACATTTCACTGGGAAAACAGAATAACTGCTTGATCATATGATACTCAATCACATTTTTTTATGAACAGGATTAGTAGATCTACCAAGTGGGCATGAAATGTATTCTAAAATTGAACTGATAACTGATAGAAAATACACTCATGTTATTTGAAGAAGTCCCTCAACACCACTTTATACCAAAACATCCATCCATCTATCCATCTGATTATGTGTATGTGGCAGTTGTTTTTCCATTTGTGTTTCCATCCATCCATCCATCCATCCTTTCAATCAAAGATGAGCGAGGGCCTTTATGCTGCCGTTTTCAGTTTTATCTGATGAATAATATTTTTTATTATGATCAGCCTCATATCATTGTGCAAGAGTGTGCAAGAGTGCCCCTAGAAAAAAAAAAACAAGTTGAGAATCCCTGATATGAACTTTTCTTTAAAATTGCATCTTTGAAAATTCTGATCTGCTGCTGTGGAAGTGTCTATCAGACTTGTCCCCATAGGCAGGATATCATAAGACAGCTTAGCTAAGATCACGGGAACTCAGAATTTGCAGATTTTGTGTGTTTAAATGTTGATTGTGAGAGTGCACAGTCTGTCTTTTTTCCTTCTTTTTCTTAACTTTGTAAGCCTTTGTCATAAAACATCTTTCTGTCGTTGTTCTGTGGAGGTGTAGACATTTAACAAGTAGCCTCCTGGCATTCATCACCAAGCTCCACTGACAAATTCCCTCCTTTTATTAGTGACACCAGCCTGGAAACAGTTATTCAGATGCATGCATAATAAAGCAAGAGCATAAATAACATCATTGCATTCACAGTCTTGTCTCTGTAGTCCAACATTGTTTGTTGTACTCTTAGCAGATTTAAAAAGTCTAACTAAAGAAAAAAAGTTCCACTTTTTCATTTGAAAACAAGTCCTCATACACTACATGTCATTTGTGTGTTATACAGTTGTTTTCAGAAATTTACATATACTGATTATGGGAATGTATGCCATGGTGGTTTTGGTTTTGATGTTTTATTTGAACTTTTTTCCAGGATGGAATGATTAAACAGCACGTCTTTAGTGACTTTAAAAAAAAACAAGAATTAAGTGCACAAATTTGATGTTATTTTAGATTTTCTCTAATCCACACATGGCTAAAAGTACACATACAGGCTCAAATATATACTTATACCTCTACTAATAATTGGTAAGATGCCTCTCAGCAGGTTACACCTCAACTGCATGCTTTTGGTAGCCATTAAAAAGCTTCTGGCATAATTCTGTCTGGATATTTGACCGTCCTTCCTGGCAGAATTGGCACAGACCTCGGTTTTAAGTGTAATCCGCAAATGTTTAATAGGGTTGAGATTGGGGCTTAGGACAGAGGCAGAGGTAGATGATTTACTATGGTGACACCTAAAGGGAGAAGCCAAAAGCAGAAGAAGAAGAAAAGCCTTTATGGTTTGTTATAGTCTGAAACATCCCAGTGTGAGAGCATTGCAGGTTGGCTTTCTCATATATCATGAAGGTTTTCAGCTTCTTTAATCGCAGTCTGAATTTCAAGGATTGCAAATAAAAGTGCAAGAAGAGAAATGCCTTGAGTCATAAATGCACTGTTCAGCATTCATTTAAGGGTTTTTCCAGTTAGGGTTCAGCTGTTCCTGCACACAAGGAGCAGAGGTAGTATAAGCAACATAAAAACATGTTTCTCATTGAAAACCTTTTGAGACAGCCCTTAAAATTACACTTGAACTTGCCATAATAAAGTAGTACGTTATTAACATATCCTAAATATTCATCCTGCAACACAGATATAATGGCCTCCTACAGAAAGAACTTGAATTAAAAGTACTGCCGCAGCAGAGCAGATTCCCATACCAGTGACCTCAGGGGTTTAATAATATTTGTGTTTTCTCCTCGCCTCTTTGAATAGGAGTTCTTTGTGTTCACAGCCTCGACCATCATCTCCAACCACCATGCTGTGTGAAAGAGCGGGAAAGGCAGACAGGGTGCATAGATGATCATTTTAAAAGCTCACTCACACATTTAGCCATGGCAGCCTGCCCATTTTAAACCAGCTCCCTGTCGCAGGCATGGGGCAGCAATTAGGCGGTCCATAGCTGCTGGAACGACAACTCACTTTACCTCCAGTACACAGTGACTGTTGCTGATCTGCCCCGTCAATAACAAACTATTAGAACCATGCCAGTGCCCATGACCAGCCAATTGTGTCTGTGATGGCGGGGTGTTAATGTTTTGCTTAGGGCCATTTATAATGTATTCAAATCCAAAATATAGGTTAGGTCTTTGGCGAGTCAGTAACTCACATTAGCTACAGGAAATAGGTCACTGTGCATTAATGTAATTTGACTGGCCAATTCTGTTCTTAATGTGACCCATGTTAATTAATTTTTCTTTTTTGGGTTTCTTTTTGAAGGACGTTTATAAGACTCTCATAATATCTTTATGGTATGAAATGCAATTCAACCAGAGTGGATAACTTTAGATAAACTACTTACTGGCATTTACTATGAAGAGATTAACATTGATATTATATACTTTAAAGGGATTGGCATAGGCAGTTTAATGTTATTAACAATAATGAGACTATAGCCCAAGGGAGGTATTGATGTACCACTGGTATTCTGACCTGATTTTCTACATATAACCTTTTTTCTTTCTTTCATAGGAAGCATTGGTCAGCTGCTGGGTTTCTTTCAGCGATGGGGCAGTTGCTCCACTGGACCTGTTTGACCGCAGTATCTACTCTCTGACTGTTTCTACCCCAGATGAGCGGGTGGCCACAATACGCCGCACTCCACAGTCAGCATTTGTAGTAGCAGAGGGTGAAGGTGAAGGCCAGGGGGCGCCAGTGAGAGTGGAGCTGAGGATCTGTGAGGAATGCCAAAAATCTAAAAGGAAGAGCAAGCTGGCAGTGGGCTCGGGGCTTCTCAAGATCAACTTACAGAGTAGTAGCAAAAGTGTAGCAAGAGAAGGGAAAGGAAGCACTGACAGAAGTAAGGATTTAAATGGCAGTGCATCAAAAGAGATGGGCAAAACAAGTACTGCTGCCACAGAGATGGATAAACAGCTCAACAGGGCCAACATATCTGATCAGCAAGAGTCTATTCTGGTAAAAACTACCACTCCAACGACATTTTCAACTAGAAATCCACAGGCCCATCTTGTCTGGATCGGAAAGGCAACCAAAGCGCCAAAAGGTTCCACCTATACTGTTTCTACTGCAGCTTCACCTACAAGAATAAAGGAATTAAACTTAAATACACAACTTAGCACTGCCAAACCCACAGCAACAGTGGGTGTTGTCCGTAAAGAGGAAGGGCCTGGGGTAAGTTATGGAAACATGCTTGACAACCCCGATGCCTCTCCTGAGAATGATACTCCTAAGGTAGAAGTTAGACCCGAAAAGGAGCCTCCTAAATCTAAAACTCCCAAAGTAATTGAGAGTGACCTCATTAGGACATTCAAAGCTATGACTGACATGGAAATTGGCATGTATGCCTTGGTGGGGGTCTCCTGTGTTGCCATCTTGGCTTTTCTGCTCAATTGTGCTTCTTATAGTCTCTGTTTCAGGAAACAAAAGACCCCCATACAGGCAGGCACAGCCCCCAGTGGAGACACAAAGGATCACAAACACGACTGGGTTTGGCTTGGGAACAGCAATCACAGTGCTCCTGCCTCAGGTGCCCCGGCTCAAGTGTCCACACTAAAACGTGAGCCTCATTGCCCTCTGCAGTCCCGCCACTCGATAGATTCTATGGGTCATCGCAGCCTGGAAGGCAATCTGCCTACAGTGAGCGCTGCGGCTGTCCCAGAAAGAACTGCAACCTTAGGACGAAGCAGGAACAGCTCTCAGCACCAGCAGTTTCAAGGAAAGGCAATTGACCCCATGGCAAATCGTTCAGCTACCCTACTGGTGAGGCCACACCGCAGTGAACCTCTTCATTCCCCCACCAGTAAGAGAAACCAGGTCCAGTTCACCACCTTCACCACGCTGGACATCAAGCACTTGGCTGCGCTAAAGAATAACGGTGTTGAGTTAGACTGGGCCAACCAGCAGAAGCAAAAGCAACAGCAGGCCCCCGCTGAACCTCAAACACCTTTGCCTGACATGCCATGGCCTGTAGTGAAACCTCTAGGAGAACCCCTGTGAGTTTGTTTAGGTGTGTGTATGTGTAAAGGATGTATAAAAGGAAAACAAAGTCTTTAATTTTTCTTTATTAAAAAAAAAGGGAAAAGGATGTATATGTGATTACGTGAATGACATTTTCTATATAATGTGCAAACCTGTGCACATGAAAATGAAGTGATGTTTATTAGTAAGATTAAAAGAAATTTGCATGTTTTATCCTCTGATAAAAGAAATCTATAGGCTCCGATTTATTTCTGTAAATATTAACAAACACTCTCTATGCTACGTTACTTATTTCCACATTTCAAATTCAAGACAACTGCATTTTCATCTCCTCTTACATTTCAACAGTTCTGTTGCTCCTGCAGAAACAGCTCCAGATATTGCTCAGTTCAGGGTAAAAACCAGTACAGGAGGGACTGTTTCTTGTTAGTAATTCTATTCTTTTCCAGCCTTTTGTACTTTTTGTAGGACTCCTCTAGAGAATACCTGAGGACTCTGTGCAATTTGTCAGAGAATATGCAACATTTATCAAGTTATTTTGAGCAATCTGTCACTACAGTCTCCGCCAGATATTTATTCAAATCAAATGCAGGCTATGCAAATAGTCTTTGCAGAGTTTGAGATGGACATTGTTCCTGATTTTTTTTTTTTTTTTAACAGAGATACCTTGGGCTTCGGGCTTCTCCTGGGAGCCTGCTTCTACAAATTGTAAAAAACGTGTAATCTTGGTCTGTTCTCACAGTGCACATATTCATTCGACTGTAAGATTTTTCATGTGTGAATGAAAATAAAATGCCTTTTTTTCTCTGTGACATCCTGCTTTTTTAAATCCAAAATGTGATGTGTATTTCCTGCAAGATTCTATCAATAAAGAGAAAATAGATTGGTTCTTTTTATAATTGAAAATGGATTTAATTCAGCTACTGTTTTTGTTTTTTTAAATAGTAAAGCGATTCATAGGAAAGTACAGTGAATGGTTTGGATTACAGGCTAAAGCTTTAGTAGGAATCCGTGGGATTTGATTTTGTTTAATCACAGCTGAATGTCATTTAAGGTTGATTTTATCATGGAAATGTCACTCTGACAGCAATGTATTTGTTGTGCCTGCCAGGATTTTGTCCTGCTGTATAAAATGACTTGTACACTGAGAGGATGAAAAAACTCAGCAGAAAAAAACTGATTCTCATTCTGTGTAGCCTGACTGTGTCCCCAAAGAATTCCAGGTATTTTATCAATGGTTCAGGCTTGCATATTATATCTCATGGCTCATTTGTCTCTTTTTCTCCAGCCCCCCTTCCTGTGTCTCTGAGGTGACCACAGCTACACCTTTTTAAAATTGCATTCTGTAACTGTGATGCATAAACAACCTCACCAGCTTAAAGAAGCCCAGATAATCTGATGCCACGCACCTCAGGAATTGGCAGCTTTGGATATGTCAGCGCACATTGTCACTCTCTGCTGCACAACAGCATCGGGTGGATTTAGAGTGTTGATAAAAGCAATTTTAATAACTTTCTCCCAAATTCTCTACCTACAGGCCCAGCGTTTTTGTATGTGCACAACCCGTCTCTCCTTTCCAGTCGATTTATCTGTCCAGCAACAGTAGAAAAAGTAAACAAACAGAGATAAGCGGTGATTTAAAGCTGTCTCTGTGCTGGATCATAGCTGAGCATCTTTGATTGTGGACCTTCTGTATCAAACAGGGCAGAATTCCGAACTCAAAAGTTCAGACACAGAACTGATTAAGATATAAAAGCTGCACAGTTTGTGTGACAACAATAACAAAATATGTCTCACCGTGCTTTTCCACTGAAATGCTGTGGCTTTTTGGAAACCTTTTTGCTGTCAGATTCATCCAATCTCAGTCTCCTACATATAAACTAAATGCCATTTAGATGATGTCAGCGTGAAATGTTTGGCTTTATCACAGTTTTGAGAGAGGATTTCAGTTACTCATACTCTTCATACAAGATTTTGCTGAAAAAGGAGCGGTTGGAAAACAGCATTATAAAGTATAATCCCAGCCACTTTATACTGGCAGTACGGTAATCCACTGAGATCCAGACGCACAGCAGCCATTACTACTGCATATAATGAAATTTGTAAATCATAAATTGTGTGTGAATTTTCAAACGAGACAGGAGTTCCTTAGTATCATTACAGCTCGATCTGTAATCTGGAGCATCAGCTCCCTGTTGACAGATTTAAGGGATTGGGGTCATTGTGTTGGAGGATTAATGTGCATTAGTGGACCTCTATGGCACAGTCCTGATGATGTTGGCCATATGAGACAAGGTCACTTATTTCACGAGTCTGCTTTTCCAGAGGTGGAACACCTGGTTACAGATGGAGGATGGTGCAAATGGAAAAAAAAAAAAAACAACAACTATTTATTACCACAGTGTAACGCATAAAGAGTTTTTCCTTAATGCGCATATATAAAGTACTGTGAAAAAGTCTTCATGTGACCCCTCATTTATTTATATGTTGTTGGGTAAAAGGTGCAAACATACATGAAAATACAATACACAAGAGTTGAGGTCTGTGCTCTGGGGAGTCCAATCCATGACTCTTGTGTTCTGTTGTGTGTTTTTTATCCAGGTACAATTTTACTGAATTAGCGGTGCCACTGCCAATCAGACACTTTGCAGATGGTAATGCATGGTGGATCCAAAACCTGATATTACTTTTCTGCATTCATAATTAGTTTGAATGCTTGAAAAGCATTCACAGTATTGTTCTTCAGCCCATGAATTTGGACACGACCATAAATACTCACAGATGCCATTATTGATTGGTATTCAAACTGACTCTCAAATTTCCAAGCACCACCCGGACGCCTCATCTGTTTTTAACCCATCACTGAGTCCTCATTCCGCTTTGCTCTCTGCTGTGGTAAGTACAATACACTCAGTGCTGGACTGTTTTATTTTTGTGTTGGTAAAAATACATGTCTGACATTTAAACTCACATGACAAGTCCTTTTAAAGTTCAGCAAAGTTAAAAGAAAAAAGAAAGATTAAAAAAGAATGACGTTTCTATGACTTAGGTTTATAAAATTTATTGTTAGCAGCAGTGCTAACGTTAGCAATGTTAGTAACAGTGCTAACATTAGCAACAACGCTAATGCTAGCAACAATGCTAACGCTAGCTATAATGTCTTAGCAGTTGTTACCTGCCAAGAAGAGTATTCCTGTGATAGTTATTGGTGTTCAGTGAGACAAAAGTAACAAATGAGCTTTGTTATTGCCAGTGTGGCTCACTTTTAACAGCAAGAGAGCTAGCGCTGCTAGCGCTAGCTGCAGTGTTAACTCTAGCAGCAATGCTAAGGCTTGCAGAAGTATAACGCTCGCTGGAAGAATTTCCATGAGTTTCACAGTGTACCAACATGTGAACAAGCTGAGTGTGATTTTCCTCAGAGAAGACAGTGTGTCTGCAAAGACCAATGCTGATGGTGTCAAACAGGCAGGTCAACATGTTCCTGCACATGTACAACAGGTATCTTATGCTGATGCTGTAAATGAATGAATGAATGAATGAATGCTTTATTGGCCATATGCAGGTTGCCCCGCAGAGGAATAGGCAGAAACAGTGAACCTTGAAAACCAGCCCTCTGTAACACATGTCTGTGCAGCCAGGCTCATCCTAAATATGAAGACTCTAGAAACAGTCAGTGCATATGCAACTCACTCATATTTCTTGCTTTGATTCATGCGAATGAAAACTTGACTACGGCTGACCTTAATCTGGTCTTGGATAAAGGTGATATGATGTACAAAGAGGCCAAGAAAAGATTTCCAAAAAATATTCATTTGGCAACCGATGAGCTTCCAGACAAAGTTGATGATCGCAGGTCTATATATCATGTTGACATGACACAGCCTTCCCGGTATGGGACATATGAAGAACCTCCAGAGGAAACAGTAGATACATTTCTGATCTTAGAAGCAGGACTGAGCTGCCTGTTGTCAGATGTGCAGTATGCCTTACTGATTATGAGTGGATTGTGTATCGCAGTGTTCAGATCCAATTCAGGCAAATATGGTTTCTTTGATCCACACTCCAGAACACCCAGTGGTCTTCCTCTACCACTATGGTCACGTAATCGTGGTACAGCAGTGATGGTGAAATTCTCACTCCTCAGTGACATGATTAAGAGGCTCCAAGATTCTTATGAAGGGATTGAGATATCACCCTCTTGTACCTATGAACTGAAGCCTGTGCAGTTCTACCTTAGAACTTTTTACTGTTTTTTTTTTTTAAACATTAGCCACTTTTTTCCTTTTCATTTTTTTTCAGTTATCGTGATGTATGCAAAGACCAGAACATAAAACGGTGATGTAGACTACAGAAGGCTATATGCCTTTTAACAGATATTCTTAGCATACAAATAACACAATGTGACATACTTCTTAATTATAAGGGCTCTGCTTATGTTAACTAAGCCATAAGCACCTGTGCGAATTTCACATCTTTGCAGCACCGTAGCAGGTACACTGACCGCTAGCCACACAGTTTTACACTCTTGCATTCATGTGCTCTTTGTACACTCTTGGCTAATTAACTGTGACGTTTACATTACAAGTTATTAACACAGAGAGCATTGAAAAACGTATAAGTCTTACATGCATGTTCGGGTTTACAATTTTCTCTCAGTTGCCCCGTGCCATGTTATGAGCTCCCCGTGACTCCGTGGGATCCGAAGCTGCAGCACTTACTCTGTTCCTGGCATGCATGAATTCAGAGTTAAAAATATGTGGCACCTCCTACTGCACGGAGTGTGTGATATCAAGAAAGACGTCTTAAGAGCTTAAAAGAATATGATTGGACTTCTTTAACCTATCAAGACCTTCCCTTCTTTCACGTTTTTAACACTAACATGCATAAGATGACCGAGGGCCTACACAAACATCAAGATTATTTTTAATTCACAGGCTCAAGGGAAATATATAAAACATCAGGTTTTTGTGTTTGTCCTATTTAATCGAATGGACATTATCGTGTCTCGTAAAACTCTCTCTCTGTGTGCGGGTGTGTTTGTGTGTGTAATTTCAGAATGGCTTCATCAAAACCTCATCGCAATACCAGTGAGCCATACAAGAGGCTGCCACCCCTAACGGTGAAAGTGGTGTATCTTAAAGAAACCCCTAAAGTCACTGGCTGGCATTTCTCTGATGGAAGTGCAAGGCCCAAAGCTGTCCACAATAATACAAGTGTGGCAGTATGTGACGGGACAAATGTGTTCAGATTTGTTATATTTGAAAGCTTGGCCTCCCAAATTAAAGAGGGTAAAACATATACAATTAGAAATTTTAGAATGACCACATTTGGAAGCACAAGAACAATGCTTTCCAGTAAGGACACGGCAGTGTAAGTCAGTGTGCCCATCCAGGTCAGTCAGCAGCTGGAGGACGAAGCAAGGCTGCTTCTGGAGCCACCTACCACCTCGATCTCACTAACCAACATCAGCCAGTCACAGATGATGTATGTGACAGTGAAGGGATGGGTAACAGCTGTAAGTGTTAGGAGTTGGGTTCTGGTTATGTGGTGTTTTTGTCTGTATGTGTTTTTGGGTGCCTCCCTTTTAGTATAGGTAGGCGGGGCAGTAAGTCATTGAACCTGGCACACCTGTTACTCATCAGATGCATTCTTCTGAAGTGTTCTTTAGGAGCTACGTGACAGAAGTTTTTGGAGAGTCTGTAATTCTGCCCCTGCCTGCTGGAGCCGTTGGATTATTTCTGGTGACTGTAAGGAGTTTTGTTTCCTCCCTAGGATTTCGCCTCGTCTGGTTTGTTTTCTGTCTGGAGGTTTTGGCAATAAACAGTACCAAGTAAGCTCTCCAACTCTCTGTAAAGTTTACTTTAAGCTTTTCTCGGTTATCGGGCAAGACCCTCCTAATTCTCACGTCCCTCTTCCTTTTTTTAGATCGAGTGCATTACTTGTGTGTGTTTCCGTCACCTGCACATCCTGGCTCTGCGTCCCCATTCATACGCTGTTGTATATACTTTGTCCTTGTTAATACCTCCCCATCGCTGTAAATAAACTGTCTTCACAGCAACTCTGCCTCCGTGCGTTCTGCTCCCTGGGTCCATCTGCATTTGCCATAACAGTAAGTTTCCCCACATTAATTTACTACTAACACATTTAGATGTAGCTTAAGGTTTTATACGTTTTGTTTTTACTGTTCCAAGTTAAAGCTAACACACCAATTTTAGGGCACTTTCAAAACAAAAATCATATAAATGAAAATCAGAGTATGACAACAGAAAGAGGATAGTTCTTTTGAGATTTAAAGCATGGAGAGCGAAATTTTAACTATATACAAGTTAAAATGGGACACGGTTATCTGCTGCAATATGCAGATTTGTGTCCATTTTTTTTAAAATAATTGTCCTTCTCTGTCACATTTAGATGGAACCCTTGAAAAAAAACTGAAAGGGAACGGGGGCAATATTGGATCACCTGTAGAGATCACTCATTTGAAAGGAAACAACTCGCACTCATATGGCTTTGCACTTCACACATCAGCATTTACTGTGGTTAAGGTCGGTAAATTACTTTATGCAGTGTCTTCATGCTTTTAGTACTGGTCTTAAACTGGCCATGAAGTTCTTTTTCTTCTTTTTTTTTTTTATTATCTACAGCCTGGAAGTGGGATCCATGAGATTAAACCAAGAGGTTACAGAACCATTGGCCAAGACCAAGAGGTCCTAGACTCGGATGACATTCCACATAGTGTCATCTGCTGTATGGCTAAAGGTGTTCCCAGACATCCTCCCTTCAGTGATCCTGCTAAATTACGAACACGGCACCGTAACAGACATTCTGATGCCAGAGGAGTAACGTCCTTTATTATTTTCCCAGCATTTCTATTTATTTAGTTATTTATCTAATGTATTTTTTTAATCTTTTGTTTATCTTTAAGTAATTAGTTAAAGATGAAAATTAAATAGGTTGAAGAAAAAAAAATCAGTTAATTAGTTCAGTGTTTTGTGGGGGTTTGTTAATCCTGAATGTTTTAAATGCTTTGCAAACTTGGAGAGTCTTATTTAATTTAATTAAAAAATGTATTTACATTTACTTCAAATGATTTGAGGGGGCAACACTAAATTAGTAAATTCCAACTGAAGAAAATGGAGAAAGATGAGGAGGAGAATAAAAGTTTTTACTGTGATTGCATTCCTGTTTTGAGCGAAGTTCCTTGTTTTTACTGTTATTAGAAGCATCTTGAGTCTGTATTGGTTTCCAAGTCATCACTCTTCAGAGTGTTTGTTTGTGTTTCAGTGAATTAGTTTAGTAAAAGCAGACTGCATTGTGCCATGATCGCTGCTAAGAAGATGTTGATGACCCCACACAGACTGTTTTTCACACTGTTCTCTGGCAAGAGGCTGCTGTCCATCGCTTGAGCCTTATTTTACTGACTTCCTGCCTGACAAGAAGTCACTGATCTACACACCCAGCAGATCAGAGTAGACGTCAAGATGTTCTGGTTTTTCTTTCAAGAATGTAAGATTCTTGAGTTTAGACACTTAAAATGAATAATCCCACTTTTGTAGTGATAAAAAGAATATTTCAATATGCATTCAGATGTATTCTTTTGTTATTAGTCAGGTTTTTTTTTTTTTTTAAGGTACAGTAGAAAAGCATATAAAGATGTGATCATCTTTATATGCTTTTCTACTGTACCTTAAAAAAACTTTAAGGTACTACTTAAGGTACTTTAAGGTACCTACTTTCTAACTATTCAACTTTCAACAGTTCTGCACTTTTGTTTTCAGATGAAAATTTTTTTTCCATCTCATTCAACATTTTTAACTTAAAATTCAGCAATTAATTCATTTCAGTGCATACCTTCAGATTTCAGCATTCACACTGCAGTTTCTTCAGAAAATGCACTTTCTAGTTCCAATCAATTTTTTTATTTTTTTTTTTATTCCACTGTGACTCGTTGGCCACTAATTTCTGGACCAGTTCTTGTGTAATTTTCTCTGTTACCTTTTGAGAATGGATTATTGACAGTCATCAGGTCTTTGAAGGAGTTCTTAAGGACATGACTGTCAGATACTGCTCTGAAACATGCCGGTGTCCAAAGAAAGCTTTGAAAGACGTCTTGGAAAATCTTGGAAAACTATCGCTCAAGACAGGTTGGAAATGTAAGAAAATATAAATGAATGAGTGTTGGTTAAAGACTTTTCCACAGTTTTATAATAAAGAAAAAAAACTTTTATGTTTTTAAACTAAATAACTTTTGTTCTTGTTCTTCTAAAACATAGGTGTCAAACTCCGCTTAATTACATTTGGCCCGCGAAGCCAATGCTAAATTATTAGAGCTGGCCTACTTGTCATGGGCTGGGTCTGTGACCCAGTGTTTGAGTTCTTATATGTATCTTTTGTATTCATTTGTGCCCTAGTTTAGCTCACCTAGTTAATTTCTAGATTGCTGTATAGTCTTGTTCCTTAGTTGTTTAAGTCATCTCCCCCTGTACTAAGTCTCCCTGGTTCATGCGTCATGTCTGCGTGGTTATGTTAGTTCATGTCATGTCTAATCTCCATGTTTCCTGTTTTACTTTGAAAGTCTGTATTCAATGTCAGTGTATTTAGTTTCACCTCTCCTGTCCTGTCGTTAGGTTCATGTGTGTCAGCTGTGCTCCCATGTGTGGCCACTTCCCCTGATCATCCCTGATGTGTATTTAGTCTCTGTGTTTCATGTAGTCTGTGTCGCGTCATCTGTGTTCCCACCCTCCATGTTGTCACAGCCAGTCTTAGTATTCATAGTTATGGTTTCCTGTGTCTTCATAGTTTTTCCTAGTTTTACTTTCCCAGTTTAGTCATAATTTAGTTTGTCACTGCGTTTCTGCCTTATCTGCACTCCTTGTCACCGGCCACAATAAAGGCTCGCTTTCAGTTAAGTTTACTCCAGTCTACTCTCGTGTGTTCGCACCTGGGTCCACCACACACACCACCGCACGGTCTACCTCCTCAGATCGTGACACTACTGGTATTATACAGCTAATATATATATTGTTTAGTATTAAGCTTTAATTGTTCCATATTCAGTTTTTCAGCAAAACTTGTTTGAGTCCATAAGAAGAGATTCATTCTTAAATCTGGAGGAAGATATATATTTTTTTTTTTCCAGTAAATATTAATGTTAGCCCGCAACCTTGTTCCAGTTTTGAATTTTGGCCCACTGTGTATTTGAGTTTGACACCCCTGTTCTAAAATAAAGCCTTCAAATGTTAATTAATTTAATACTAAAAAATTATGCTTCAATAAAGGCACCATCAGCTAAGCTAGTTTTAGATTTCACAGCTAAACACTAGTGATGTGCGATACCAGTGATTTCCTTTCCGATCCAATACCAAGTAATATTCAGGGTGGTGATCCGATACCGATACTTTGTACAAAAACTTATTTTATTTATTGTATCTCAAATTATAGCATCATAATGATTACAGGACATCAGATTACTTGTTCTTATCACTTAATAATGCAGAGTTCATCATATAGAAATAAAAAAACCTGAAGTTGTGCGCTATTTGAACACCTGCCTGCCTGCAGCACTAAAGGACTCCGTGAGAGACGTCTGTCTCGCCCTAGCAGCACCTGTCCCTGTCCTTCTCTTCATTTCGCCTCAACATACGCTCGTCATATTCTGTGATATGATTTACTCTGAGGTGTTTGACAAGGTTAGTGATGTTGCCACAACCATACATGCCAACCCTGCCGATTTTTCCGGGAGAATCCCGAATTTCAGTGCCCCTCCCGAAAATCTCCCGGATTTCTCCCGATTTTCCACCCAGACAACAAAATTGAAAAACCATATCGCAGAATTCATAGCGTGGCCCAGCCAATTCCAGTTTACAACAATGACGGCAGCTACTTAGTTTTAATATGACTCTTATTTCTCTTTCTGGGTTGCAAAAAAACTTTATTTTATTTTAAACATATTTTCAGGTGAGAATGTAGCTGTGTAAACTTCAAATATCTGAGACGATCGACACATCGTTTTCAAACCCCCGCGGTCTTTCGCTACTCGGGTTAAACATGATATAGAAGTCACTTTGATAACTTAAAAATTTTATTGTTTGGCTTTTTCAGTGTTTTATTTGTTCGTGAGTAAATCGGTTTGGCTGAGATTAAAGTTATTAGATTAAATTAAATTTAACTTTATTAATCCCTCGGGAGGGTTCCTCCGGGTTTTTCACACAGCTGAATAACTGATTAAAAAGAAGTGTGAGACGGTCTAGAGTTTACGCCAGCACCCGGTTATATTTTAGATAGCAAGGAGCAGACGACAGAGTTTCATTCCACCGAGGGAGCTCATGACGTACTACTAGAGCTGGGCAATATAAGATTTTTTCATATCACGATATGTTTTTTTCATTTCAGGCGATCACGATATCTATCACGATATAAGCCAAATAACTATATTTGTAAGATTTAAATGTGCTGTTGCTCACAAGTAAAATGTGAAATAATCAGCAGCTTGTTTTTATTTAAATATTTATTTCCCATAATAAGTTCAACAGGGTAGATGTACTTAAGGAACATGAAACTTTTTCAGATAAATAAAGGCAAATATTGCAAACTACACAAAAGGCAGCCGCTAAAGCGTTTAAGTTTCAAAATAGAACAAACGAAACAGACTACTAAATTGTCAATTCCACTTAGAAACAAAATATTAATTCTAAAAATAAATCTTAGTTTGTTTTACAGAAGAACAGACAAAACTGACTAACTTTTGTCAATATCAAATAAACTGAGAACTAAAAGGAAATTCTCAATCTCTCCTTGTTGTATAGCTTAGCTTTTCAAACAGTTTTAACAGTTACTTTAGTCTGACAAAAGCCGAATGACGAATTAGCGCTTCCAGTCAGAGACTGAGGCTACGTCCACACGTACACGGGTATTTTTGAAAACAGAGATTTTCCGTTTTCGTTTTAAAAAATAATCCCGTCCACACATAAAGGGGGAAATGAAGGAAAACGCTGCTATGAACATGCCAAAGCAGCAGGTGGCGCTCGATTCCTAACCGTGCAGAAATGTTGGCCAATCAGAAGTCTAGAAGCCTCGGTGGGAAAAAGTAAACAAAGCTGGGGCATAGAAGCAGAACCGAGTCGTATGTGTGGAGGGACAGTAACTGTGTGTATATGTAAGCATTTAAACACTGCAGAGAGTAGAATTAACAGTATTGTAGAAATTCATTTCACCGAAACAATAACGTGGCGCACAGTGTGACGTCAAAAAATGCGCACACCTTTGACGCTGCGTTTTCTCCGTTTTTCTAGTCCACACGTAAATGCAAAAACGGAGTTTTCAAAAATATCCACCCTGGCCGGAGTTTTTAAAAATCTTCGTTTTCAGTGACCAAAAACGCCGTTTACGTGTGGACAAAAGGTGCAAACGCATAGCAAAATCTGCATTTTCAAAAATACCCGGGTACGTGTGGACGTAGCACATGCACCAGTTTATTGTATTTCCAGACTTGCTTTCAGCACAATTTACAGTGCACGCTACTCTGTTTTTTGTCAGACTTGAAATAGCCGAAATACCTTCACACTACGGAACTTCTATGGCTCTTCCGTTCGACAATCTCTCCGGCGTTGGAACCATCATCTGTTTTCTCTTCGGTAACCTTCGGTCACGCTCGGTTGATTTTTCTAGTCGGCACACTCATTTCCTCCATTACCCGGGCGGTACGGTGGCTGGCTGCTTCCCAAACAAATACAGTACACATGTGCAGCTTGGCACTTGTGCTGTACGTAACAAGTCACGTGACGTAATGCTGCGGCTGTGATTGGTTCGGCTCTGCGCTACTTAATTAGGATTGGCCGTTCTTTTTTTTATTTTTATTTTTTTATTAAGAGGACAAGAGCGGCAAGGTCTATCGCGATAGTTTAATTTTTCTATCGAGAAAAAGTTATATCGCGATACATATCGTTATCGTTCTATCGCCCAGCTCTACGTACTACCCGGCTTTCTTTAGACCGCGAAGGCCAGGTCCTCAGGTGGAAGCAGCCTCTGAATTTTCCCTCGCTGTTTCCGGGCCGGCCAGTAATAACGGTGACATTTAAGAATTTTATCCGATAAATAAACACTGCAAAATGTATTTATCACCCCCCCAACAGCCCTTTTGAATGTCTCCCTAATTCTCAAGGTTGGCAAGTATGCCCACAACACCTCACTTTTTTGCCACATGTATGGCAAACCACGTCTCAGCTGTTTGTGGAGGTAAAATAGTTCACACAATTACGCTCAGCTATTGTTGTGCGTGTGCACGCCAGGGCCTGCGAGACATTTATACAGTCGTATTTCGCACATGACTATGAAAGGCGGAAGAGGAAGTAGTTCCTTTGAATGTAGACAATCCGAATGTTATAGTTTCTTTCCATTGTGTCCCTGTTAATGATAAACTACAAATTTACCCTAAATTACTAAAATATCGATATTTTAATGTGAGAATCGATTCTAGAACATAAATGATTGGTATCGGAGGAATCGATATTTCAGGATCGATCCGCACATCACTACTAAACACTTTAAACTGAGTCCTCAGCTGAAGTTCTGTAAACTCATGGGGCAAAGGGGACTTTCTATTTAACTTTTCAATTTTAAACAGGTTAAAATGATTTGCCATAGTTGAAAGACTTTCCTCAGCCTCTTAACAAAGCAGATGAGTGCTAAAGAAGTACTGGAATATGAACATAAGCATAAAGGTAGACAAAAGAGACAGGCACACACAGACATCAGTCTTATGATGAATAAGGAGATGAGAGAGATAACTCGTATCACAGGTGGAGGGGAGCTCAAACTGCATGGCAGCTCATTAAGACAAAGTACCTTGTGCTTTCCTGCTATACTCATCGCTGTCGTTGCTTGTCATCAGACTGTCAGCGCTCAGCGTGCATCAGAAGATAATGTCACTAATTTTACAAAGAAGGGAACTAAAGACAGAAAAGAAGCTCTCTGTGTTAATGAGACAGATTTTAGAAAACAACTTTGTCAGAACAAAAGAAGAAGTCCTATTTTAGAAAAGAGAAATTTCAGCAAGATGAAACCGTGTACAGACAACAGGTAAACAATTTTGGTCATAATAACTTTTATTTTTGATGTCTTTTGAGTAAGAAGGCATTAAACAACATATAGTTTATAACTAAACGCCTAAGTAACAAGAAAAGTACAAACTAGGACAGGAGGAAACTGACAGGAGGCAAGCTGGGATACAGAAGATGGGATGACTCATTACTGCATGACTGTCTGCTCCTTAGAAACTGTTTAAATTTTTAAATGATCAAACTATGTTTTTTTTCTGTTGTTGTTGCTGCGTGGTGAGGCAATTGTGCAAAATATTTTCCAAGTAAGACTTTGTAATTCTCCACAGACATTAAGCCAGATCATTGTGAGATTTCATGAGTTCATTATGAGTATGAGGAGCTTGGTCTTGTTTCCCTGTTAATGTATGAATGAAATAGTTCTCCTGAGATTGCTACATTTGTGAGACCATGACAATAGTCAATAGCCATTTTAGTCAATGTGAAGCTTGATGTGGAGCTCACAGCAGTGTTTTCAGCTACTATGAATGCTGCCATAGTAACAGTGACAGTGTGATGATAAGCAAGTGTAATGTTTATCACCTTCACCATTTTTATGTTTGGCACGTTGGCAAAAAAGTACAGCTAAGGCTGATTCATGATTCATTATAAGGTATGTACAAATTCTGATTTATGTTTATTATTGTTTGAAATTGACATGAGCGCTTAAATTTATCATAAAAATATGCCAGATTTAGCCACACAAGCTATTTTTTGTCTGTAGTTCCTGGCGGTTTGATCGAAGACAGAAATGTAATTAACATAACACACATATTTTATAGATTTAAAGAAAGAAGTAAAGCATGTCATGTTCTTTATTTCTGTGGGTGTATGTGCCACCTGATAGTACTTTTCCTGAGGGCTGTTCTACTGTTCCCCCTAGAAGGTGCTCTGTTAAATGTAGATTATTTTGATTTTGGTGAAAGTTTAGAGTTTTTTATGTTCTTTTTTTAGACCATATAGAATATCTGTAAATTTAATAAACCATATCTTGTTTAAATTTTTGTAATGATGAAACAAATTTGACTTTTTATGCAACAATTTCAAGGCCTGCTTAAAGTCTTTTTATTGACTGTAGTCCAGCTTGTGTTAGTGAGAGAATAGTTCATATGACAGGGAATCATGGCATTGATTTACATTTTTGAGGCTTTAGTCGTTAAATTGTTTCTAATATATTTGACCCTATTGACTCTATCAATGCTTCATTCATCCAATATACATCCTTTGCTCTTGAATGTTTAAGAGAAGAAAATATTATATGAATTTTAGAATCAGTCACTTCTCTAAAAGTCAGCATCTGACTTTGAGCCTTAAAAAATCTAAAGTCAGCTTTAGTGTATTTAGAATAATTTAAGTCAGCTTTAACGTTTTGATGAAAAAAAAAAGGCTGTTGTTGCCACTATAATTTGATCACGATTCACACTTCTCCCGTTTTGTTAAACCACAGGCATTGTATTTCCCTGCCAGGGGTGGATCCAGAGAAATTTTCTTAGGGTGGCATGAGGGTGGCAAAGAAATCAAATGGCGTGGCAAAATCAAAGCCCCTTTTTTTTTCAAATACATATGCAGGTGGTTATATATGATTATAATGATTCAAATGCAGTAAGTATACACGTTTTTCATATAAATATAGTCTATAACTTAATTATTGTCTGTAGCCCACATAATTACACACTTTAGTTACATAAAACATGTGAGTTTTGATCTTATGTACTGTATAGCCTGTATAATAAATAAATACGTAGCCCAATAACTATAAAATCCAGAAAGCTACACAACATGGGGCAGTTCAGTTACAAACACAAGTCTAACTTAGGTTTCACACTGTTTTTTTGATAGAAAACAATCACATTGTTACATGCTTAAATTACACAAAATGTCAGAAATCTGCACTGTCATGAACAAAAATTTAAACCTAATTTTCCATGATTTGTTGGATTAACCCACTAAGGTCTGTAATACAACCGGCCATTTTTGATTCCTTTTGAGTTTACGCTTGTAGTTCACTCTCAAATTGTTTCATTTTGGTTTCTTTTCCCCTTACCTTGTTTGGTATCATTCTTTTCAGCTCAATTGAATTCAGTTGTTTTTTTCACTGACATATTGCATTAGTATTACTGATCTGAAATCACACAAAGAACTTAAAATCCTAGTAGTATTTTTTACTGTAAAAAAAACCCCCACAGACATGTTGAGTGAATTTTTATAACTTGAAATGCAAATATAAAATGTACATTTTGTAAACATATACAACTATTTATCTAAAAATGCAGCCAATACACCTGCAGTTTTTTTCATTTTGCACAACCATTTAAAAATATTACTAAAACTAAAATGAGAGAACAATCAGGTGTTGCAATCCGGTTGTTCAGTCTGACGTCACTAGCCGTGTCTGGACCTAAACTCCGCTGCAGGTCCATATATCAAACGATCACTATGGCATTACTGAGAGTTGAAAAACTGTCTAAAGTCTTTCATCTTTAATAAAATGATCAGCGTTCTGCTCTACCAGGTGTAACAATTGAGTTTAACATTCAGGCATCCATGAAAACGGAATTTATGACATTTAACGGAGTTAGAAGTTAGCAGGGAGTTAGCTCGCTAGCTTCTATCTAAATACAATATAGCATGTCCTGACTGCGGGGTTTTGGAAACAAATTAAAACGTACAGCTCTGCTATCACTTCCAGCATAAATGAAGACAGAAAACTAAACAGCAGTGACGTTTGTAGGGTTACTGAAGTTTGGCTAGCTGTTATATAATGATGTGCTACGTGACGCTAGCGACACAGCTATGTTAGCATAATATAAACAAGCTAACTTTTTTTCCT
This sequence comes from Rhamphochromis sp. 'chilingali', assembly GCF_963969265.1. Taxonomy (NCBI): domain Eukaryota; kingdom Metazoa; phylum Chordata; class Actinopteri; order Cichliformes; family Cichlidae; genus Rhamphochromis; species Rhamphochromis sp. 'chilingali'. Next base: position 27,562,339 of record NC_137930.1, on the reverse strand, counting down.
CTCGATAAAAGTTTATGTGAGTGTTCTCGGTGGTCAGGAACAAATGTAATCGCATGGCAGGATGCTGTAAAAGGACCAAACTTCAGCCAGGAGAACAACTGAGATAATCCATCCACAATACGAGGTTAGTCATTCATATACTGCTGCATGGGCTGGGCTGTAGTTACATCCTAAGGTTTTAAAAACTGAGCTTAAATAAATGATTAGCGGTAATAAAAGCCGAGGGAGGTCAACAGGGATCACTGACTATTTTACGAGCTTTTTGAGATCAAATAGAAGAAAATACATAACATTAAACATGTTAACAACACAAAAGCCATATTAAACGCAGACTACTTTAGGCCCGGAAGTAGGATTCGTCGCGTCATCACTGAACAAACGGATAAGGTGTGCCAGCGAAAAAAAAGTTTGTCCAACAAAAGACAGAACAGCGCAGTAAACCTGCAGGCCTGACAACAGGAGGTGTAGCACTCCGCTGGTTTTCGACTTTGTGACAGTGTTTAAGTTGCAAATGTGCCTCTGTAACATTCATTAGTGCCCTCTAGTGATGGGATTTCCAGCTCTTTCAGCTCCGAACCGGCTCTTCAGGTTGTTTTGTTGCTTTAATTAATTTATTATTAACAATAATATAAAATTTTGCACAAAAGGAATTACTAATGTAAAAAAAAGTGGTTTTATTTATATATGTTTATATATAAATATATGCGGTGGCCCCTAGAGACAAAGCACGTACAAACTCTAAAGCATATACAAACTCCAAAACACATTTCTAGCGTTAACTGAACTTCCTAAACAGAGCTACCTAGATCACTTAAATTACACAATTGAAAGCATATGTGTATTGTTTGTGTATTTATAGACAAGCACTCACATATATTCAAATAATAAAAAAAAAAAAAAAGTTCATTTACCTGTTACTACCACACACCAAATCTGATCGTTGATACTTCCTGGCTTGTGTAGCCACTAGGTAACAAAAGCTCAACACTGCGCCTAGCATCCTGGAACACCTCTGTTGTCTTTTGTATGTGCTTCGGAGTTTGTACATGCTTCTGAGTTTTTATGTGTTTTGGAGTTTGTACGTGCTCCTGAGTTTTTATGTGTTTTGGAATTTTTACGTGTTTTGGAGTTTGTACGTGTTTCGGGGTTTGTACGTGTTTTGGAGTTTTTACGTGTTTTGGAGTTTGTACGTGCTTCTGAGTTTTTACGTGTTTTGGAGTTTGTACGTGCTTCGGAGTTGTTACGTCTTTTGGGGTTTGTACGTGCTTCAGGGTTTGTACGTGCTTCAGGGTTTGTACGTGCTTTGGAGTTTGTATGTGTTTTGGAGTTTGTACGTGCTTTGTCTCTAAGGGCCACCATAAATATACTTTATTTATTCACTCCACATAAAATGTAATAAATAAATCATATAATACAAAAAACAACTATTTACATTTTAAACTTTTAACTATTTAAATGTTCAGCTTTTTCCTTTTAAACAAATTTAAAGTGAAACAACACAAAACACTGCAAACCACAACACAATTAAATATAAATTAAAATATGAAAACAAAAAGAAGATGCATATTCTCTGTCATATGGGCCTGCAGGAATAAGCTTTCTGAATCCGTTATCATCCACAACTGAAAATAGTTGTGGATGATTACTATACCTTTCTAGTGTGACATTATTGTCCCTGGCTCTCTTTCTCTCCGGCTCTGTTCCTGTGCTACTGCGAGTGTAACTACCGCCCCCTCTTCCCAGCGCAAAGCACAAGACTCGCGTGCAGAGTGAAGCAGAAAAAAGGGCAAGAGAGAGGGTGAGAGAAAGAAAAAAAAAAAAAAACCCCATGACTCCCATTAAGGAGCCGGCTCGCGTTGTTCACTTCAAAGAGTCGGCCCTAAGAGCCGTTTAGGACACATCACTAGTGCCCTCACTGACACACAAAACAAAACAACTACACAAGACAACACAACACACTAAGTATACACTCCACACTAAACTCACAAATCGCCCACATCTAAAAACTCTCTCTCTCGCTCTGTCTCCTGCTGTTACTTCACTCCCAAAACTTTCCCTCTTCCTAAACAACCAAATCCCACGTGTTGACTTTTTTTTTAATTGGTCGACATGGTACATTTTTCCACCGATAGGAAAGAGGTGGCCTTTTCCCTTTCTTTACTGTTTTCGTGCTGTCCTTACAAAACGCTTAAAACACAGTATTTAGAAAAAAGCATGGCTGATATATATTATCATAACTCTGGATGTACTAGCCTGTAATTTAAATGTAAAAACTTTGAAGTCCGAACTTTTAATGTGGGCTGAAATAGAGACTCAGCGTGGCTGCAGCTTGTTGCCATGTCAGCTTACATCAGTCATGTGATTTGGAGGTGCAGTGTCCACAGAGGGTTAATATCACTCACCTTCCTTCCATGTCCAGAGTGTAACATCCAACCACCTGTGTAAAAAGCGAAATTCCCATTATATTGTTCAAAATGTGCTCTGGCACAATCATAAACATAGCTTGCTACTGAAAACAAGAAAAAAGCCGTCCTGCAATGGGCTGAACCATTTGTTAATGGTGGAGGGGGGAAACACTATGCAATATATTCAGTTTTAGCATTTATAGTCACCGTTGACTGTAACTACGCTCAAACTGTTAATGCTATCTTATTTTAATAAACAACACTGTCATATGGAAAACTGGGGTGGCACTTGGGGTGGCAAGGGATCATTTTAGGGTGGCACTTGCCACCCCATACCACCCTTCTAGATCCGCCCTGCTAACTTCTTTAAATTCTGCCAAGTTTCTCTTTGCTTTCCAGATAACATCAATAAAAATGCTTACTTGGCCTGAGCTGTTTTTTTACAACCTTATTTCTCAATGTAATAAAAAAACCACCTGTCATCTGTGTTTTATTCTGGAGAGCCACCTTTAGGCATGGTTCCTTTGTTTCATAAGTAAACATAAACATATTTCCATTTAACCAAAGTAAATAAACTTTTTGGCAAGTTTTACTTTTAAGTTGTCTGATATATACTTTTCTGTAATAAAGTTATGAAAGCATGACAATTATTATCCATGCTTTCATGAAAAAAACCCCCAGCAACAACCCTGTGCTCTTTACAGTTTATTTCAGTGATTGATTTTCGAGATTCATTTATTCACTCTTATACTGCTCATTAAATCTCCTTTTTGTACATTTTCTTAAAACCAGGATCATATTGTGGTCAGATAGCCCTTTAACACCTCTTTTAACTCTTTTTAAATGTATCTCTCCAATTTATATTAAAATCACCTAATGACCTCACTATTGTTAACACACTCTTTAATAAGAATATTCAGTTTATTATAAAACACTTTTTGTTGCAGATACTGATCTATAGATTTATAATTGCAGTGAAAGACAACTTTCAGCTGAGTATTAATTTGAGAACTGCACATTCCGAGTCATTAACATGACCATTGTATTTGTTTACAGCTTATACTGTTTTTAACATTGAAAAGGACTAAAATAATAAAACCTATTAAAATATAATAACAATGCACATTCAATATGTGAGCAGGGGAGTTTTCATATAGCCATCTCTACAATAAGAACATAAGGTCCAGGTTTGAGTCATACATAAGATGTTGTAATTGTTCCACATTAGGAAAGATGTTTTAATGTCCATCTAATAGTTACTGTACTTGGTCTAGCCTGAGAATCCCATAATCTGGTTGTTCAGTCTGACGTCACTAGCCGTGTCTGGACCTAAACTCCGCTGCAGGTCCATATATCAAACGATCACTATGGCATTACTGAGAGTTGAAAAACTGTCTAAAGTCTTTCATCTTTAATAAAATGATCAGCGTTCTGCTCTACCAGGTGTAACAATTGAGTTTAACATCCAGGCATCCATGAAAACGGAATTTATGACATTTAACGGAGTTAGAAGTTAGCAGGGAGTTAGCTCGCTAGCTTCTATCTAAATACAATATAGCATGTCCTGACTGCGGGGTTTCGGAAACAAATTAAAACGTACAGCTCTGTTATCACTTCTAACATAAATGAAGACAGAAAACTAAACAGCAGTGACGTTTGTAGGGTTACTGAAGTTTGGCTAGCTGTTATATAATGATGTGCTACGTGACCGCTAGCGACACAGCTATGTTAGCATAATATAAACAAGCTAACTTTTTTTCCTCTCGATAAAAGTTAACGTGAGTCTTCTCGGTGGTCAGGAACAAATGTAATTGCATGGCAGGATGCTGTAAAAGGACCAAACTTCAGCCAGGAGAACAACTGAGATAATCCATCCACAATATGAGGTTAGTCATTCATATACTGCTGCATGGGCTGGGCTGTAGTTACATCCTAAGGTTTTAAAAACTGAGCTTAAATAAATGATTAGCGGTAATAAAAGCCGAGGGAGGTCAAAGTGATCACTGACTGTTTTAGGAGCTTTTTGAGATCAAATAGAAGAAAATACATAAACATGTTAACAACACAAAAGCCATATTAAACGCAGGCTACTTTAGGCCCGGAAATAGGATTCGTCGTGTCATCCCTGAACAACCGGATAGATGCCCACCACAGTTATTATGACGCATCCTCCAAACTGTGCAGGAATTCATTCATCTTACTCTCATGGCAGCACTAGAGCTAAATCAGCCACTCAGCATTGTGATAAGCCATCTCCTCCAGAACAATAAACTTCGCTACAAACATTTCATGGCTGTCCACCAGGGAGTTGGCATCAAAAATATCAGGAAGAGAAAGGAACTGTTTTGACAATGCTGTCAAAAGTACTAAATGAATAACTGCCATTCAGTTCAGAGAACCAGCAGATTTAATGATATAGTGATACTCATTCTTAATCCGTTTATCATTATCAGTACTGAAATCTCAGCATCTTTTGGTCAGCAGCAAGTCTCCAACTCTTATTAATGAAATAATATTTCATCTCTCTCACAGAATTCCAGAAAGTGTAGAATGAGTTCCAAAGTGCATTGAAACTGTTCTTGTGGTGACACTTTATGTTGTATTTTCATTAGACCAGTTGTAGCTCAGGTTAACTTTAATTCATTGTATTGATGTAGAAGGAAGTTCAGTGACCCCCAGCCTTGAAATGTATCTGATTTGTGACAGAGCGTTAGTAGCGTGAGTGAAAAGGCTCGTGGGAAGACCAATTATTGTCATATAATTGTCCATTTGCAGCATTCAAAGCCTAGCTTTCAGATCATTGACGCTATCTGGGGAGATTTCGTGGAGTGCTTCCTGAAGCAGCTTCAACAAGTTGGATTGGTTTGTCAGGCACTTGTTACATAACATACAATCATGCTGATCCCACAAGAGTCCAAAAGAGATGAGATTCAGCGACTGTGCCGGCCACTTCACCAGAGACAGAAACCCAGCTGGCTGCTCATTCTATAGTTCTCACATGTTTTGGATCAGTTGTTGTCCTCCAGACGGAAGCAGAGTGATAGCCTTCCTTGTTCCAGATCACTTATATATATCTTGTGTGAATCACCCACTGTGCAATCACCAAAGCACCCCAAACTATTACATTTATCTGCCATGCTTGAAAGATGGCGTCAAGCACTTCTGTAGCAACTTCTTATTTGTTTTGTGTCACACGAATGTTCCTGTTTTTAACCCAAACACCTGAAACAAAGATTTATCTGTTAATAAAACTTTTCTGCAATCGTCTTCTGTCTAATGCTTGTGTTGTTTTGCCTATCTTAATCTTTTCTTTTATGTCTTTTTTTTTCAATCCTTTGTCACATATGGCTTTCCTTTGCATCCAAGAGTCGCCTCTTCAATGTTGACATTAAGACTGGTGTTCTTTGCTGTCGCCATGTAATGAAGCTGCCAGCTGAGGACCTCTGAGGTGACTGTTTGTTTCTTAAACTAGGGACTCTGATGTATTTGTCCTGATGGCCTCACACTTCTCAATCGATTTTGGTTAGAGCCAGTTTACGTTGGTCTATGTGTGAAGGGAGTAGTTCCCTCTGTTGAATGAAAACTCAAGTTTTGGGGGGCAATTTCCCATAAATGTAATAGCATTCATTTAGAAAACTCTAAAGTGTTTATTTTGGGTGATTTTGATACTAAAATTGAAACCACAAAGACTGATCCAAGATATATTTAACAAGTCATATGCATAGCTCTATTAAAGGGCAGTTTTTGGCTGTGTGAACCTTATTGCAGTGTTTCATTGGACTACAGGTTGGGAGCCAGTATATATAATATATATTTAATCAGATTAAAATCACAATTGTTTTCAGACTCTGATTAATAACTCTATTGCTCAATAACTGCAATGTCATGAAGAAGATAAAATGTATTTATCAAAGAACACCCTGCAAAAATAAGTTGGATGAACACTAGGGACCACAAATATTAACAAACAATTTTCTAAGAATTGTGCTAATCTTGCAAATAATACCGAGATGATTTTAGTATTGTTTTAAACATAAATATTAATGTTGAGAACTGAAAATGTACACACACCTTTCACACTCAGTAGAATCGGTTTCTTCACCTCCAGCAACTCCATCTGTGAATTTATTTTCTAAGGTTGCTAATGTGTTGCACACAGCTAGACCCCATTTCGAAAAACCATGAAAGACTATTTATGCTTTCTCATTAACAAAACGCATTGCTTGATTGCTGTTTGCCCCCTTTTATGAGTTGTATGCCGCAAAGTTGCAACCAGAAATTATGGTGCTGCTACCTTCAAGAAAAATGAAATGATGGGACTGCATAGCAAGTCAGACGTACCATGGCGACATTAAAGGTGTTTGTAATGGAATAGTTGTATTCATCCCTGAGATAGCTGCAGGCGCCCGTCTGGCTTCTCAGTTATTTTTCCACCTCATTTCAGATCTGAAGAGCGGGGTATGGGCGTGTGTCTGAGAAATATAATCATACTTTCACATAGAAAGAATGAGCTTGGGTTTGCCTGTGCATGTCTGTGTATATGTGGGTTAAGTATGAAGGTAAAGGAGACAGAACTGGTTTGTCAGATAGGAAAAAAAGGAAAATGCTTGATAGGTTGTAAGGAGTGGAAGAAATTCTTAAAACTCACACAAATGTTTGCAATATTTCTTTTTGTTTAGCTGACAAATCATTTTGAAGAAGTAAGCATCAGTGATTCACCCACAGTAGCCTATACTCATTAGTTTTTTGAACTGTGGTCTCAGCTTGTTCACGGTAAACACCTCTCTATTAATTTAATCCTTGACAACTGTTATATTCCACATCTTGCCTTTCTGTGACACTTCCTTTTCCTCTACTTGATTCTCCACTTGCTTCACACTTTATACACATGGTGCATTCATCTTGCCTATAGCCCTTAGACAAAGACTACCTGTCATGCGGTTTTCTTCCCCACGCTCTTTCTCTCCCTCACACCTGCCACTCTCCCTGTATCCTCTTGATATTTGTTTCCCCTTGAGTTTTTTGCTGACACTGTGTTTTCCTCTGTCTATAGAATATCTCAGTGCCTGACACAAAGTGAAATCCCAGGATTTAGGATTCATTTCAGACTAAATCTATCAAATTATTTTAGACTGCAGTATTACACTTCATGAATATTGCTTTCCTTTTGTTCAAGGATTCAAGGAAGCTTTATTTTCATTCGCTTTGCATATTTACATGAGGTGGAACGAAATTACATACACACGGTCCCGGAGTGAAAAGAAACAGAATAGTCATAAAGTAATCCAAATAAATAGAGTGCAACAACCTCAGTACCAGTATGGAGTATATATAGAGAAATGTGGGAATTTTGTTTTGGGAATAGATGCAGAAAAAAAGTGAAACAGTAACTATAAGTGGGGGAAAAAATGCAGAGCTTTAAAACTGGAAGGGGAAACCAAATTTTGTCCTAAGAAAGGTTGCCACTCAGCCATAGATCCTTAGATATGTTAAATGTGCACCAATTTATTCAGGTTTTTCCTTAATTTGGCTCTCCTTTCAATTTCATATTCTGATTTACCTGTTATATTTTCCTTTTTGTAAAAGATTCAAGTTATTTTATTTCCACAGATGTTTGACTCATAGTGGAAAATGCCATTTGTTAAGAATTCCTTTTGAAAAGAAGAAATCAGAATGGTAAGAAACAGTGAGCTGTCAGACCAAAGCAGCACCCAATCACAAAATTAGATCTGCCGGGTTTTTTTGTCTTGATTGACAGAAAAAGACTAAACATGGCAATGTCACCTTTAATATGACATTAATGTAGCGTATATTTAACTGTGGTTCATATTGTTAGAGGTTTTTTTTCAAGATAATTTATTTAATATTGAATACTTTGAGTGCCTGTATTTGAAAGTACATGCTTATTTCTGTAGGAAAACAAAAATAATAATTTGATAATTATTATTTAATTTTACAATAATGATTATTTAATTACAGAAGAGGATTAGAGCCACTGGAAAAAAAAAGTGGGCACGTCTTTATTTTTTTCTTTTCCAGAATTCTGAGATTGAATTCAGAATTCTGACTTTATTAAACTTCGGTTGTTTTAATTAAAATTCTGTTGTTTTTATTCAGCTTCTGTTGTATTTAAGTTGAATATAAACAACTGAATTTGAATGAAAACAACAGAAGCTGTAAAAAAGAAGAGAAGTTGAATGAAAACATAAGTTGAATAAATACAGAATTTGATTAAAAACAACAGAATTTTAATTAAAACAACAGAAGTTTAATAAAAACAAGAGAAGTTGAATGAAAACAGAAGTTGAATCAAAACAACAGAAGTTGAAAACACACAAGAGAAGTTGAATGAAAGAAACATGGGTTGAAGAAAAGCAGACTTTGAAATAAAACAAAAGCACAGAATTCCCAGATTAAAGTCAGAATTCTGAGGGGGGGAAAAAGAACTCAGAATTTGAATGAAAACAAGACAATTTGAATGAAAGCAACAGAAGCTGAACAAAAACAGAATTTGAATGAAAACAACAAAAACAAACACACAACAGAAGTTGAATGTAAAGAACACAAGTTGAATAAAAACACACACAACAGAAGTTAAATGAAAACAACATAAACTGAATAAAAACAGAATTCTGACTTTTCCCCCCATAATTCTGTCCTTTTTCTCAGAATTCTCAGATTAAAGTCAGAATTCTGAGAAAAATAAAACTCAGAATTTGAATTAAAAACAACAGAAGTTGAATGAAAAAAATATAGGTTAAATGAAAACAACAGAATTTGAATGAAAACAACAGAAGTTGGAAAAAATACATAAGAGAAGTTGAATGAAAGAAACACAAGTTTAACAAAAAAAGACTGAAACAAAACAAAAGCTCAGAATTCTCAGATTAAAGTCAGAATTCTGGGGGGGGAAAGAACTCTGAATTTAAATTAAAAACAAAATAAGTTGAATAAAAACAACAGAATTTAAATGAAAACAACATAAGTTGAATTAAAAAAAACAAAAGAATTTGAATGAAAACAACAGTTTTCTTTTTCTCTGAAAAAACTTTTTTCTCTCAGAATTCTGACATTAATCTCAGAACTCTGATATTAAAGTCAGAATTCTGACTTTTTGTTCAGAACTCTGAGAATAAATTCAGAATTCTGAGAAATTCGAGAATTCTGAGAAAAAAGACAGAATTCTGGAAAAGAAAAAGAAAAGACGTTCTCCCTTTTTTCAGTGGCCCTAATCCTCTTCTGTATTGAATTATTTAAACAGTGCCTCTGGAAAAGTTGTTATGGAGGCCCCTAAGGGTCACAGTGTGAACTATTTTAATGGCCTACAATACCTTTCAGTACTTTTATATCGTTTCACTTTTGTGTTGTATTACTAGTGCACATTTTTAATAATTTCATGAAAATAATTTAATTATTTAATTTTTGCATAGGGCAGTGGAGAAGACAGCAAAGCTGAGAAAAAGACCAGGGAAAGCAAATAACCCAGGCCTCTGCATTAACCTTACTCTGCATTAACCTTACTCCAATCCACTAAATTTTAAATAAATGCTTTATTTTATCTGTTTTGATTTTATATACTGTTGTTTGTTTGTTTGTTAATTAGTTAGTTAGTTTATTTGCTTGTTTTATTCAATTTTAAATCATGCTTTTTATTTGTTCTTGTTTCTAATGTCTCTGTAAAGCACTTTGAATCACCTTGTTGTTGAATTGTGCTATACAAATAAACTTGCCTTGCCTTGCCTTGCCTTACAGGTTGTAGATGTTTCCTATAACATTCCTACGACATTGAACATTTCGATTTCAACAATATAAAGCTTCAGTCTGCAAAGCAAAGTTATCACCCCATTCTAATTTCAGAGAGGAACATGGTGTGGAATTTGCAGCACTGAAAGGCAGCATCACCTGAAAGTGTAGCCACCCTCATGGGAGACTTGGGTTGCTCAGAGCAACTCATATTTATTTGATTGGAAAATGAGGGGCAAATGTGAAAAGGAGAAGCAATATAACATAAATTAAAAAAAAAAAAAAACTCCCAGTAGTATTCTCCTCTTGGGCTAGACCAGGGGTAGGCAACGCCAGGCCTCGAGTCCTGCAGGTTTTAGATCTCACCCTGGGTCAACGCACCTGAATCAAATGATTAGTTCATTACCAGCCCCCTGGAGAACTTCAAGACTTGTTGAGGAGGTAATTTAGCCATTTGAATCAGCTGTGTTGGATCAAGGACACATCTAAAACCTGCGGGACACCGGCACTCGAGGCCTGGCGTTGCCTACCCCTGGGCAAGACTAATGGTTGTTGTTATAGCTTTTCTGAACTTTATTTTCATACTTACATACTTTCCGGTTCAAATTAGACAAATTTTAACACTTAACAGTAGCAAAAACAGCAACTACTTTTCCTAAAGTGACCCAATATACAAACATTAAATATTTTTATATCTATTTCTATTATATTTATATGTATTTTTTACATTATTGTGCAGGACCTACAGCATTTTTGTACACACAATGCTGTCAGATTCAACCCACATTGTGATGGATTTTGCAACTAGTGTGGGTCTAATATGGTCTCGGGACCTTCCGGTTACGCCACCGCGATATGGCAGCCTCGCTTCTGTCAGACTGCACCAGGGCAGCTGTGGGTACAACCGTAGCTTGCCTCCACCAGTGTGTGAATGTGAGAGTGAACTGGTATTGGATCAACCCCAAAGATACAATATGACAAAAAATATATAATTTTTTTAATCTATAGCCTATATCACATTTGAACAGTGCTTTAGACGCAGGCACATTTATATTCCAGGTCTCCAAAAAAACCCACAGCTTTATATTGCAAGGAAAGGTGAAAGATGTGTTTTGTTCTGTTAGCTATGTACAGTGGAAATTGAAAGTTACAGTGATTTAGTGGCCATTGAATTGTGTTCGGAACTAAATTGATCATGATTCATCTCATCTTATCACATTGCTTTCCCCTACATAAGCTGCCGTTATAGGGCAAAAATATTGGTATCACGTATTTTTTCAATGTATGCAACTAATTAAATTGCATTAAAAAGAAATGATTGAAAAAGACAGAGAAGAGAAGAGAATGGCCAGACTGCTTGAAGCTGACAGGAAAACAACAATCACTCAAATAACCACTTGTTACAACCAAGGTATACAGAAGAGCATCTCTGATCACACAACATGTTGAATCTTGAAGCAGATGAGATACAGCAACAAAAGAGAACACTGGGTGCCACTCCTGTTAGCCAAGAATAGGAAAGTGAGGGTACAATCTGCAAAGGCTCCCCAAAATTGGACAACTCAAGCCTGGTGAAACATTGCCAGGTCTGATGAGTCTTGATTTCTGCTGCAACATTCAGATGGTAGGGGGAGAATTTGGTGTAAACAACATGAAAGCATGGATCCGTCCTGCCTTGTATCAACAGTTGAGGCCTATTGTGTAATGGCACATTTTGCCCCTCATCACGAGCTGAGCATTGTTTAAATACCAGAGCCTACCTGAATACTGTTGCTGACCATGTCCATCCCTTCATAACCTCAGTGTACCATCTTTTCAACACACCATATCATGACCATTGCCTGGTCAAACAATGTCATAAAGCTCAAATAATCTCAAACTGGTTTCTTGAACATGACAGTGAATTTACTGTACCCCACAGGCTGTCTAACAGAGCAGAGGTTCTGTTACTTGTCTGTTGCAGCAGTCAATTCAAACTGTTTTCCTGTATGGCATTATTTTTGTGCCTCTATTCTGAGCGCATGTAAAAAAAAAAATTGCAAGCACAAATGTTGCATTCTGATGAGAAAATTATTTTGAGCAAAGAAAAGTTTAATTTGAGCAAACAAAATTCATTGCCTCGTGCAAGAAATGTATTTCAGTGTTTGCTATTATCCATATACACACACAATAACAGGCCCTCTCGATCAGTTGTTGGCATTTGCTCTTGCTCAGATCTCTGCTCTGTGTGCTCACAGACTTCTGCAGACCTGCTCTCAGGGTGACGTTCACGCTCACAACATCTCTGCTCCGTGCTTCAACTCTCTGTACGCTGTTACAAGTGTGCCACAAAACCAACCAATCACAAACTTGGATGCAAAAATTCTGATTGGCTGTTATGGTCTCCAAACAGCTCGCTAACTACACTATTCCGGAAACATGATTCAGGATGTAGTTAAATCCATTTTCAGTTAGTATGTTTATTTATTTTATTTTAAAATGTATAATTTTTAAAGACCACTGTTGGTTTTAATCTAGTTTAAACCAAACCACTCCACTGGATTTAGCCAATCTGAATTTTTGCATCCAAGTCTGTGATTGGTTGGTTTTGTGCTGTTATTGTGTGTGTATATGGATAATAGCAAACACTGAAATACATTTCTTGCACGCTGCAATGCATTTTGTTTGCTCAAATTAAACTTTTCTTCGCTCAAAATAATTTTCTCCTCAAAATGCAACATTTAAGCTTAAAATTTTTTTTAACATGCGCTCAGAGTAGAGGCACAAAAATAATGTCATATTTCTGGAGTATTTGCTTTGTAGCAATTATAACAGGTTTCTGAATTAGGATATAGCTGTTGTTTGCATTTTATACACCACCATCCAGGTGAGTAGCCACAGCAGTTTTCCTCAAGTTTCCCTTATGAGAGATTGTACTGTGCATTAAGTGCTGTAACAAATGTGTTGGGTTGGGTGAAAAATTTTACTATTATCCTGAGCTTGTAGGTGGTGATGAGATTAGAAAATAGATATAGGCTACTCACTGTTTTGTTTTGTTTTACAGACTACATCTGTTCCAGTAAATAAGAATCAAGGGAAGGGAATATTTTTTATTCATATTTAAGCATCATGGATCCATTCTTGTTGTGCACTACTATCCAGAGGGCATGAATGCGTAACAACCTTTTTGATTTGTGTCTTTCTTTCACTTATTCCATATCACTGTATTTTACTTTCTCTCACATTCAGCTCGAGGCTACTATTTTAATTGTGCCATGACAGTAAACTTGTCTTATCCAGGTCAAGAAGAAAAGGTATTTCTTTTTTTGTACTAATTTATCAGTAATCTTTTTTACCTCACCAGATGTCTTGATTCATTTTTCTCCTGCACTGGGGTTGGAAGTACAGCTCCACTGCGGCAGGTGCAAGAACATAACTGTGGTATAAAGCGGCACCAGTTCAGTTCATGAATATTTGCTGTCTGGAGCGTGAAAGAATCTGATGTGATATTAATAACTTTTTTTTGTCATTTTGAGAACACATAGATCAATCCTGTTTTGGCTGACATGCACTGTATGGATGTCTCATCTAAATTACATATGATAACAGACGAAGACATTCTGTAACCAAACCTCTAGACTACTACATCACTACACCACTAGACCAGTGTAAACATGTACATTGTTCTGTGATTGTTATAAATGTCAAAATTTTATACTGCGATAATTTTCTCTATGCTACTGAAAATTATATCAACTTATTCTAGATGTATTTTGTAGCTTTAAAATCCTATTTTCAGGACATCAGTACATTTCTTTAATTACAAAATTCAAGAAGCCTTTGTCTGGGAATAAATGGTTGTTGATGAAAATGATTAGTCAGCAAAATTAACACTCCATCCATCCATCCATCCATCATGGTGAGGGAGTTTGATTTTTAACATGTGCAAGACATCTTGTTTTTAGAAAGTAAGTTCATTTGAAAAAAAACCCCCCAAAAAAACAACAACTTTACTTTTTTGTCACATCCTTTTCATTTTTATCTGATAAATATTATTGCTTGTCTTTAACTAGCCCCTGGCCTCCTGTCATAGTGCAAGAGTGCCCCTAGAGAAAATCAAGTTGAGAATCCCTGCTCTGAACTTTTTCTTTATAAATCAGATCTTTGACATTTTTGATCTACTACTTTGGAAGCATCTTATCAGTGTTATCCCTATAGGCAGGGTTTCATAAGATAGCTTACCTAAGAATGCAAAGAGAAATTCACAGTTTACAGAGTTTGTCTTTAAATATCCTATCGCAGCCATCACAGGGTGCACCCTGTAAGAAGGATTGCGCTCCATTCAGGTCACCTCTCCATTGCTGGGTTAACACGAAGAGACATTCACACTCAAATTCACACCTAGGGTCCACTGAATCACCTGTTAACCTAATGAGCATGTCTTTGGAGTGTGGGAGAAAGTAGTACCAAGAGGGAACCCATGGAGAACATCAAAACTGCACACAAAAAAGGTCCCAGTTGGCTAACATGTTGTTATCTGAAAATTAAATGATAGCAGTCACATTCAAAAATAATTATACTGTAATAATATAGAATTACATCATGATCCCATCAAGCAACAGTTTGGTAGCCTAGTCAATTATGTCATTTTGTTGCCAAGACTTTGTTAGTTTAATCTTATTTTCACCACTAAAAGGTCCGGCAATTAATTAGTTGATGAGATCAAGTTTTATTTCAGGAAGCTCAAATAACTCAGGCAATATTACATATGACAAAGGGTAATGACAAGCATGACTGAAATGCCATGTGGATGGAAGAATTTATGAGTAGTAATGGAGAAAACTATAACAAAAGTTCATCCTTTTTTTGAAGGGTTTTAACATTTGTTTTAACATGACTTTGTAACAAAGCTGTAAAAAAAAGCAATGGCACTGGTAAAAACAAGCAAAGAGTCATCATAGAAAAGTTTGTTTAAAGGCCCACATGTTCACCTCAGGCTTCAATCTGGCAGTATCTTCATCACTACACTTGTCACCAGATCTGATGTGTGCTGTCCATGAAAGCTTTTAGATCACAAAGACAACTTGTCGTTTTGAGGCATGGGACTTTGATTGTCAGCATTACTACATGCCTGTAATCGTGCAGGATTGGTTTTGCTGATCAGGCGGCAACGTGCGGGGGTGCACCCAGCAGGTGGTTGACTTCCACAGTGATCTGATGTCTTAACACCCACAGGATGTCTGTGGGCTGGATGTGTCACTATCAAACGTCGCTACCTTGGATTCAGTGGCAGAGAGATGTAATTACATTGTGTTGCATGAAAAATGAAATGAAAACGACGGGTGTGTGTAGGGGGCTGGGGGTGGGGGAGTTGGGATGGTGGTAGGAGGGAGAAATAGAAAGTTATTACCTTTGCAGTGACAACTCACTGGCAGAGATGGAGGGCCTTTGATGGTGAGCTCAGTGTGTATCTTTTTGAAGTCAAATTGGAGATCTGAGAATCATTTATTCATGAGTCTACATATCTAATGCTTGCTGGCTGGCTAAGTTGTTTGTTATTCTTGCCTTAGGCTTGTATAGTTCCTGAATAATTTCTTTTATTCACCATTGTTTCTGGTTTATTTGGGTGCAGAGGATATAGTTGTCACTTTAATTTGTTCTTTCTTCTTAATTTAACTGTCCCTTGTCTTTTGTCGCTCTTCCACCATAGGCTGGATTACTGACCACTACTTAGCTGCTCAGCCAAATGGAAACTTAAGAACTATTAGTTGAAAAAAAAATGTTTGGAACTGTTGTTTTGGAAAACCATGCTTATGTACTGTGGACTGACTGTGTCACACAAGCTCAGCAACAACATCGTACAAGCCAAGGGCATCACTTGACAGCATCGCATGCTGTCAGTATGAAAGAACAAGTCAAATAAGTCTAAATTAAAGTAAGTCTTACATGAATTTTCTCAGAATAATACAAACAGTGCATCCAGAAGTTATTCATAGCAATTCTCTTATGTTATTTTACAGCTTTACTTCAAAATTAATTGAATTAATTTTTCACCTTGAGATTCTACACAAAATATCCCATAATGAGACAGCAAAATAAAACGTTTGCTTGTAATTCTTGCAAATTTATGGGTATTGCATGCAGAATATTAAAATGAAAAATACATGTAATCTATGTTGGAATAAAACATGCTGCCAATTAAATAAATCTGCTACATCACAATAGTTCTTCCGACTACAAAATTGAACTGTCATCACAAATGCAAAAGATGTGCAGGGTCTGAAACAATTCGAGAATATGTTACGAAAAACTATTATCCTAATAAAAGTAGAATTACAGTGACAAAAACCCCCAAATATTAATGCTTCAGTCATTACCTTGGTGGTTGCATCTGTGAGGAGTTCAATGGATCATCTTGGTCCAGGTGCTCTAGTGATCTTCACAGGTAAGAATATGAGAATTTTAGGTGTTGGGTCAAGGGCTTTATATATGGTTCTCATGGTCCGAGTGAGTGCAGGGTTTTTTTCCCATAGAGCCAGTGGTTCAACCTCTGGGCGGAGTCGCCACATTCCAGCTTGCAGTCTACACCTGTTGGCAATTAAGCTGCCGGTACTTAAGACCAGTGCTCGTAACTACTCTTCGCCAACTAACTAACCTTCATTTGGACACTGGTCTTCTCGGCAGCTTTTTCAGTCACAGCTCATGCTCACTTCTCTCCTGTGCCTGAGCTACTGGGTACCTCGGATCATCCCCGTCTGGATTCATCTCTGTCTCACTCGGACCACTTTCCCCTTCCATGCCAGACCTCCACCTGCAACAAGTAAGACTGAACTGCACCAGAACACCGGTTACAGTGACTCAAAGACTCCTGGTTCCATTCCCCAGCCTGACTTCCCCTTTGCTCCATGCCACAGAGTTCATGATATTATTGTTTACGAAAGTTTCACATTTATTGCACAGTTCACGTTTGCTACATTACTTCATAGAATTTTACGTACATTTCATAGCTGATGTAAACCTTATAGTTCACAGTTCATGATTGCTTCACAGTTGTATTTCTCAGTTTTTAAATAAAGCTTTGTTACCACATTTACCAGTGCCTCCGTCTGTATCATGCAAATTAAGTCAGTTTTCCTGGTTAGGCCTTCGGCAGCGCCAATGGTCATGCCCAGGGATACTTCCTATCGTCACTCATTTGCCAGACAACCGGGGTTACCTAGGTAACCAAATTACCAAGTGCATGATATTTAATATCATCTTCACATGTTTTCTAGGGTTCCTATTGTGTCATCTAAATTTAGGTATTGCTTCTGTTCTATTACTTCCCGAACTTTCTGTATTTAACTACATGTACTTACATCTAGTACACTGCACACAGTGGGGTTTTTTTTTTTTTTTTTGGTTTTTTTACTTTGTTAAATTCAGCAGCAGACATTGTTTTGAACAAAGAAATTGTATCTGTGGCATTCAAGTAGTTTTCCTGTGAATCACTTCAAAAGTTAAGAAGCCCACTTGATGTGTTAGTGAGTTCTTTAATCCTCTAGGAATCATAATGAAACATGACAAGCTGAAGCAGCTTTTCTTTTATAGAAGCCTCAGAAATCATGCTAACTTTTTTTATATAACTGCTCTGTCTGTTTTAGTGGGCAACACTGGCTTTTCCCCTTCTTTTTTGAAAACAGGAGGTTCACATAACAAAATCAAACAGTCAAGGACAGAAAATGCCAGTTGCAGCTCTTTCAAATCTTAAGACTGTTTCTCTGCTGCACAGATTCCTTTTAATTCACCCTATCATTGTGATAATTTAGCTAAGCTGAATCTAACCTGGATGCTGCTTTCAGAGGATGAGATGGGTTTCATATATTCGACTAGCTGTCTTGATTTCACACTGTGCTTTTTTGTGGAACTGGCACTTCCTTTCATTTTTCTAAGGCAGGGGTTTCAAACCTGCAGTGATTTTATCCATCCCCATTGGCTTCCTGCGGCTTGCTATATCCTCTTAAATTTGCTGCACCTCAATAGCAGTCATTGAGACGGATGTGTACACATAAATGTATCCTTCTAATAAAAGTGAATAAATAAAACAGGAGGATGAAAACAGAACATTAAAAGTTGGACAGGCGTCTTTGCTTTCACCATTATGCTTGATCTGCAGCTGGTCTTTAATTCAAATTAAAAGAAACTTGACAGCACAGTAGTTTGACGGTTTGTGCTATCGTCTAATAGCAAGAAGGTTCTAGGTTTGCATCCAGTGTCTGGTAGGGGTCTCTCTGGGTACTCGATCTTCTCAAAGTACAGGGACATACATGTTAGGTTAATTAGTGATATTCAATTGGCTGTGAGTGTAAAAAGTTGTCTCTGTATTTGTCCTCCAACAAACTGGCAGCTTGTCCAGAGTGCACTCTGCCCTTTGCCCTGTGGCAGCTGGGATAGAATCCAGTGTTACAACCCTGTGACCCTGGCTTGGATAAACAGGAAAAAAATGGGTGGAAGCGATAAAACTGGACTTTTTGTGATATTTATTATTTTTAAGGCATAAATGCTATTTAGTAACTAAATTAAAAATATCTATTTATTTTCACAGGCAGAGGCAATATTCAAAGTCCCCTCCACAGCTTTACAGCTACTCTGTTTCAAAATGGACTTATATATGGTAATTAGGGATGCACCGATACCGATACTGGTATCGTGTATCGGGGCCGATACTGTAAAATGTGTGTGTACTTATACTCGTAAAAGTTAACCGATACCATGAACCGATACTAACTTATTTCATTAATCAGAGGGTGGCTTGTCATTTCTGTTGTAGTTTTTTAGATTGGCCACTAGGGGAACATCCCGCGCTAAACAGGCACAGGGTTAGGTGAGTGAGACTAGTGGCTCCAGATAAAAAAGAGAAACTGGAGGCTGCTGTAGCAAGGCTAAACAAAATGTCAGCAGTGTGGACCGGAACAGCCAACTTTAACTCAGGTTTTGGAAAAGCGATGAAAAATGTCAAGAGAAAATCCACGGGCAGTTAAAATAACAGAGGCTCTGACTCCTTTTATTGCTCTGGATGACCAGCCAATGCCGGTCGTGGAAAATCAGGGAGATAATGGTGCCAAAACTTTCTGAAGAGGTAAAGACAAGCAGTGTGCGCGCGATGTCAGTCCTTGGTTTAACGGCACAGTGGACTGATGATCCACGGGCAGATGAGGAGTTTGTTCGTCAATGCCGAATACTTTCGTTATTTTGTTTGTTTACATTATGGACACTCTGCAATAATTTAAAAGTTTATCTTATTCTCAAACCTAATTTGTATTTATTTTATTCCAAACAGAAGTGTTTATTTATTATTCTGAAAGCTCGAGACAGTGCCAATAGTTCAGTGATATTTTGTTAAATTATGTGGCGACTCTGCAATAATTTAACAGAAGTGCTTATTTTTCACTCGAAATTTTTTTGTGGTCATTTTTATTAAGATTTTATTTTTTATTGGCAGAGAATAAAATAAAACCTTTCTTCCAATCCATTGCATTTGTGTGTGTGTGTGTGTGTGTGTGTGTGTGTGTGTGTGTGTGTGTGTGTGTGTGTGTGTGTGTGTGTGTGGTAGAAGTATCGGTTTTTGTACTCTCTATCGGCAAGTACTCAGATCCAAGTATGGGTATTGTATCGGCTTGAAAAAATTGGTATCGTTGCATCCCTAATGGTAATAGGATTAATTGTTTTGGTACTATGATTTAAATGAAATGAAATAATATATTATTACATTGAAAATGCAAATTTAAAGTCCTGTTGCAGAGTAGTCACATGTGCCAAAAGACCTATTGGTAATATTAATAGGCTCAATAGGCTATGTTATCTTCATTAAAATATAAGATAAGAGTAGTTATGCATTATTTATCCCAAAGCTGGTACAGCAGGTAAAAGGTTAAAAGGCGTACAAACATACAGCAAATGCATCAAATATGCAGATTCTGGAAATGGTGGTGACATTTCTTTCCATATTCTGTCCAATTTTCAGTCTGTATTTGTGTAAAAGAACATTGTTCATCATGTGAAACACGCTGGTTGAAAATATTTTTTCTTTGTGTTTGTGTTCTGAATCATTTTCTAAAGTGCCTTTAAGATGAATATATTCATCTTACTGGAATCCAGTAACAATAATGCTGGCAATATTGCATGGCTGCACAAATCTCCAGTGTTAAATTAACACTGGAGAGTGTCTATATGGGTCCACACCTCTGAGTGTTAAATACAACACTGTTGAGTGTTAAATTAACACTTTTGACAGTGTTATATGTTTAAAAGTAACCTAGTCAGTTTTGAAGATTAACAATGGCTAACACTGAGCAGTGCTGATTTTCTAACACTGGAAAATAACTCAATATGTTAGAAATATTCCAGTGTTAGAAAATCAGCACTGCTCAGTGTTAGCCATTGTTAATCTTCAAAACTGACTAGGTTGTGTTGTATTTAACACTCAGAGGTGTGGACCCATATAGACACTCTCCAGTGTTAATTTAACACTGGAGATTTTGCTGTGAGTACCACTGACAGGACACCATGACCTTTAACTGTCTCGCTTTCTAAAAAGTGCAGGAAACATAAATATGCAACATTCTCAAGTTCAGCCAAGTTGAACTGTTATTAATAATAATTATTATTGAGCTGTCATAGATTAAACATGCACAGTTGTCTGAATTCTTAAAATTAATTATTAACTAGAAAAATTTGCATTTCCTGCGAAAATGCTGTGTGGATGCCTTAATGCTGAAGATGTCTACTGAAAAAAGCTGAAAAAGTTGAAAAAAAAAAAAAATGTTGCCCTGAGCAGGATTCGAACCTGGCCCTTCTGAAAAGAGGTGTAGAAGCAGAAGTGCTTGCTGAAGATGGCTGTATGTGTAATGACACACTGGAGAGTGTCAAGAAAGCAGAGCGCATGCAAGCAGGGAACATGTGTAGCAACTGTCACAGGCAGGATTCGAACCTCTGCCACCGGGTCTCACGGCAGCTGCCCTACCCTCTGAGCCAAATGAGTTCTGGTCACAAGCAAAGATATGATGAGAGGGAAAATGTGCACTGTGGAGCAGAAGCTCAAATTAGCAGAAAAGAGGTGAAGAGGAAGAAC